>NW_026866846.1:0-389292 GCF_026571515.1 Ruditapes philippinarum
TTTTTTATTAAAATAGGGCTATGAATTTTTATGTCTATATTAAAGTTATTGTTTTTATAAGTCATTGTTTTTATTTGACATTTATTAAAATCAAGGTTTTTTAAACCTGATTAGTACTCTGACAGTATGATTTTTTTAAAAAAACTAGCTTTATCATTTTAAAATTGTGCAAGTAAATTTTTTGCTGTATATCAAATCCTAATTTTCTTTTGTTCCTCTGAGACCAAACAATATACAGTTGTTGTTGATGGTGTTCAATAGTGCCTTAGCATTACCGGCACCAAGAATGCCTTTTTCATACAGCATGTTAATTTCCTGGTCAAGATATTGGACAGTGGACTTCATTGGCTTATCTCCTTTTCCAAGCCTTTTAGGAGATTTTTGTTTGGCATGTACGAGGGATATTTGCGGTCAATGCTTGATATTGATAGTTCAAGGCTCATATTCATTGCCATCTTTCATCCTTACTGATAGAATAATGTTTGCTAAATATCTTCTAAGAGATCTAGTTCATTTGCATGGATTTTTTTGTTTTCTAAATGTTTAGTTGTTAGAAAAATATTTAAAGTTTAGCTGCATCAGACAGAGTTTTCTTAAATGTATTCTTGTTCTCTTCATTTTGTATGATATTTCTAACATCATCAGGAAAGAATTTCTATGAATTCTGATTTATTTAAGTAGGATATATTTGTTGATTCTTGGATGTTCAAGCTAGAGGTGTAATTTTCATTTGTTCTGGCAGAAGTAGAGGGTCATTTATTTGCTACAGTGTTACTGGAAGTTCAGAAGTGGCAGATAGAGTTTCATGTGTCTGTATGATTTCAGGGCATTGATCAACATCCTCATTCATTTCAGTAAACAGCATTTCAATATCAAAATCTAGGTTCTTCATAAAATCAACATCGGACACACCAGAAACAGCCGTTATAATGTGATTCTCCCTCACTTAAATAATTCCAAAGGATGTCAACTCTACCCAAACTTAAATCTTCACACATTTCATTGGCTCAACAGTAGTTTGACATTTTTTCAGCAACAATGTTTGTAAACAATACTCCATATACACAAACGCTTGTTAACCATATAAAGACATATTTAATTCAAGTAAATATGTTGAAGAAGAGGTTTTTAATAAAGCAAACTCTTTTAGTTGATGGTAAATTAAATATTTCTTTTTTGTGTAAATAAACATTTATTATTATCGGAAACAGATGTTATTGCTCGCAAATAAAAAACTGTATAAAGTGGGGCTATTTTGAAAGTAGTCGGGCAAACAGGTGCCCATTCTTGCATCATAACATATGATCAAGTGCCCTAGATCGGGAAAAATACACAGCATTTTGTTATCGGACCGAAATTGATACAAGTGACAGGATAAATTATACATTGTAGTGTGACGATTGTTCTATTCTGCCTAGATTTTATAATGACATTTAGTGGTTTTATACCTAAATTGCCGATAAGTTAAATTGTAAACAAATATGTAATCTTGTGTTTAAATGTATAGTTTGATCCTTTATAATCAAGTAAAAAAATACATAAAAATGAAATGATAAGATTTAACAACTTATTCGTAGCAGTTATTTGATATAACGGGCATTTTTTATTATTTCCAAAATATCAGAACAAATCGTCCTAAAAATCATTCGAACTCAATGCCATTCGTACCAATATTCGACCCATCATCAATATCTCTTGGCTGCTTGATTTCTTCAACTTCAGTAAACGATCATTAAATATAACTACATAATTGGGTATAAATAGAGCTCAAAGCTGCGGACGATCAGTCTCTGTCCAGCTGCCGAAGTGTCAACATCACAGAAATAATTAATTAATATTTTAGTTTAATTACTTGGGTTCTTGCACTTTTTACGAAGTATTTCAATTGCATCAATTTAACATTGCGTTAGGTGTAATTGTTATTACTAATGTATTGAAAACTCGATATCCAAGTGGTTTTTCTATATATATTAAATAGCCTTAAAAGTGTCACCCCAATTTTATATCAAGTTCAAGGACCACTTATTATCTTTCAAGCACATTACTGTTATAACATTAGTTAATTAAACTTGATTCAAAAGTTTGAATAAATCATTTTATAATCATTTGTAACCAATCAACTGGCAAAGCCATAAGGAAAATTATATATAACAGCTAGCCCGTGCACGTTACAGTAGTTAGTACCAGCTTCAAATCACTGGACACTTACCATTGTTTGTTGGCATACCGCTAAGAAATGTAGAATATTTCACGTAAGCCATCAATCTTGCCTATGGGACGCTACCTGAAATTATGCAAGTAGGGGCTTCTGAGAGTTTAAATACTAAAGTTGAAATGTCGTCATATGACCTTTTTTGTTGATATGACTTAATCAAACAAACAAAAAGTAAGATTCTGAATTCTACAATTAATTAACTTTCTGAAATGACCTGCCTATAAAGTGATATACGTTACATCGTGTAATTGTGTGTTTGCATCCATTTTTATAAAGATTAATTTTTATAAAATACGAAGTTTAAAAGAAACCACAACATTAAATAAGAATTCAAATTATTGTTGTTTAAAAATATGTCAGAACATGTATTTATACTTGTTGCCATACGGGTTGTTGAGTTTTCTTTTTCATTTGTAGATGATGTGACCATGAGAGTAAATGTAATGTGTTAAAACTAGGCTGAGCGATTCTTTTTAAAAAGGCAAATTTATATTCATAACAAAATTCAAAATCATTTTACAAATAATATAAAAAAAAATTCATAGCAAATTCGGCCGGCTTAGCTCATTAAGGAGAACATTATTTTAGTAACCCTTGAAAGTTGACTAATAAGAAACTGGGGCAAATACAAAAATGAAGCATTCTGATTGGCTTAGAAACAATGCACAATATTCTTTTTTTTTCAAATGTGTAAAAAAATTTAAAATTCTATTTTGTTTTGTTTTCAAAACATTGAACATTTCTGTACTTCTGCATTCTGAGTAGACATAGATTTTGTTTGCTAATATGATACTGTTGTTGTAAAGAGGTGATTGCCTTACAGAGGTTGAGATGTAATCCCTGTCATTATATAACATTAATTACATAAATCAAGAAGATTAAGTTTTAAAATGTATAAACATGTGTTATAAATTGCTGTAATAAAATTGATATTACTTTTGTGATTTCATATTTACTTCATTAATTGTTATAAAGCCATTATAGTATTGATGGCTTATGTAATAGCCAATTAAAATATCTTTGTCCTGTTAACTGATCCAGTATGAAATAACTTTATTAATGTAATTATTATGTGATAGATTTTCATACAAGATTTTTGACACAATGATGTCTGCCTACAAGATGATGACATTTGTGGTAGAATAATTGAGCCGCGTCACGACAAAACCAACATAGTGGGTTTGCGACCAGCATGGGTCCAGACCAGCCTGCGCATCCGCGCAGTCTGATCAGGATCCATGCTGTTCACTATCAGTTTCTCCACTTGTAATAGAGTTGGTAAGCGAACAGCATGGATCCTGATCAGACTGCACGGATGCGCAGGCTGGTCTGGATCCATGCTGGTCGCAAACCCATTATGTTGGTTTTGTCGTGACGCGGCTCATATATTGAAATAAAAGACTTCTCCTCTTTGTCATACTTTCATATGACTTTACTCTTTAGAATGGTTTATAGTTATTTTAAAGATATTTAACATAGAGGAGTACAGGACTGTGTCACAGACTTAAAATCACTTGACCTTCAACACTAGCTGTTACTTCAAATCTAATCAGAAAAATTTGGAGTCTTTTCAAGTTAGGAAGTTGTCAGGAAGGTTGGTGGTTCTACTTGCGTACCCTCAAATTAATGAAATAATATCCTAAAGTATGTTCTTCCACCAGTAAAGCTAGAATGTATAAGCTTTATAGCCACATGCATGAATACAAATTATGGCATATAGTGTACACAAGACATGTATCTGGTAGATCTAGGACCGATGCCATAAAGATTAGCCTTCTAACTATCAATGACTAATAAAGGCCCCAAAAAGTCTTGGAATTGGCCTTCATGTAATAATTCAAATATAAATCTAAAATATTCTGTTGATTAGTCTGGTGAAAGCTTTTTCCACCCGTGTAGAGGCAGGCCAATCTGCAGCATATAATTTTGTGCAGTTTGACCAGGTTTGAACATTGCTACTGGTTAACAAACTATATTAATGATGTGCAGAGCACAGGTTTGACCTTTCTCAGGTCAAGGTCAAGGTTACACTTAAGTCATTTTGTATCAATATCAAAATTTTGTGTGCTGAACCAATAGAAAGAAATTTATTATTAGACGCCGCGTGCACGCGGCGTCTAGTAGATATGCATTCGTTCAGTCAGCAATGGGGAAAATTTTAGTCTTGTTTATTATCTGAACTACGGCCATATTATCGCAATTGAATCTGATTGTTTTGTTAACTAAATCCGAGCCCCAAATATATAACGCGACCAAAATGGGGAATAACTCTAACGCTGTTATATCGGATGTAATTCCGCGTTTGTGCCATAGCTGGGGCCATTTGCATGGCACGCACTGTCAGAGTATAAATTAATATCTTGACATTAGTTACCCAGAATCTGTCATGAAAAACAGATATTTCGTTAAAATTATTTAGAAAATACAACCACATCTCTAAATTAAAGGCGAATAGCCTTCTTTATCCTTATACGATGATATATTTTTGTAAGACCGCAAATTGAATTTATTAAACGGCGGATAAATGGCCTAAAATAGATGTCATGCACTTTATCTGGATGATTAAGAAGATATATAGATGTGTAAATGATGAATGCGTTTGTCCATTTCTCTATAGACATGATTTTCTCTTCACATTCTCTTTGAACAGTTTCAATTTGACCATCGGCATTTATTTTGAAAATACTTCCACTGCAGAACTGTGATATATCTACGGTGCCCTTTAACAACAAAGAGAGATTTTCATACTCGCCCTTGCAAATTTGTTGCTTAAGTGAAGACGGTACATAGGCAGCTAAATCGTCACTTGCCAGGCGAACAAAATAAGATAAATTAGGAGGTGCGAGTTTGAGGGCAGTGAATTCAGGAGTGTTTGATGCGATTCCGGATTTCGAGAAGATAAATTTTGACCTAAAGTGTTGCCACACCTCGATTGCATATTTCTATTTAAAATAGTTTTATTTCTCTTATCAGCGTATCTTGAATAATTGTTTCAAAATCCATAAAAATGGACATATCAGCATTATCTTGCAAGAATCTGCTGTCCATTGACCCCTGGTCTGCTCAAGCCACGTGCTTCCACGTGTTCCGTTTCTGCGCCATTCGCCCCCTCTGCATTTCGTTTGCGCCCCCTTGTAACGTGTCTATCATTTGTAGGCCGCTCCTGATTCACATCTCTGCCCTGACTCGCCGCTCATCTTCGTCCCATAGCTCTCCTTACACCTCTTCCTCGTGGCATTGCTAATATTTAATCTATTTCAGCTGTCAATTTTAAATCTCTCGTGTCGACTATAACTAGCTTACTGAGAATGTTGTACTGGGAATGTTGCACGGGATTTTCGTGCAATGCATTAACCCGTCTAATGAAATTATACCTATTCTATACGCTAACTATAACGGGAACCTGACTTATGAAATAAGTAAAACGTTACAGTGTAACGGAAAAAAAAACATTTTATTTCTTAAGCTAAATAAAGGAAATTATTTCCATATAAATAATTGATATTATTATTATCGAGGGAGAAAAAAATAGCAGGCGCATATACATGTAGTCCCTTACCAGTGCCAGTTTAATACCGTTTTTTTTCTTCGTTTGACAAAATCACGAGCAGTGGTAGATTATAATTATAAACGTCAAGATTGTCCAATGAAAAGCGACGTTACAAACGTATTAATTTATGTTTATATGAAATATTGTAGTCCTCAAAGCCGACAAGTTGGTAGGTTAGAAGGAGATGAGTAACACGTTATAAAGGGAGGAATATCCATTGAACAGTGTATTATTTGTTGAGGACATGTTCGATATTCTTTACAAATTGGAAGAGAAATTATTCGCATGGAGCTAATACAATGTATAATGTTTGATGTGATGCATTAAACACATGGCAATGCTGGACAGGTACCTAACTTTGTCCTGTCAAAGTTCTGTACCCCTCTGTAGACTGATTTTTATTTTATTTGTTAAAAAGTGCGATTTGTGGCCGGAAACTGCTAGGAAACCAGTAACTGTTTATTATTTGATTTCTTTTTAAATATACACGAGGCAAGCCAAAACTCAGGCCCGCTTCGCGTCTCCGGCCTTTGACTTCCCCGTACTGAATCATCACATTTTGTATTGTAACTGCGTGTTGCTAAAAAGCTTTTTTCGATGCACATACCGCATCAATAACTTTTCTATCTTGAGAAAATATTAGAAATGATAGTTTAACGTCTCAATTCCGACTAAAATGACGCAAAGAATAGAGAAATTGATAAAAGATTGACCTTGATTTTCTGTCAGAATGTTAGCCACTTTCATGGTATTTCTGCCATCAACGGCAGCAATAATTTTTTCATCGACCGGACCAGATTGAACATCTGTAAAACTTTCAAGAAATGACTCACGGGGTAGATATTTGGCTTGCGTGACCCCAATGGATAAACGTCTATATTAATAACACAAAATCCTGCCATTTAGTTAAAACTTGAGATATTTTGAACAAAAAACAGACATTTTCACGGATTTTTTCGAAGCTGTCACTTTAACCTGCTCAAAATAGTCTAAAAACAGGAAAAAAAACGAATCCAAAATTACCTAATAGTATCTCCAGTCAATGGACAATAGTTTCATAGCAATGAAATTGGCCTGATTTGTGTAATATAATAATACCAACCAAATTTATAACCAACCTGTACCGAGCGGTAAATTTCAGCTCTCTGCCATCACTGCAGTGATCTGCCATCACTGGCGCCGGTAATAGGGGTGTATTATTATGAAAGGTTTATGCTCAAACATATTCATTTATCCAAATCTTTAAGAAACTAATAGCTTAAGGCCGGAAAATACCTCGTGAATGCCATTAAGACATTATCTTTTTATCATATATATAAAATACTTATATAATACAACAAAGTATATGACTTGGTTTTAAGCTGTTACTTTCACACCAAAAATAACAAATGAACAAAGTAAAAGAATTGACCAGTTATGGTAAAGTAGATTACCCCATATATATTCAAGGATGTTAATACGTGTATATGTCAAACAATAAAATGTTGATGTCCGCGCTATTGCAAAAGAAAATCAATTAATTATTAAATTGAAATGGAAAAGTCTGATCAAATGCATAAGAAAATCTTTTTAATTTTTAAAAAACATGATGTTAATTTAAAGTTACAAACAACAACAACAACACAAAACCAACAACAAAAATACTGTTTGAAACAAAGCTATTGAATCATTTCTTTAAAGCGGCCTTCTGTTTTTCTGAAGGTTTTTACTTTTATATGTTTCAAGATAAAAGTCAAATAAAAAAGAATATGGTGGAAAATTATATTTGCCATCATAAAATACAGAATCAATACTGAAACTCCTGGATTCCTCTAATCTACATGTCCGCTATCTATTTGTATATTAGTAAAGAGTATGCTTCGTTTTCCGATTTTCTTTTCTTAGAAACGAACATCACCGGCGTTCTATAAAATTTAGCTCTTGAAACACTGTTTTAAAGTAGTCCTTATAGTGATATATTGCACTTTTTTAAGATAAAAATACTGAAACACATATTTGAAAAAAAATCATTTTCAAACAAAATATGAAAGCTGAAGGTCGCATTAAAACAACCTAATCCTGTTCTCCTTTATGCTGAAAGAGCGCCCACAACAACTAACTTTGGATGACTCATCTATGCTAGAAAAACGTATTCAAACTTGATACAAATCTTGTCGGCATTGTTGTCTGGCCATTTGAAAGTTGGTGCTTTGACCCCTTTACATTTTCGTTTTTGCTAGTATGAAACAAGAAAATCGTCATCAGCATGACAACCTCCTCAATCAATCCAAGGTACCAATGTGCTTCACTACTATATATTTTCCTGTTTCCGGGTGCTTGAACTAACACCATTTTTATCATCGACAATCATTCTGTCTTCATCTTGAACACAACCAGACCAATTAATTTAGTTACTTGTATTTGAGTCTCGAGCTCTTTCATTTTGTGTCAATTTCTGGACATTTTTTCTGACATTCTATCTTCTTTTCGCTAAAGCCCCTCCCCCTTTTTTTAATCTTTTCACCATTGTAGCTAAGTATGATTTTGTTCTTTTTCGTTCTTTTTTCAAGTTATTTAACTCCTTAGGATGATTTTTTCTCCCACAAAATCTTCCTGTATTTCAGCCTATGAACTACCAATACTTGCTAAAACAAAGAAAGAGTAATCTACGTTACTTATTTTGTAATCAACGTTACCATTTTTAGAAACCATTTATTTATGCCTAAATTACAGTTTTTCCTCGATGGACAAGCAGTGTTATTACATAAAACTACCACATAATGATCTACAATATAGGAACATGTCAAATATTTGAAAAAGAACTACTAATTGGTGTTGCAGATATCACAAGTTGATATTTTTGTAATCTACGTTAGGTACCAACATTGGTATCACATTTGTTACACCTTTATAAAATCTTCGGTGATCTGATATAACACAGATAACATACAGGTATCTGTGTAGATCTATTATGATAAAATATTATGAACAAAATATTTTGGTAAGTAAAAATGGAGACCAAAAAAGGAAAGGATTTGTTACAAATTTAGTGGGCCAAGTAACTAATATTTGCAATAAATGTTTGAATTTTAAGTGTACCAGATTAATTTCATTCGAATCAAAGATGTATAATTCAATTATAATCTTAAAACTATAATAAAAAATATTTTTATCACTTACCTTGTTTTGCTCTTCCTGAAGATAACTGGAACTCAGTAATACGGGGAAGTCAAAGTCCGGGCCCGCAAAGCGGGCCCGGGCTTTGGCTTGCCCGGCTATAGACTACACGTGTATATTTAAAAGAAAATTCAAATAAAAAACAATTAAAAAATATATAGAGTTCTAAACCTTTCAATGAAATTTTCAGTGTCAGTTCTAGATAGGCGCCGCCATTTACAATGTAACTCAATGATAAAAGGCGGTGTATTACGATAACGTAACATATCTCAACTTTTCGGATTAATAATAATCGTCGAGTGTTCCGAGTGAAAACGGAAGTGGGTACATATAATACCGAATGACACCTTTAAAACGGAAAAATGAAAGGATTTTTTACCGACTTCCCCGTTCATAGGCTTTGCCTAATTTCATATTATAGTGTTTCTGCGCGGAAATTGCAAATGCAAATGGTGGAATAAGTGGCAATTTTGAAATTAAGGGAAACTTTGTGTATATTGATCTAGTAGTTTATATAACGAAACTTTTCAAAGGAGGTTACTCTATCTGACTTAATAACGAAAGGTAAGAGTGGTTTCCCTTTGCAATTTTCAAGGGAGGTAACTCTATTTGACTTAATTGCGAAAGGTAAGAGTGGTTTCCCTTGGCGTTTTCAAGGGAGGTTACTCTATCTGAATTTAATTTCGAAAGGTAACAGTGGTTTCCCTTTGTATTTCTCAAGGGAGCTTACTCTATATACCTTAATTACGAAAGGAAAGAGTGGTTTCCCTTTGCAATTTTCAAGGGAGGTTACTCTATCTGATTAAATTACGAAAGGTAAGACTGGTTTCCCTTTGCAATTTTCAAGGGAGGTTTCCCTATCTGACTTAATTGGAAGGCAAGAATGGCTTCCCTTTGCAAATTTTCAAGGGAGGTTACTCTATCTGACTTAATTACGAAAGGATAGAGCGGTTTCCCTTTGCAATTTTCAAGGGAGGTTACTCTATCAGATTTAATAAAGAGTTGTTTCCCTCTGGTTGTTTGGATAGGCATTAAAAAGTACAGCAGTGATAGCATAAAAACTAGATGGAAACTGAATTGGAACGAAACTAGTTTCAAAATGCTTAGTATAACATTCCATGTGGATCTTGAAAAAATGGTAGATCTTAACTAAGAAAAAATATCCAATATAGAAAAAATGATTAAACAATGGAATAGAAGAGCTTTGACTCCAATCGATAAAATAACAGTAATAAAAACAATACTTATCTCACAACTAAACCATCTATTTATAATGTTGCCGAATCCTTCGGATAAATATATACAACAAATTAATGATACATTATATGCTTTTATTTGGAATGGAACTTCAAAAATTAATAAAAATGTGTTAGTTAACGATTACATGGAAGGGGGTTTAAGAATGGTAAATATAAATGCTTTTATGAATGCGTTAAAACTTACATGGATAAGACGAATTATTTCAAGTGATGGTTTTTAACACAGGGTATTGATGTACAAAAATTAGTCACGTGTGGAAAGCATTATGTCGAGAAAATGTCAAAATCTATTAAAATTGAATTCTTGAAACACACTTTAAATGCATTTTCATTGTTTATTGAGCATCAGAAATTTGATAAAGAATACATTTGTAACTTATCTTTATTTTACAATCACAACATTACTATTGGCAATAAAAGTATTTTTTGGAAATCTTGGTATGATAAGGGAATTCGTTGTATTTATAATATCTTACAAGACAATGGCCAGTTTTATACACCAGAAGAATTAGGCAAGATCTACAATATAAATATCAATCATCTTTTATATTTAGGAATTAAAAAAGCAGTAACAAACTTTTTTTCAAAATGTCTGCTTCAACTCTTTAACTTTTAAGAGAGAAAATTTCCCAATAATTCCAATACACATTAAAGGGATAATTAAAGACCAAAAAGGCTCAAAATATATGTATGATTCGCTTAATGTCAATTTCAGCAAGCCCGTTTGTCAGGTCAAATGGTCACAAAAACTATGCCTCTCTAATGATGATGAATACTGGAAGAATGTATATAATTTACCATTCAAATTGACAAAAGATACTTATTTACAATGGTTCCAAGTAAGACTTATCCATAGGATTTTGGGTACAAATAATCTTTTGTTCAAAATGAAATATATTAACAGTCCCTTATGTAGCCTTTGTAATCTTCATGGTGAAATTATAGAATATATCTTTTGGGAATGCATTCACAGCAATAAATTGATACACGAAATTTGTATAGATAAACTAAACATGCAAAACTTGATAAAAGAAACTATGCTTTTTCGTTACACTAAAGGAAACAATACAATAAGTATTGTAAACAATTTAGTTCTTTTATATGTCAAAATGTATATCTTTAAATGTAAAACTAATAAAAGAATGCTATCTTTTGCTGGTGCTATAAAGTATATTTCATATGTTCTAAAGGTAAATGAAGAAAAAGCTATCCAATGTGGAAATCTTGACCAATTTAAAAAAAGATTGGCATACTATTTTAAATACATTTGTATATGTCATTAATCATAATATAATAGGGACCTATCCAAATTTTTTGTTCCAATCTGATAATGATTAATGTGAATCATCAAAATACTTGTTCGTACTTGTTCATTTTTAACTTGAGTGTGTAGATAAGGTTAAATAAAGCCAAGTTCTCTTTTTATGATAAATACGGTAGTAATTTCCGTTAAAGGCCAAACCAAATCTTTTGGGGTGTTATGTGTTCATGTTTGTCTTTTGTCCTTTTGTTATGGGTGATTGAACTGGTTTTGCAAGTTGAGTGATGTATGATTGATTTTGTAAGAAATATGATAAACAAGATCAACAAGGAAAGGCGGCATTCAATGAACGCAACCCCCATATGACCCAGCAACAAGAACCAGTGGCAAGAAAGTTATTTTTAGTTGATTTGGTTCTGGAATGTACTATTTTCTTGGTATCTGACCACTCCTTATCTCGCTTTCGAAGTGAAAAGAACTGTAAAATTATTTAACTTTCAGTAGTTTCTTTATAGAAATACTTGATTCTTTATTATTTCTATTATATCATTAGATTTCTTCTATTACAAGTCTGGTATGTATATGTGTATTTATTTAATTTTACTTATGAAATACGGTGCTTTATTTAATTTCACCCATGAAATATGGTGCTATATCAGTCAGGGACTTCTTTCGCCATTTTTTTTAAAAATCTGATAAATACAAAACAACTTTTTGTTGAATTTCGTTTTGAAAACTATCTAGAGTGATAAAAAATGGTCCAACTAAGAAAATAAATCCGAAAACCAATATCTTTAATTCAGTCATTAACGCTGTACAGACGTTTAAAGAGATGTTTAAGTGACGTCACAATGTAGCGCCAAATATCGCGTGCAAAACAAGACGCATCTATATTACTGCGCGCTGGACAATTGCCAAACTCCTCACAGTGATTACCTCCCTTGACAGAATTGTAATCACTGCCCTCAAAGACGTCACATGATGATGAAAGTCACATGACGTAACGTCGAAATTCAAATGTAAATATCGACCGTTACATAGAAAATCTAACGTCATTTTTCTCTTTCTGTTTTATTTTTAACTTTTAGTGCCTACGATCCATATAGTTTATCAAAAAATTATCAAAAGTATACAAAATAACGAAAAATAAATTCAAAAGCTAAAAATATAAAATATCAAAATATAATTTGTCTCGGTAGAAAATATTCTCATATTTTTTAAAAATTATTTCTAAATATTCATATTATTTATCTATTTATCCATAAACATTGTTTAATCAATGAGAAAAAAACTTAACTGATAGATAAAAGCAGTAAATAAAACAATTTTTGAAAAAATATAGTATATCAGAAATTCTGATATATTGGGACCTTGGTGGCAGAGATCTACGCCGAAGAATTAAGGGGAGATCACTGCGTGGAGATTGGACAATTGCGCGTAGCGTCAAACTCCAAACTCCTCACAGTGATTACCTCCCTTGGCATAATTGTAATCACTGCCTTCAAAGACGTCACATGATGATGAAAGTCACATGACGTAACGTCGAAATTCAAATGTAAATATCGACCGTTACATAGAAAATCTAACGTCATTTTTCTCTTTCTGTTTTATTTTTAACTTTTAGTGCCTACGATCGTTATAGTTTATCAAAAAATTATCAAAAGTATACGAAATAACGAAAAATAAATTCAAAACCTAAAAAATATAAAGTATCAAAATATTGTCTCGGTAGAAAATATTCTCATATTTTTAAAAATTATTTCTAAATATTCATATTATTTATTTATTTATTCATAAACATTGTTTAATCAATGAGAAAAAACTTAACTGATAGATAAAAGCAGTAAATAAAACAATTTTTGAAAAAATATAGTATATCAGAAATTCTGATATATTGGGACCTTGGTGGCAGAGATCTATGCCGAAGAATTAAGGGGAGATCACTGCGTGGAGATTGGTCAAACTCCTCACAGTGATTACCTCCCTTGGCAGAATTGCCGAAGAATTAAGGGGAGATCACTGTGTGGAGATTGGCGTAGCGTAGCAAGCAAGGGGGTTCGTAACCATTTTTCGTTGATAATGAAATTAAATAAAAAGGTTATTTTTTCGTTTTTCGTGAAATATGGTATACATTTTCACTCAACATGATAAAATGCCACATATTTTCACTCGCCTTCCAGGCTCGTGAAAATATGTGGCATTTTATCATGTTTCGTGAAAATATATTCCATATTTCACTCAAACGAAAAAATATCCTCTTATTATTTATTTGTGAAATTGTTTTTATTGTAATTTGAATTGTTGTATTATATTGTATTATGTATTTTGTGAAATGTATTTGTCTTGTACATTATTTGTTTGTAATGTGATGTCTCATACTTATTTATAATAATTTGTTACAGGTTTTATTCTTGATAGAATAAATATTTGTATCAACCAAATTGAGTGTTTGTCAACCAAACCCCACCACTACAGGTAGTAAGGCAATGACACTAAATGTTGTTTGCACAGTATTAGTAAGAAGCTGTATCGTTGTTTTGGTGCCTTTCTAAAGAAAAGGTGTCAGAGTTAAACTGAAGACATATAAATGCACGTGTGCAAGTAGTAGATTCCCGCACTCCAGAGCATGACCATTGATTGGGCCATTTTCCGTGGTTGAGTTATTGTTACGACAAAGAAACAGAAAGCGTTAGGAATATTATATTCAGAAACTAGTCCGTTTTTTCTTTTGTTCTGGGGATTTCAAATTTTGACAAAAGGGAACATGTTTTTGTTATTTTTGCCTATGATACAAAAGAAAAAGAAGAGCAAAACACTCGGCATTGTGATTTATGCCCAAGGGCGACGTCCCCTTACATATTGATTAAGGCATCAAAGGATTGTTGGGTTCAAACTCCCGTCGGAAGCAAACATTTAGGTCCGGGAATAAGAAACTTTAGTCTGCAATTTTTATGTAATTTTCTTGTGATTAATGCTTCCGAGGGATCACTTTGTTTCCAGAATCTTTTACAATCATTGCTTAGTACAAGTTGGTTAAAGGAACAGATTCGAGAATTTTTCAATCTGCTAACAACTTCCAACACGAACGAACACATATGAATTAGACCTAAGTATAAATTGAATAATGGCAAAGATGCATAAATATTAAAAGCTCATACAGACACTGAAATACGTTTGATTACTACTTTATTAAATAGGGGATTAAAGGGGAAAATGAGCTAAGCATATAAGCATGAATATATAAGATTTTTCCATATTCTTATGAGTTTTAAAGGCAATATAATCTTAATGAATTGATAGAAAATATAGCTATTCTATTTACTAGTGTAAGAGTTGTTTACAATGTTCCTTTCAATGTTTTTTCTTTCTTTTTTTTGCATATGTGGGGTGTATTCTGGTTCTGTTTATTTATTTTCAACCTGTTATTTTCCGTTCACAAATGGACTTTATACGATCTAAACACGGTCGGTCATTCCATTTGAAATTCAAACGGGTGATCAGATGTACGCAATCTTCTCTATTCTGTGCATTATCAGGTTGATTGTACGCCCAGTTTTGAAAAGTTGGGGATGATTTGTCGTCAATCCATCGGAAAGTACCTTCTGTGTTGTAATCTGTCAGTCCGATCCAATAGTTATAACCTGTTGACATAAGTGTAGAACGTACGTTATTCAGATAAGAACAAGTACAGGATTTTATCAAGATATTTATTCTTTCGCCAATTTAATAGAACAAAGCTTCTTAAATGACATAATTATTCTTTAGTCCCATTCTTGTAATTATTTCCATAAGTTCGTTCAAGATTCAATAGCTCTTGCTGTTAAAATATTTGAATAAAATCAAGAATGAGAAAGATGTACTAAGATTTTATGAAAAATAAAAGATTCAAACTTCAAGTAATCAAATTAGATTTTAGGAAAAATAAGAAATTCAAACTTCAAGTAATCATATAAGATTTTAGGAAAAATAAGAGATTCAAACTTCAAGTAATAATTGATATGCTATGTGCGATCAATCGCTGATTTTCAGTAATTAGACCTATATTTCTACTGCGTTACTAACGCATTAAAGGCTTTTATTTTTTGCATATTTTGTCCTCTTTTTGGTAATTTACATGGAATGTGAGTGCCATTGGTAATGTGCAAACTGCTTCGTTATGGTTACTTTACAATTCAATACTTTATAATCAATTTTCAAATATTTTACAAAAATCAGCATTAATCTAGACGCGTGCTGCTTTAAGCTTTTATTATTTTTATTTAGATACTGTACAGTAGTAGTTTTAAAGAAAAATATACAGGCACTTTCTTGATGCTGATTACTTTGGCCTAATTCGAATGTTTAATTAGTGTTTTTTTTTACATTTGTATTTCCACAATTTTTATCAATTAAAGCTGTAGAATGTAAAAGTCTTATATTGGCTGCAAAAAAAGACCAGATTATCTAGCGCGAGGGAAATTGTTTACGATGGTTACGTGGTTCTGAGGATTTCCGCTGAACATTCTCCCAATAGCTTGGTATTTCCATATATATATGACGACATTCGATGATAGTTACTTGCATATTACATGTACACTTGTATCATATTTCAGAAAGAAATAAAAAAAAGCTTTTTCCATTAAGCACTTTTTCTTCTGGTAGTTTATTCTTAAAGATTAACAGTAAAAACATGACTACACAATAATATTAACTTACAACCTACTGACCTTTTGATTTCCTTTTCACGTACGATGCTAGAAACTTGTTTTCTTCTGCGTTATTTATATGGACTAATACAGCCCTGCGTTTTGCACATGCGGCCTGCAAATAAAGTACGACACTTTTAGTTTATTAGTTGTTAGGCAAAATAGGGCACATATATTTATACTTTCTTTTCGGGGGGGGGGGGGCGTATTTTTCTATTTCTTTTTAATGATAATAATAATAAAATAATAATAATAATAATAATAATAATAATAATAATATATACATATATAACTAAAAAACATTAATGGATTTTTTCAATTTAATTATAGCCTACCAGTTAATGTCAGTTATTTCTAGTATAATTTTCTTGATCCGACACTTTATATATATATATTAAGTTCAATTTCCAATCTGACTTACTCTTGCTCCACTAAATGTTAAAGGGGCCTCCAACACTAGGTAACAAGACCCACCGTAACGTGTCCATCCTATCGGGCACTTACTGCATTCTGTGTTTTTGAGAGAAAAAAAAAGGTAATAATGTTAAATGCCTTATTTCAGACATATTTTTAACATTACATCTTGTCAAGTTAATAAAAAGTTAAGAAATAAATAAGTGTAAACCTTTTTTCCTCTTTTGGAAAAAAGGATATATTTTCCATTATCAATAATCCTTGCAACTATCAAATTGCATGTACGAATATATGTAATTATTCACAACAAATCGACGTGTTCTCAATTATTGAACCTAACACTTTGTCTGCGGATGTTACAATCTTTTACAATGTTTCTACATCATCAATATCATTTATAATCTGATCGATACTTTACTTCAATTTTTAGTCGTTAAGGTGAATTATGATCATTCTTTTGCTGTTAATTTGTGTATAATTAATAGAATATTATTGGCAATTTCATGCTTATTCACTTATAAAAGAACCTGTTTATTATACAATAAATAAAAACTATTTAAATTATAAATGACTGCCTCATGCTTCACCGGTACATAGCGTACGTGTACTATTATGTTTCAAACAGAATTAACGACATGTTTTCTTAAGACATATTTGGTTTATACAGAATTTATTTTAGTTCGATTGTGTAGGAGGCTACAAGCTTATGGGCATACTTTTGAATTCGTTCCTGGAACCAACCAGTACTGAGCAATGAGTGTAAAGTAAAAAACGACTTGCCCTTGACGAGGTCTAGCGATCATTAGATTATTATTCCGACGCGTAAATCACTCGCCCATGCCGCCACTTAAAACATATTTAAAACTCTCAATTCGGCGACTATCTATAACTGATAGAATTGTATACACACCAGTCTCTCAAATATCGACCTGTGTCATACGACGCATTACTCATCCCAAATGAGGGTAAAAATGACTCCGGCATAAAGAAATCCGCGGAGCGTTGACGATTTTATTTTATAAAACACAATATCTCTTTTCAAACGGGGCGTCCGTGGCAGAGTGGTTAAGGTCGTTGACTTCAAACCACTTGCCCCTCACCGCTGTGGGTTCGAATCCCGACAGGGACTTTGGATTTTTCCATGTGAGGAAGCTATCCAGCTAGCTTACGGAACGTCGGTGGTTCTACTCAGGTGCCCGTTCGTGCCTGAAATAATGCAAGGCAAGTTAGAGTTACGGTTTTGTGCACTTCACACCAACTCAATGAGAAGTATCTACCTACAAAGTTTCATGTTGATACCTCTTATAATTTTAGAGTTATGTCCCGGAGAAAGTTCAAAAGTAAAAATAAATAAAAGGCAATAATTCAAAACTAAAGCAAGACAAAGTTACGATTCTTGTGCACTGCACACCTACTCAATGATATCTATCTACCTACAAAGCTTTATGTTGATACCTCTTATTGTTTCAAAGTGATGTCCCGGACAAGAAAAGCGGACGGACGGACGGACGGACGAAAGTGCCAACAATTGGGGTTTATGTGCTTTTTCTTTGATCTTTATGTGGCATTTTCCCCCCATAAAGCAGTAAAATTACCACATAAAACAGTCGGTTTATGGGATTTCCTTCTTTTTTAACCAAAATTATGGACGGAATGAAGCTCATAGACAATATAATGTTCGCCCGGTAATACGGACGGACGGACAAAGCGGCGACTATATGCTCACCCTTCGGGGAGCATAAAAATCTTTAGTTAAAAAAATAAAACTATGTAATAGCCGAATTAATTTCTTCACAAATGATTGTACAGCAAGAACGGATGAATACTAAATTCGTAAAATGGAAGTAAAGTAATATGACTTGAATAATGTAAAAAACTTATGTAATAATCGTGACTATATAAAAGGCTATTATCCGAAATTATTCTGCTGTCCGAAAACGACTGAATAATATTCAGTTACAGCTGTTCAGACTCTTATATATACACATTTATAGACATATTTATCCGAATTGAATGTAAATTTAATGTAAGAATATATGACTTCTGTGCGCACAATTTGACTTTAATAAAAAAGCAAGTTTAATGGGTCCAAAACAAAAAAAGTGAAAATACAGAAGAAAACAATAACACATGTACCCAAACACAGAAGCGAAAGCTCTTCAACTAAGAGTAAAATATCCTCCCCGGAGGACAACAGAATTTCTGAAAAGAAATACAGACAGACAGACATTGAGGGTAGTACAGAATCTGACATAGGGGAGCATCTAGCAAAACCTAGTGACACACCTTTTTAAACCCTAAAATGGAAGGTAGTGACACAATTGTAGACCATAATGGCAGCATCAAATATGGAATGCAAGGTTCTAGTGGAATACATCCTTATACAGCTTATGCCTATGCCAATGTTTCCTCAAATGTTTAATTTGGAATCCCAAAATATGACCCATCCCATGGTGACAGCACCTATGGGATCAGCTTTAGTAACTACAAACCTAACTGACCAAGATATTTTGAAAATAACATCTGTGATTTAAGAAATTTTAAAGGAGGAAATAAATGCAATGGCCGCTGTAAAAACTCCATTAATCAACAGCAGAAATTAGAAAAGAAATAATAAATCTAAAAAATCAAATTCATGATCTCCAAATGTAAAATGAAGAAATTCAAACACATCAAGAAGAAGCAGAGCAATATAGCAGAAAAAATAGTGTAAGCATAAGTTATATTCATGAGCAGAAAGATGAAAATATTACTGACTTAGTTATAGATGTTGCCAAGAAAACTTGAGCTGAAATATCAATGAATGATATTGACAACTGTCATAGAGAAGGGCCCCTGAGTAAAGAAAAAAAGAGACATTATAGTAAAATTTACCTCATAAAGAGCAAGAACCCAATTCATCAAAGTAGAAAATCTTTCAGAGACAAGAAGGAAAAAATCTAAATAACTGGAAACTTAACAAAATTCAGATCTGACCTAGCAAGGGATGGTAGACTTATGAAGAAAGACCCAACTACAAATGTAAAATGAACATGAACTTTTAAAGGAAATATATATATTGAAACTGAGAAAGTGAAGATATCATAAAAATAATCAATAAACATGACCTTTTGAAATATAAGGAAAAACCTTAGTGCAGTCAATTTTATTATGCTGGAATCAAAACAGAACAAGTGATTTTAAAAATCACAACCCATAACATGCTTGTTTTAATGATGTAATCATGAATAATAATAATATATGACATTAGATGCATTCATTTGTCCTTTAGAATAATGTACTCTCAATAAATTTATATTTATAATCTATTATACATGTATATGATGAAAAATATATTGCAAAAAAAATATAATTGCAACTATTTATGAAGTTGAAAATGATGATGATGTTGATGATGATGATGTAGATGGTAGATGATGTTGATGATGAGGATGATGATGATGACGATGATAATGTAGATGGTAAATGATGTTGATGATGAGGATGATGATGATGACGATGATAATGTAGATGGTAAATGATGTTGATGATGATGATGTAGATGGTAGATGATGTTGATGATGAGGATGATGATGATGACGATGATAATGTAGATGGTAAATGATGTTGATGATGATGATGTAGATGGTAGATGATGTTGATGATGGGGATGATGGTGAGTGGTGATGATAATGACTGAATCTGAGGTTAGTAAGCCAGTGCATTGCTAAGTTATGCATTCTACATTCTTCAAATGTGAAAATGTCAAAATCAATACACTCAGAACCATAAGCATTTGAGCAGACAAGCTTATTGTAGTAAAAACCCCTGTGACTTTGACCTTTGACACAGTCACCTAAAAATCAAAAGGGGTCATCTACTAGTCATAAACACCTCAATACCAAATATGAAGACTGTTGACCAAAGCCTTTCTAAGCAATTGAGCTAACAAGCTTTGTTTGGTCAAGATCCCTGTCACCTTTGATCCAGTGACCTCAAAATCAATAGGGGTAATCTTATAATCATAAACCACCTCAATACCAAATATGAAAACTGGGTTAGAGGATTATTAAGTAAATGGGCTGACAAGCTTTTTTTTAGTGAAGGCCCATGTGACCTTGACCTTTGACATCAAAATAAATAGGGGTCATCTAATAATCATGTCTAACCTCCATGCCATATATGTCGACAGTGGGTCAAAGGAATATAAGTTATTAGGCGGACAAGCTTTATTAGTCTTAGTCGTGCTGTGGTTGAGTTCAGGTCCACGAGATAGCAGTCAGAGGTAACAGTTTCAAACCAATCTGAATTCTAGCTTTAGTTTAAACATATTTATTCTCAGAATATGTACATAATAACATTTGAAATATATACACATACAAAATTTGACAATATTCAAAGAAGAGGATTAGAACGAAAGACTAGGTCTTATAGAATTCTTCTCCGTTTAGTTGTTAAATATATCGGTGTCGAACTGGTGATGTAAAATTTTCTGAGAAAAATATATATTACCAAACGTATAATAGAAACAAATATATATGGAGTATGAAAGAAGTAGTAATTCAAAAGAGAAAAAGGGGAAGGAGAGTCTCATAATTATTTGTTATGTGTTAAATCGTTAAAGGAATCTTTTAGTTTTTGCTATAAAAGACTGCACGTTAGAGAATATTGTTGAATTATCATCATCTGATAGGCCAGGGTTTCCGAAGAGAAGAATATCCAGATTGATATCAAAAGCTTGAATATTAATAAATAATTCATTTCGGTACAAGTTGTAGCGATAACATTCAAAGAAGAAGTGATAGTTGCTTTCGACTTGGCCACATTCACATAAAGGTGAGGGTGATATGTTTCTTAGAAAAAGATGATAATTTAAAGAACTGCATTTTGTGCGAAGACGTGTATGGAGAACCTGTAATTTTCTGTTACCAGAATAGTAGTATTTTGGTGTGCGTTTCCTGTTACGTGTTAAGAAGTTCTTGAATGATGAAAGTGTTGGTAAGTTCCGAACTTCGGTTGGTAAGTTGTTCCAATCGCGTATAGTAGAGGGAAGAAAGGAGTTGTAGTATAAAGAAGTTCGCGCATATATTCCAGCAGTATTATCAGAGTTACGTAAATTATACCTTGTATTAGTTTGATCAGGAATTAAGGAAGAGAGAAAGTCGGGAGTCAAATTGTTATGCATTTTATAAAACAGAATTAATCGGTGATTATACCGTCTTTGTTCTAATGTTTCCCAATTAAGTTCTTGAATTAGGTATTCGATAGAAACTAATCTTGTCGCACCTGAAGCAATCCTAGCACATTCATTCTGAATCTTATCTAAGCTTTCGAGTTCATATTGAAAAGCATTTCCCCAAATGACGTCTGCGTATTCAAGAATAGGACGAATGAATGAAGTGTAAATTATCTCAAGAGATTTTCTGTCCAAAGAATATTTCAACTTTCGCATTATATTGACACGCTTCCAAGCCTTTTCGGTTATATATTCAATGTGTGAATGCCAATTACAGTTATTAGAGAGAATAATTCCTATGTGTTTATGATCGTTAACTTCTGGTATATTTTGATTGAGCATATATAAAGAAGGGTGGTTTGCGTTATGTTTCCTAGATACAATAAGTGATGGGTTGAATGTGACAAGCCAATTGTCTGCCCATGTTGTGATTGTCTGTATATCTGTTTGTAACTGTTGAGCTGCGACTAGTGGATTTTCTATAATGATATAGAGACTTGTATCATCAGCAAAAAGGTTGACAGATGATTGGAGATCTAGAACAATATCATTTATGAAAATAAGGAATAGCAGAGGGCCAAGAATAGAACCTTGTGGTACTCCAGCTGAAAGAGTACCCCAAGATGATTTTGAATTAGATATAACTACACGTTGACGCCTATTAGTGAGATAGTTAGTAAACCATTCGAGGAGGCTGCCGGAAACACCTGCATATTTGAGTTTTGAAAGTATACCTTTATGCCAGACTTTATCGAATGCTTTACTGATATCAAAGAAAATAACCCGAGCTTCTAGACCATTGTCAAGTGCTTTGCACAGTGTATCATAGATAAAAACAAGTTGATTAACAGTAGAGTCGCCAGGAATAAAGCCGGATTGAACAGGAGTAAGAAAGTTGTTAGCTTGGAGATGGTTGAAAAGATGTTTGAATATTAGCCGCTCAAAAACTTTTTCCATTGTATTAAGAAGAGAGATAGGGCGGTTATTATTTGGAAGAGAGGAGTCACCTTTTTTAAAAATTGCAGATACATGAGCTACTTTCCATGTCGATGGTACTTTACGACGAAGAAATGAGGCATTAAACAAATCACAAAGAGGTTGAGAGAGTTCATGTGACGCTTCGCGTAGAATTCTATTGCTGATACCAACAGGACCGGATGCTTTTTCAATATTTAATGATCTTAGGACATTTTCTGTTTCAGTTTCAGTTAGTGTAATTTCAGATTGTGAAGTTGTTGTCATTGATGGGCCAAGATCAGGTACATGCTTATTTGAATCTTCAATGAGTGTTTGTTTAATAAAATAGTCGTTTAATAAATTTGCTTTGTTTTCATCTGTAAAGTTTAGTTCGAGTGTTTCTGGATTTTGTAATGGTGGTATTGGAGTTATTTGTTGTGATGATATAAATGATTTTAACGTTTTCCACCAGTCTTTAGACGATAATGATCCACTTTTGAGTTTATCCGATAATTTGCAATAATAATTTGATTTAGCTTCGCGAATTAATAAAATAGTTTCATTTCTAAGTTGTCGGAATTTTTGCCAATGATGTAAAGACTGTGTTTGTTTTGCTTTTCTGTAAATGCGTTTTAAATTCGTTTTCTAATGTGGCTTCTTACTGTACTAGTCATCCATGGAGCATCTGATGGTCTTACATGTATTTGTTTATTTGGTATATTATTTTTTGCAATATTTATGATCTGATTTGTTATATTGTCCGCATATGTGTCTAAATCTGCGTGAGTGCATGTATGCCAGTTATAATTTAGTAGATCTTGTCGGAGTTTATCAAAGTCACCTCGATTGTATTCCCATATAGTTCGTTGAAATCCACGTTGAGAGGGTTTTCTAAATTTGAGAAGACAAAAAACTGGGAGATGGAATCGATGTTCTTGGTTGAGAAAGTGTTCACCAACACCAGCTTTTACGATGTTATTTATATTAGTTACAAATATGAGATCTATTAATGATTGTGATGTTTCGGTAAAGTGAGTAGGTTCGTCAATAAGTTGACTCATATTAAATTGTTGTGTAATTGAGTTGATTTTTCTGTTTGAAGTTATGGTTAATGCATCATAATTGAGGTCACCTGTAAGGATAATGTCAGAAATATTTGTATCGATAGCAAGAGCGATTGAGTCTTCAACCTTATTACTGTAATTTGCATCGGCATTAGAAGGTCGATAAAATAGACCGAAGAGTACATGTTTGTTATTTTCAGGAATAAATTCAATCCAGATACACTCCAAGTTATTAAGTTCTAAGTTGTAATGTCTCTTAAAATGTAGATTTTCTCGAACATAGAGGATAACTCCGCCATGAGAATCATCAATCCGATCTTTTCGTTCAGGAGTATTGTAAGATAAGAGTTTAAGATCATCAGACGATATTGTATTGTTCAGCCATGTTTCAGAGAAGGCAAGAATATCAGCTTTGCAAAATATCTTTATTTAGATTATGGTAACAATTCGCACTGCGATATACACGCACTCACTTCCACAATGCATAGGTATGAATAAATAGATTATATCACTCTGGAATTTGGAATATCTTGTATATCTATGCGTTTGATATAGAAAATTGATGCCACTTTGTAGTAAATTTACAATGTATTGTGCAAGTAGGGCATTCTTCATTTCGTTTCGCAAGAGTTACCCTTTCCTTGCTTCCATGGCCTTTGTTTCATGTATTTCCGTTTTATATGCTAATACATGAAACATATAATAATTATAGCATATTGTCACAAGGAAACACATTACTGTGTATCACTTAATAACAAAGAAATCATCTTAAATTGGCTAATACTTGGTAAATAAAAGATTTAATTCTTGTAAGTCCCTAAAATAGGACCTACACTTTTCATTATACCACAGTGACCCCACCCTCTTCTCCGCTTTCTCCTCCTTTTTTGCTATTTATCTCCTTTCTCCTATGTCGAGAATTTATTTAAATTTGATAAAGGCTTTGCATCTTACACACTTGACATGTTCAGTTCATCTTTATGATCCTTTACAAATTATGTCATACGTAGTAGGTATTTATTATCTTCTTGTAAATATATGGAAGGAATTAATTGCAGGTACAATGAACTGTAATTACAAAAACTATGTCATGTTGTTACTAAAATTAATTGTTCATATGTTAATACAGGAGAGAGTTTTGTATAAGCTTTAAGCTTTCTTCTCAATCCTGAATGTAATTTATATGCTGTAATTTTGTCTATAAATATTAATGAAGAAATAAATATTGTTTAACCAATGCAATAAGCTATTTTTAAAAGAAAGAAAAATGATTTTAATTCTAATTTACACTCTTGGAATAGTTTTAGTCACAAGACAAATGAAAAGATTTGAACTCGACACACTTACGCATGAAATACGAGTATATGCAAATAATAAAGAATATTTACCTATGAAAACTTTTTTTCACAAAATAAAGATCGCCAATTTATGATGCCACATTGTTCATCAAATATAACTTTTACCTTTTGCGTTGACATTTCGTGCCAGCAGGTCTACTTTCCGTTCCAGTTCTAATATTTTCTCCTCGTACTGTGTCTCTTGCGCTGCAACACAATAAACAACGCAGAACGCAAGAATGACTTCTAAATACCCTTTCATGTTTGAAACACTTAAGAGATTGCTTTGCCAATTCCAGAGCCCGTTCTGTCGGTTTAACCAGGTGTATCAGATTATAAAGTAACGTTTGTCACTTGACTATAGCTTTGTAAACAGGAACGCCTACCCTTTAAATTGTTTGTAGAGTTTATAGATCTAAAGGTGGTGGTGACGACTAAGAACTGTTTATGATTGCGTGTACAAAATTTTAGATATCTTCTATTATTAAGTGCGATATCTGTAGTCTCCGTCTCTTATGGTCAGAGACTCTTCGTTGTTATAGTACAATACAATACAATACAATATAGTTCATTTCAATGGTATTTTACTGATGCCTTAATTTTCAAACAATTCAGTTTACCATAAAATGTATGGAATTGTATCTGATGAAATAGGATATGAAAATTTTAAAAGAGTGAAACTAATGCTGTTACCATTGTTTGCATGTTTTAATTGGAAGATTTGTAAAAAAAAAAGGAAGGTCAATGTAATTTGATGTACAAGAATATTGTGCTTGAACAGAAGAAAATGGTCTGGTACAAAATCTTGAGCTGTTACCTTTAGTAAGACTGACAATGATTTTACGCATGTCAACGCTTGTAATAAAATACCGGTTTACATATAAATTACTTTTATTTAATGTATTCTATAGTCATTTGAAGCATTAATTTTACAATATAAATTATATACATTTATAAACTTTAATTTTATGTACAAAATTATTGTATGTATACATACGAAAGAAGGCAAAAGTTGTAACAACACTATATTGGGCTTTCCTAGAGACGGTTATTTCTGTAACAAATTTTGTATTATTTAATGACAATGTTTATCAGTACGTAAAGCAATACTTCCAATGCCGAAATCTATTTCGATTTCTAGCTTATTTGAGCACCAAATGCACATACTTCGGATTTTTTTTATGGAATGTTTCCTGTCGTTCGTTTGTTTTGACCACTGAAAAGGCAAGACAAAATAGATCTTAATGTTCGAGTGACTAAATTGGGATCGACATGGGGTTCATTTAGTGTATATAAAATTGTATAGGAAAACTTACCAGTATTTGACTATTCTTGTGTGAAACAGCAATATCCAAATCTTAAATAGTTTACATTTGGAATGGCTCATCATGACCTTAGTTTCAAATGTGTCCCCAACCTGGATACATTTAGTTAATAAAATCTACATTTACAAAAACAAATTTTAATATGACCCGCCCCTTGAGAATACCAACAATATGCAGAAAATGACGTTACAGAGAAAGCGCTATTTAAAAAATCTGACGTCATAATTTGCACGTTCTTTATTTATTTACTGCGTACACAATTCCTACATACCAAAGTTAGAGCGCGTCGTCTAGCTACTATAGCTATGGCGCTTTGTAAAATTTTATCGATGCAGGAAATGCATGTGTCGATGAAAAGTTTCACCACATTACATTTATAGCGAGCTCGAAGGGCACAGCGAGCTTAACGGTAACGCGAGTACCTGCTAGATAAATTGAAATGACAAATCGCAACTTTTCGAATTAAATGATAACGATAAAAACCTAGGTATTCTGATTGAAAATGGATGCGTAGACTGGTGTTCTGCGCTTTTTTATAGAAACATATTAGGACAAGGAACCAGAATAAACGGAAGCAGTGTCACGTTATAAAATACCGAATGACATATTTAAAAAGGATTATGTAAAATAAAATGAACGATTATATTTTAAACTATTTCACGGTAAAAGTAAATCGAGCTCGCTTTGAGGTTAATATGGGCAGCTTTACTTAAATGTATGACCTGAAAGGTTATATACCGCCTGCTGCCTATCTGCTCTCATGATGTAACTACATTTGTAGTAAATTGTGATAAATTAAATTATATGAGGCGTGCTTTTGTGTTATTTAATTTTTTGTTTGTTTTGTTGTTGTTTTTGTTTTCGGTAACCTTACTTTCAAGTCATTCTATAATAAATATTCATGTTAGTAGAACATTAGTATCTATAATTTATATATAGAAATATCGATATTTACAATACAGTTATTAGAATGCTTTTTGATTTATAAATGTTAAACAGCTGGTCAAATATAACACATAATGTCATCATCTCATTTATTTATATCAATTGAAGCAATGTTTGGCCAGTATTCAAGTTAGCTATAAGACGGAGCTACATTTATTTTACACGAGGACGTTATGTCAACAAAAACAAGAAAAAATAATAAATAAAACAATGAAATATGAAAAATTACAGAAAAATAGATAAAAGTTTCTCATTCCAAACATGCATAATGCAGGGACAAAGGCCCCAACAAGCCAAATACAAGTTCAGATTAAAAAGAACAAAACAACCTCCTACTTTAATCAAAACAATAATCTTTGCTGAAAATGGTGAATCATATATTTATCAGCCTAAAACACACTAGATTCGATCACATGTATTGAACCCACTACAAATCCCACCCCACTTGCTTTTATTGCATTTTGGGACTTTCGAAAATGTTAGTTTCTTGACCAACTTGTAGGCCCGGGCCTACATGGCCTAATAGTAGCTACGCCATTGTTAAATAAATGTATTCATGTTCTTCATTTTAAAATTTAAGCTTTTATACGTTCAACTGAAAATGAAAGTGCTCATGCATAAATATTGCTTTGTCATAATGTGTACGACTCCAAATCGCAAATTTTGCATATAATTTTCTTTTGAAATGTTCTTATACTATTAGATTAAACCAAAATGCTTTAGAAATTGTTTACCAATCATAAATTGTAATATTTTTTCACTAAAAATTAAAATTGTTTGTCACAACTATAAGCAAGTAAACAACCGGAACATATTGAAGTAATTTGGTGGTTGTGTCTTCTTATCAAATTACTCAAATACAAGGCCTTAAACTCTAAAAGGGACTGGGAGGAAAACCTGTCACGTCTGCTTACTTCGAAGAACCCGGGAAAAAGAGAGAGAAGAAAGGCGAGAATTCCGCATGAAGAAAAACACGAAATAATCATGCGATAGGCACAACACCCCTAAATTATCGGACAAGTATCAAAGTACTTAAAGTATGAAAAATAGACGTCACAACAATATGGAAAGAATAGAAGATAGAAGAAAATTGCCTACAGCAATTAAGCTGGATAGAGATTCAATAAAACAAAAGCGGTCTTGAATTGTATCTTTTGGTCAGTCAGAAATTGGCTCTGCACTTTTTGGTCACTTATTTTATATAGACTCACACAGACAATACGATACCAAGAGCCTAATATACATGTACAAGTATTTGGTTAATAGTATAACCTTGTGGTCCTCCACAAAAGTTATATAAATCATGACACTTGGATCAAAATTGAATAAAAGCGCCAACGGGATTGAGACCACTTTTTAACATTAATATGGCCCTTTGCCCCATCTTTTTTTAACAAAACCTCCGGAATTCAGAAAATTCTTTAATAAGTAAATTGACTTTAAGCTGCATGCCACCAGAGAAAAACTAAAGAAAAATCTGTGCAGTATTTATTACCATCTTTGTACTTCGTTATTACGCAGCTGTTTAGTAATTTACATGGTGTTTGCTACGATCGGTTGAGATTTTATTTCATGTATTTTTTAATATTTCTTTAAAACATTATGCGTTTGAGGAGTTTAATTTCCCATTTAATACAGCCGTCGTCAGCCAGTCTATATCTCGTTCAATCTTTTACGTTTGATAGAACATTGATAATGATGTTTACTGTTTTGTGCTACTGAATCCACTTTCACAACAGGATGTTTCTTTTTTCTTTTGTTGCCATTTGTATGCGTTCAGTCGGGGTCAGCCGCATCATGGCAAAATCAACATAATGGGTTTGCGACCAGCATGGATCCAGACCAGCCTACGCATACGCGCAGTCTGATCAGGATCCATGCTGTTCGCTATCAGTTTATGTACTTGTTATAGGGTTTGCAAGCGAAAAGCATGGATCCTGATCAGACTGCGCATATGCGCAGGCTGGTCTGGATCCATGCTGGTCGCAAACCCATTATGTTGATTTTGTCATGATGCGGCTCATACATTTTGTAAATATACTAACAGAAGCACAGCATATCAAATTATGCTATTATAAAAGTTATCTTCATCAAAACTTACATAAACTTGCATAAAATATTTAATGTTTAACATACATAAATCACTTGAAACGGAAATATATTAAAAAATGAGCTCAGAAATAAAATGAAAATCAGGTCCGCTTTTAGTTTAAGACATTTATTTGATTATCATTTAAGGTCACCTTGCAAAATAGAAATTATCATTTTGGAAAAAAACTAGAGTAAGCAAATGGTTTATTGATATAGATTTCCATCAAATTATATAACAATATCGGCAATATACTTCCGATCCCGTCAAGTAAGTAAAACCTCCCTGAATTTTTATTAGCATCGGTAGTATAAACGCACATACTTGCATATCAAAAGAATCAATAACAGAGACTTTGAAGGCCGTGTACCACCACACGCTGGGGACAAACGCACTTTGGGGTTCGACCCCAGATTGAAGTAATCTTCACATCGCACTTTCTGATGTATCGGCTTAAGTGGGGTGTATCAATTTTACCACTTTAAATATGTAAAAAAAGTGTGGCCATATAACATATAAAAAAGTGTGGCCACATAACATATAAAAAAGTGTGGCATTATTACAAACCACTTTAAATTGTTAATGTATTCCTAGATATATGAGATATTCCGAAAAACAGCCTGTTCTGTCAGCCATTTACGTGATCATTCAAGTCATACTGTATACCATTTAAATTTTAAATAATAATCGGAATGTAATAAAATGCAGATAATATCATCTCAGTGCATTTCATTATCCGGTTCAATTACCTTGTATAGAATGATTTAGAAATAAAACGTATCATGATAAAGTTGCGTGACGGCTACAGCTGCACTTAATTTCAAGCCATTTAATTTTATTTTTGATATTCGTTACTATTCGGACCACATGGCATCGCTAATGAAAACGTATACAATGTCGGGAAAAAATAGGGGGAAAGAGTTTGCAAAACAATATAATATCTTCTTCGTGATCTTGACCATGATCGCTCTTATCACATAATCTTACTGTAAATTATGGTAACCTAAGTTAATCTAATTTTTTAAGTTTAAAAGGTACGAATCATTGTATGTTAAAGAACTATAAGTAAATTAATATTTTTTTAAAGTATATTTTAATATTTATTATTATTTTTCTCTTGTGACCATTACGTTAATTTTCAGCACGAGTCAGTTTGTTTTGTGAATCAATTATTATATCTATCACTTAAGGTGATTCACAGTTCACCTACCTTGACTTTTTGAAAAATAAGTGGTCTGAAATGAATTTTGAACTCAAACTTTAATTTACGATTGATGTAAATACCAAAAATAATTACCATTATAAATAGTCTATCCCTCTGACATTTTTGATAACAGTGACCCTGACCCTAGAGAGTCAAAAAACAATCCCACCCGCGTCATCATTTATACTTGCTTTATACTAAATTTGATGGTAATATTTCATCCTAACTCTAGGTATCGTCTAAAACTCATTTCTCTATTTTCAACCACAGTGATCTCGACCCCGGGGTTCCAACAACAATGCAAACTGGGGTTTCCACGTAAGGTTACCCGGCTTGATTACGATAACTAATTCCTAACTCTTGTTATTGTAAGGAAACTATCTTTTCTATTTTTAGTAACCGTGAACTTAAATTCAATGCTTGTCGAAGTCAGTAGCTGAATCGATCGAGGACTTTTCAGTAAAATGGTGTCGTCGCGAAAATGCAAATAGTAGTGCACTTAATACATGGAAACATAATACATGTATATTTAAAGTTATTGAATCACGCATCGAATTTTATCGTGGGAATGAACATTTTTTACCACGTTAACCTAGACTTACTTTACGGCATATTAGCGTTCCACTCTAAATTTTGTTTTAGTTCCGGCTGACATGGCGGCCAATAACATAATTATCGTATGACGTATTCATTATATAAATGTTTTACAAAATGAACTTAACAGCATTAATGCTTTCTTGCTGAAAGAGATATTGTGAACAGTCATATTTCTAGTTTTTCTAACTTTAAAGTACGTGTTGATGAAAAAGAGCTTAAACCTCCTATCATGTACTGGATTCCAAAATTACATAAACATCCATATAAAGCCCGCTTTATTGCTAATTCTACATCTTGTACTACCAGTTATCTTTCTATTTTATTGACTTCTTGTCTTACTGCCATCAAGACACATGTGATTAGATACTGTGAAACGGTTTATGAAAATACGGGCAAAAATATTTTTTGGTCTGTTGAAAATTCAACTGAGATTTTAAATAAGTTTAAAGTTAAGAATTATCAAGCTTCATCTGTAAGTACTTACGATTTCTCTACCCTATATACAACATTACCACATAATCTTATAAATGATAAATTATTAACTTTAATTCAAAAACATTTGCAAGATAACAGGTCACGTTTCTTCCTTGCAATTCAAAGAAGGGATCATTGATGCCAGCACTATTAAGTGTTGAGAGTACCGCTCAAGCCGGTGCTAGGGGGGGGGGGCGTGAGGGATGTTGCACGTATTCATTATCCCTGATGTACAGACTCAATCAAACCGAGTCTGCAATTCTCTAATAATTTTGTTGTGATTAATGCTTCCGAGGGATCACTTTGTTTCCAGATTTTTTTCTTCTTTACCAATGGTATCATTAAGCAATATACAATGTGGACCTGTGACGAAGTTTGTAAAGCACTTTTTTATATTAGATAACATTTATGTCAGGTTTGGTAATACAGTTTTCAAACAGATAATAGGAATTCCAATGGCAAACTAATTGTGCCCCCCCCCCCCCCGATAGCTGATTTATTTCTTTACAGCTATGAGAGGGATTTTATGTTAAGTATTTCCCCTACTTCACATCAGGAAATTATACATGCATTTAACAACATTTCCCGCTACCTAGATGATATTCTTAATATGAATCATCCTTATTTCGATCAATTTGTTTCTAAAATATATCCAAGTGAACTTAAATTGAATAAAACTAACACTTCAGACGTCATTACATCTTTTTGTGTCGCCTTGAAAAGGTGACATATAGGGGTTACTTTTGTCGGCGGTGTCGGCTGCGGCGGCGTCTGTGTCGGCGTCGTTGTCGTTGTCGGCGTCGGCGTCCGCTAAAGCTTGTCCGGAGCATAACTCAGTCACTATAAGTCTGATTGACTTCAAACTTGGTATGCATGCTTCTTTCAATAACCCGAAGTGCAGTGCACAATGACCAGTACTCTGCAGTTCTTATTTTTTGAGTTATTGCCCTTTGTTAATTTTCATACTTTAATTTTGTCCGGGCCATTTCTCTTCAACTAAAAAAGCTATGGACTTGAAACTTTATAGGATGATAGATCTCATTAAGAAGAAATGCAGTGCACAAGAACCAGTACTCTGCACTTCTTAATTTTTGAGTTATTGCCCTTTGTTAATTTTCATACTTTATTTTTGTCCGGGCCATTTCTCCTAATGTATAAAAGCCATGGACTTGAAACTTCATAGGATGATAGGTCTCATTAAGAAGAAGAAGTGCAGTGCACAAGAACTGGTACTCTGCATTTCTTATTTTTTGAGTTATTGCCCTTTGTTTATTTTCATACTTAATTTTTGTCCAGGCCATTTCTCTGAAAGTATAAAAATTATGGACTTGAAACTTCATAGGATGATAGATCTCATTAAAAAGAAGTGCAGTGCATAAGAACTGATACTCAGCATTTCTTATTTTTGAGTTATTGCCCTTTGTTGCTTTTCTTACTTTATTTTTGTCCTGGTCATTTTTCCTCAAGTATGAAAGCTATGGACTTGAAACATCATAGAATGATAGATCTTATTGATAAGAAGTGCAGTGTACAGAAACTGCTGCTCTGCACTTATCATTTTTTAGTTATTGCCCTTTGTTATTTTTCATATTTCATTTTTGTCCTGGCCATTTCCCCTAAACTACATTGTTCACAAGGCGACACATCCGACTCGCGGAGTTCTAGTTTAGATTTAAGCATTTCTATCATTAACAATACTATAGTAACTAAAATCTAAAATAAAAGAGATGATTTTGATTTTAATATTGTTAACTATCCACATTTAGATGGAGATGTACCTCATGTTACATCATATGGGGTGTATATTTCTGAATTAATTAGATTTGCTAGGGCGTGCAGTCATGTTGATGATTTCAATGTACGTATTTTATTTATTACTAACAAACTTCTTAAACAAGGTTATCGCTATCATAAATTGCGTAAATATTTTACTAAATGTTACCATCGTAATTCAGATTTAGTTTAGAAATTTAATTGTAATTTAAAAACTCTTTTGCGACAAGCAAGCCTGATTTCTATAAACGTTGTAGTATTATGGGTCAAATGTTTTTTTCTGCTGTCTCAAAAAGTTTATTGAAATAAGTTATGACCCAATTATTCTAAGACATACGGCATGCTCTCTGGCGTGGGTTCGATCCCCGGGAGATGCTTTGGTAGTTTAGCGCGGAGGAATGGAGTCTAGTACTGGTGTAACTCTCCAGGAACAATGGTTAGGAAACTACCCGCCCATATGACTGAAATACTGTTGGGAAAAGGCGTAAAATAAAACAAACAAACAAACATACCGCATGCTTGGTGTTCAACCCATTTACAGTTGGACGCTACGCTTTCCTCTTAATTACAATTGACGGTCTTAGTGGGAGACTCTATGATGGACAGTTCTTAAAGCCCTTTGGGACTGAATTGTCTTAATGTTTGTCTTCTGTCTTGCTTCGTCGGACCCTTGTAGGTAATTTTCTCGTTGCTTTGCCTTCCTTTAAGGCATCGAGTACTTTGTAAATGGTCATTAGACTGAACATTTTTCTACATATCTACACAATCATTTATGTGCTTTATTTATTTCGTCTAATGTAACCATGACCATTGTTAGAATTTCACTTGGCGGTGATAAATTTTATTTACACTTTGGTGTCATTTAGAAACATATTGGGGCTTAGAGTGAGGTTTGGCGCGCCTAAAACCGGTTTAAACTCCCCAGTGGTTTAACTACCACTGACCGTTCCAAGAGGTACCCCTCTGTGTTCCTTTACGGTTTTTTTATGTCTGTATTGTTACTTGTTCTGGATGTTTACATGTTTTGTGATGTCTGTCTTGTTGGATTGTCGTTGACGGTAGCGGGGCATACCTCAATATATAGTCAAATGCTCTTTTTGAATGCTCAACTGGCTAAGCAATCTAGTGGGGCATTCCAAAATATATTGTAAAAATGGCAATCGACAAGTCATTCTTAAATAAAGTATTAAATTGCTCGGGTTGAGAAATCTTGCAGGGCACCATTGGCCTGCGACTTATTGTTGGACACTCGCAGACATTCATGAAATTTTGGTGCCAATGAAGATGAGGACATTTTTTACTTCTAGGGTCCCGCGAGTGTCTATTTCACTGGACTGCCACTGATGCTGGGACACTTATAGCCCTGTCCTGTTTTGATTGGGGTCCGCCTGGGCTCCTTGCCATAGGTTCTTGTTGCTGGGTCACATGGGTGTTGCGTTCATTGAACGCCGCCTTTCCTTGTTGATCTTGTTAATCATATTTCAGAATTTTTTGTGCCGATGAAGATAATGACATCTTGGACTTCTAAGGACCCCCATGAGTCTCATTTGACTTTAAGGGGCCCTAAAGAGTCTATTCCATTGACCTGCGACTTATTGTTGGACACTCACAGACAATCATGAATTTTTGGTGCCAAAAGAGTTAATTACATTTTTGACTTCTTGGGTCCCGCAAATGTCTATCTCTCTGGTCTGAGATTGATTCTTGGACACTCATAGACTTTCAGAAATTTTAGTGCTGATGCAGATAATGACATCTTGGACTTTGAGGCACCGTCATGAGTCCATTTCTTTGGTCTTCGAACAACAATGATGTTGTGCTGAACGATCTTTAAGGATCGGAAATATAACATCTCTGATTGAATGTACTGGGCGACTTTTTACAGCCTCCACACGGCACAAATAACGCTCATGTGGCGATAAAATAGAGAAAATAAGAATCCCTAAAGAGTTCAATGACAATGCTTATTTACAAATATTCTACAAGAGATAGTAATATCCCTTCTCATCAAGTGAAATGACACCGGTTGTTTGATTCTGGTTCTAGTATTCTTTTAAGTTTTATATCTCACTGAAGTTCTAAATTTTCAGTCATTTCATTTAAAATGTCCAAAAAATATGCGCAGTCTTCTTTAAATTTAATCCCCCATTTGCAGGATGTCCTGAAGACTAGTCTGTTAAAGATGCCGTAGAGCTGTTATCAATCAATTTAATAACGCCTTCTGTTTCAGAATCTTTGAGTCCGATGCAAATGTCAGAATCTATGAACGACATTTGTGATGACAGATATGTCATTATTATATTCAAATATATTAAAAAATAGAAAAGACAAGACAATTAGGCGACGAAAATAGCAGATGTAATATATTATATTCAAGATTATGATGACGGAATGATTTTGTGTCCATTGGACAACATATATATGTATGATAATATTGGCTAAAAAAAGTGACATAAATAAAAATAATTATAATGAAAATATAGATTAATTAAAACAGTAATAACTAATATCTTGAGTTTATAAATAATTAAAGATTTACTAAAAAAGTCATTAAATGAATAAATGGGCCTACTTAAAAAAGAACATAACAATTTATGATAGAACTAAAACAGCATGAGAAAAAAGAAAAAGATAAAGCGCATACAGGGTAACAAACAAAGTTAACTTATGTTTTCTTACATTTCATTCAGACAAACATAAATTATTAATTATCTTATAATTAATAACAAACATTTTATAGGAGTAGCAATGACACACTGAATATTTGTTTCGATACACACACACATATCAACGACATGTATATAACAACATTGCATTTGTGAAAAATGCCATCCCACCGCATTAATACAACACTAAATAGTAGTAGTAGTTTATGTATTTAAGAACAACATGAAATATCAAGAAACAGATAGAAATCAAGATAAATATATAATTTGTAATTAAACTTACTCGTTTGACATGAAAGAGTCATCCATCAGAACAATGTGAGCAATCCTTTTTTTTAGAAAAAAAAAGAATACCTGGTTTATTATATTGTTAAATTTTATTCAATTTACAAAAAGACGTCATCTTATGTTATTCATGTTAAAGGCCTCACTACGCATTGAATAGGACTCTTTTACAGTATCATCACATTCCTAGACAATGATTTTAAAGTTTGCTGACCAATCATTGCATTGTCACCAAAGTGTTGTCAATCAATTTGTAGATGACGAAATGACTGCTGTAGTTACAGATGGCGATTACTAAGGAGAGGATAGTGATCGTAATGATAATGAAGATGGTGGAGAAGTTTAGATAACGATTCAGACGATTTTAATGATGGTGAAATAGATAATGCCAATAATGATGATGATGATGAAAATGACGAGGAAGGTTAGGATAATGACGATGAAGATGTCAAGCTGACTGTTGTTGTTCATGTTGTTACAGATGACAATAATTATCTAACATAATATAACGTAATCAGTGTCGTTTTTGTATATAAAGTAGCAACTTTACAGGCTTATATGGACATCAGAGGCCATGCCATTTCAAAACATTTGCCACATTTATATTATGCATTTATAACTACTCGAACCTATAAGAGTAACAGATAGATCCTGTAACACAAATATTTTAATGATTTTTTATCATAAATCTGATGCTGAAATGGGGGTTTTTCAATATTGCAAGTTCAAAAAGCATTATTATTAAAGATATTACCAAATTAATATTTCATGAAATAAAGGGAGGTAATTAGAAATCTATTTTTGATAAAGTCTAAGCTCATTTTTTTAATAAGAAATGGATGCATATATTTTAATGATTGCATATAATGCGAATAAACATTTGAAGTACATATGTAACATATTCTTTGATGTTTCGTAATTGTTTTAGAAGAATACATTGTAGTTATATACATACAATGCATATAAAATTTCACTGTTGTTACATCTTAAATTAGTCTCAGGTTGCTGTACAATTAGGTTCTCATTGATCGCCGTACAGTGACCTACATTTGGCTCAAAATTCATATCTTTGGCTACTATTCCGTGGAAATAGCATGGAGGTAAATTATCACCGCTTTGTGGTTCAAAATTAACTCTGTAAGAGCATGACTGGCGGCATGTTCGGACTTCGTACTGGAAAACGAAAGCTGCATTTTGTGTCTGAAAGGGCGGATGGACCTTCATTAAGCAAAGACTGCATACATACACATCATTAATTACAATAAACAGGATATTTAAAAGTCTAACCTAAAAAGAGAGTGCACCACGCACTATCGGACATTAGAATACAAATAATCTTGTAGATAATGTTTAATCTACCCATTATATAAATACAAAGTACTTAGAAAAAAAATCATTAAGGAAAGTATTTATTTAAAATCATAGATATGTATATTAACCAAAATAATATAACGGTTAATGAATCAATTTTGCATTCATCTCATGCTGCATTATAGCTAAACTTTCGATATGTGTTTACGATAAAGTTTAAACTGATTGTAAACATTTGGGAATGAAGCTTTTATAGCATATTTAATAACAGTAAACGCTTCATCATCGTGAATATGATTATTTAAGGATGATAAACACGTGTAAAAATGCAACCATTATAAGTTTGCTTCAAGCATTACGATTTTATCAAACATTATCAACGTATTCGTTGTTTACTTGTAGATGCAAACAAATATGTTGTTCGTTTATTGTTAACTTAATTTACCACTGTAACTTTTTCCTATGAAATGATTTGAATAAATTAAGTTATTTTCAGCTCGAATAAAAATTTTATGCCAATGACTATCTAGAAAACTTTGTTTAACCATTGAACAGTATTTGAAAAGACTCAGGTGTGATTTAAAATTCTAAAGGTTGGATATCAAGGCTGGCCGACACAATACAGGTCACATTCAGCTTTGCTGGTGGAGGAGGACCTCAGGATCCTTCCTGTGCATTATTTCCGGTACAAGCAGGAACCTGAGTAGAACCACCGACCTTCCGTAAGCTTTCTCAAATGAGAAAAAAAACTGAGTACCTGGCGGACGTCGAACCTATAGCGGCTATAGGCAAGTGCTTTGAAATCGGCTGTTTTAACTAATCAGCCACGGATATCATGAATTTACGAATTTATGGTTGTTCATACAAAAGCGATAAATGCTATAATCAATACAGAATGAGCCCAAAATATACATGTGTATTGAATGGAACTTGGCCTACCTCTCTTTCGATCTAATCAAATTGTGGTGTATCGTCGCACAAAAACAGTGTACGGCATTATGGCAACTCTTCAGCTTTACTAGTAGAGAAAGAACTCTGGTGCACCCCTTTGCAAAATTGTTTCTGGCACAAATGGACATCCGAGTACAGTGAATGACGTTTCGCAGGCTATATTGATAGGATCGTACATACACGTTCCAAACACACACATTTCTGAACATTACATCAAATTCAAGTGTACTTCTGTTGTACTATATATGTTACACAATAGAAAGAGCATTGAAACACGGGCTATCTAATTTGTATGAGGGGGCAAAGCCCGACAAAAAATCAGATTGCCGAGTGTTTTGATGTTCTTTCGTTTTGTATCATAGGCAGAATTAAATACATGTTTCCTGTTGTAACAATAACAAATGAGCCAGCTTCTGAATGTAGAATTTCTTTCGTTATCCCTTTCTCTGTCGTCACAAAATGTAAACCCCCCAAAAAATAGTCAATCAAGTGGCATACTCTGGAGTGCGGGAATCTAATACCTGAACTCCAGTTAACGCACTGTGCATGTATGTGTATACGATTTAGCTCTGACACGTTTTCAACAAAAAGGTCTCCAAACTATGATACAATAAATGTTTATTGTTTTACGTCTTAGTTTACCTTTTCTCTTTTGAAAGTAAGCTAAACGAGTAAAATAAACCCTCTTTTAAGCGCAAATAATTTAAGAAGTAGCATCCCATATTTCTCTCTCATAAATTTGCTTCATCAAATTCTCTTCTATTCAAATATCAAGAACATTTTGTCTACTACTTGAAATCTTCCTGGGTATAAATACAAAGGTGCGTTATCTTTCCGTCACAGGAAGAAAATGACAGTCTATTCATATGATCATCACTTGGAAAATCAGGTTTTGTGAACCTAGTTAGGTAAAGATTTTGCCATCAATCTGATGTACTTCTCTGATTTTTTAGTGTCCATATTATAAAATTCCAATAAAAATTTCTTAGGAGAGCTAAGATATATTTACGATAAAATCACTATAACCGAAACACTTAAAAATTGATTGCATTGATATTTTTCGTTAACGTGTTTAAAATACTAAAGCAAGTAGCTCTATAACTTTTCAAAACGATATCCAGTATTTCCGAAACAATTTACAAAGGCTTTTAATACATAAATCTTCGTATTACGAGTATGGTCCGCCTAATTTCCAGAACATACATATAAAAAACAAGGTAGCATTCACAGAATGAAACTACCACACGACCAAGCAACAAAGGACCACAGCTAAGTTATCAATGAAAAATTGACATTAAGGCTTTCAAGTGGCAAATAACGAGACAAAACAAAAGAAAAAACACAAAGAGAGAAAGAAGAGATAAAAAATAGGGTTAAAAAGATGGGAAAAGTAAGGACTTCAGTACTGAAAAGCAGGAACAGTAGCTCCCTTTCTAACTTGTCTATGCAATCATATGCACTAGATCAATATTTATCCACTGCATTTTTTTAAAGATAGTCGGGAAATGAGCCTGTACTTTGAAGTTTTTTTTATCAAATCAAAATATTTACAAATGGTCTTAATATTAGCAGATATCTTGATATCCGTATTATTGGAACGCCTTCGTACTCTTTGCTTTAATGTTATCGATAAATTAAAGCTTCCCGGTGGAAAAGAAATTGAATGCGGGATAAAGGTAAAAAAGAGGACTGTAAAAAAGTTCAACAAGGCGATCGCAGCATTCACAGGACGCAGCCGCGGACAAACTCAAGCTACCAAAGCAGGATTATTTCAGTGACTAGTGAAATAAACTTAAAATAGTAATAGTTGTTATTCTTTAAACTCACATTTTCTTTCAAATAAAAAAAAACAAACAAACAAAATCATGATACTTGCAAGACAAAAGTGAAGGGCAGGTAAGTAAAAGAAACTTTAAGAATTCAGTAAGATATTACAACAACCATTGCTTCCACTATATTTTAAAACTCTTCCAACTCCGTGACTGCATTAAACTTATAAATGGGCGATGCATATCTTAACCAGGTTTTTACTCCTAATCAAGACATGATAATGATAATATTAATCGAGCTGGAGAGTAATTATTTTCCGATCTTCTTGATAATGTTTACCAATACTAGTTGCATATAACAGGTATTAATTTCCTATAGTTTTGAATGTCTAGATTAAAACATCTGCTTATCAACGAACATTCAATGCGGATGAATATGTAAGTATGTGTGTAAAAGGATCTGCAAGTGTGTAAAATGATAATTTTTCATATCTAACTAGCAAAGAACATCGATTTTTTGATTGTAGAATTTTAGTTATAAGCACTAGACACACAGACAATTTTTTTACTTATAAAGTTGATGCCCAAACGTACGGAGGAGCATTAGTGCCAGGTGTATGTTTTTTATTAACTCGAAATTTGAGTAACTTCTCTCGAAATTTCGAATTACTAACTCGAACTTTCGAGTTACTTCTCTCGAAATATCGAGTTACTAACTCGAAATTTCGAGTTACTAACTCGAAATTTCGACTTACTTACTCGAAATTTCGACTTACTTACTCGAAATTTCGAGTTACTTATCTCGAAATTTCGACTTACCAACTCGAAATTTCGACTTACTAACTCGAAATTTCGAGTTACTTATCTTGAAATTTCGAGTAACTAACTCGAAATTTCGACTTACTAACTCGAAATTTCGACTTAGTAACTCAAAATTTCGAGTTATTAACTCGAAATTTTGACTTATTAACATTACAAGAATGGCCAAAGTTATTAGTTAGATGGTATAAGATATAGTAGGCCATGTCATTGAACGATGGAGATGCAGAAACGGTTGCCTGGACAAAAAACTATTGAAATTTAACTTAAACTTAGTATTGGCATGTATACACCCGACCTAAAAAATACAAGGCTTCCTTTAATTTGTACGTTCAGGCGTTCTTCAGACGTTGTATTGTATCCTATCTGTGCGAACATATCTTTTCACTAATCATATTCTTCTCATCCCTGTAAAAAGTGCCGATCCTATACTTCACGTGTGGGACATCTGGGGAAAGTATCGCGGCGTGGCCAAAAAAAAGGGCGTGCTAAGGCCTTTGTCAAAATTGTTGGACTGACTATATTTCTTGTAAAATCAGATGCTTTTATATTATTCCCAACATATATATAACAACAAGTATCACTTTTATCAACTTTTATCAACACAATATGAATCAAAGTATTAGTAAATAATGAATTATGTTACAAAAACATTATTAGTATAAAGAAACGTGACAGACTAACTGGCGTATACACGCCATTTAAAACTTATTTAACACATGAGATTGCACAGTTTACAATAGGGTGGGTTTTGGACTTGTTGTTTCTCCACATGATGGTTGTATGTGTGCTAAAGAAAAAGAAACACCCGGTTAACACGGAAATGTGGAAAGTGTGATTTTACACCCCCCCCCCCCCTTCCACAAAAAAGCGAAGGATATGTTCAGTGTGTGTGGACAATTTGACCATATAAAATTGTTCTGTTAAATAAATGTTGAAGGTGCTCTGTCAATGTGCAACAGCTACACACGAAAGAGAGTATCTTGAATTCAATCCTTGCTTTCACTGGCAATCAATGGAAGTCGTGCAATGTAAGTCGAAATTTCGAGTTAGTAAGTCGAAATTTCGAGATAAGTAAGTCGAAATTTCGAGTTAGTAAGTCGAAATTTCGAAATAAGTAAGTCGAAATTTCGAGTTAGTAACTCGAAATTTCGAGTTAGTAAGTCGAAATTTCGGTATAAGTAAGTCGAAATTTCGAGTTAGTAAACATACACCTGGCACTTATGCTCTTCCGTATAAACGTCCTATAAAATGGCCCGATTTTTTCTCTATTTACCCAGTGCTTTCAGTGCTGTGATCCGAGTTAAGAGACTCTCTGGAATAACATTGTGTGTGTGCATGTGATTTTTGATGCTTACAATACTTAAGGTCTTGTTCGTTGTAGAAAAAAGTATTACGGTGTGTGTGTGTTGTTTTTTTCTAAACGGGTGTCAGATAAACCACATTTAATTGACCTTTGAAATAGGACCCATCTTGATAAGAGAAATGTTTTAAGTCTCGATATCGTCATATCTTAACCAGAACAAAGTTAATACAGGACATGGTGTACAAGTAACTGCCTTTTATTTTAAAAGTGAACAATTATCTAATAATAGGGAGAGAACATGTTAAAATATATCTTTTTGCTTATTGCAATCAGTCTTATATACCTGTTATACGGCTTTGTCCTTAAACATCTTATATAAGGAACAGATTCGAGAATTGTTTTAAATTAAACAAATTGATAGACAATATCTAATGTATATTTACTAGTTTAAGAGTTGTTTATAATGTTCCTTTCAATGTTTTTTTCCTTTCATTTTTTTGGTGTATGTGGGGTATATTCTGATTACGTCTATTTATGTTCAACATGTTATTTATGTTCACACAAATGAGCCATGTCACGACAAAAAAAAAACATAATGGGTTTGCGACCAGCAAGGATTCAGACCAGCCTGCGCATCCACGCAGTCTGATCAGGATCCATGTTGTTCGCTATCAGTTTCTCTACTTGTCATGAATCCTGATCGGACTGCGCGGAAGCGCAGGCTGGTCTGAATCCATGCTGGTCGCAAACCCATTATGTTGGTTTTGTCGTGACGCGGCTCAAATGAATTTTAAACGATCGCTACACCGTAGGTTATTCCATTCGAAATTCCTACAATCATTGTTTAGCACAAGTTGGTTCGAGGAACAGATCTTAGAATTTTTCAATCAGCTAACAACTTCCAACACAAAAAAAACACATATGAATTAGACTTAAATATACATTGAATAAAGGCAAAACTGCATCTATTTAAAGCTCATACAACATGTACAAACAATGAAAAACGTTTGACTACTACTTCTTTATTTAATAGAGGATTAAAGGGGAAAACATGAGCTTAGCATATAAACATGGATATACATGTATAAGAAGTTCTCATGAGTTTTTAAGGCAATATAATCTGAATAAATTGATAGAAAATATAGCTGTTCTATTTACTAGTTTAAGAGTTATTTATAATGTTCCTTTCAATGTCTTTTTTTCTTTTTGTGGTATATGTGGGGTATATTCTCATCCTGTTTATTTTCAACCTGTTATTTTCTGTTCACAAACGAACTTTAAACGATCTATACATCGTCGATCATTCCATTCATAATTCCTACTGGTGATCAGATGTACGCAATCCTCTATATTCATGAAATTATCAGGTTGATTAGGCGCCCAGTTTTCAAAAGTGGGTGTTGATCTGTCGTCAATCCATTTGAAATCGCCTTCTTTAATAGCATCAGCCAATCCGATCCAAAAGGTATAACCTGTTGACATAAGCGAAAATCGTAAGTCATATAGATAAAGGATAAGTACATGATTTACTCAAAATATTTATTCCAATTTAATAGAACAAAGCTTCTTTAAGGACATAACTATTCTTTAGTCACAAATGACACTATATATCTGTTGATAAACATGTTTAAAGGGTTTTGGAATTGACTTTATTTTATTTCATGCAAATAGCAAACATTAACATCAAAACACAAAGTAGTATAAAGCAGAAAAGGTTGGTTCAGGTAAATCGATTTTCTGATAACTGATGATTTATTATCTAGTAGGTTAAGTTTTCTTTTAATTTAGATTCTTTAAGTGATAGTTTTGAAGAAAAATATACAGGCACTTTCTTAATGCTGCTTACTGAGACTCTGAAGCATTTCCACCGAACATTCGCCAAGTAGCTATGTATTTCCATCTGTGACGATAGTCGGTGATAGTTAATTGCATATTACACTTAAATCATATTGAAGATAGAAATTACAAAAAAAAATATATATCTATTCAGCACTTTTTATATATTCTATTGGTGTATTTTTAAAGATTACACACATGTCAGCACAATAATATCAATAAACGTACTGACCTTTCGAGTTACTCTTCAGAAAGGATGTAAGGAACTTGTTTTCATCAGCGTTATTTATATGGACTAAATGAGCTTTGCGTTTTTCACATTCGATCTTCAAATAAAGTAAGACACCTGGTTATTAGGCAAAGTAAGACACATATATTTGTACTTCTGTTTTCGGGGAGGGGGATTTTCTTCTACTTTTTTTTTAAATAAAAATTATTATCTGCTGTTAGAATACTATGGTCTAATGAATTGTGTAAACATTTATTTCACAAGAGTGATGTGCAAATTCATACCGGATCAATATTAAACAAAAAATATATCAAAGTATTTTCAGAAATGATATAGTGCAATTTTCAATCTGACTTACTTTTGCTAGACCAAATGGTAAACTGCGCTCCTCTATCATGTAACAAGATCCATCGTAGTATGTCCATCCAACTGCGCACTTGCTACATACTATGTGTTGTTTGTTGTTTTTTAAGAGAGAAAAATAGAAGTTTATTATATTTAATGCATTATTAATGAAATATTATATCCTTTTTACATTAGATCTTATCATTTTATCAAATTAAACAAGTTAAGAAAAAACTGTATTTTTTTGTCTTTTGGAAAAAATATAATGTCCATTATGTTATACATAATCCCTTTAATGCACGAGCATATGTAATTATTCGAAACAAATTGATATTTTCTCAATCATTAAAACTGACACTTTGTCTGTAGATGTAACAAACTTCTAAAATAACCACTAGGTCATGTCGGACAACCTCATCAATATTATTTCCAAATCATAACGGTATTTTGTATCATGTGTCAAGAGTTAAATCGTATACATATACATGCACAGTGCGTTAACTGGAGTGCAGGTATTAGTTACCCGCACTGCAGAGCATGCCCATTTATTGGTTCATTTTGTCTGGGGTTTACATACTGTGGCGACGGGGAAAGGGAAAGCGATAGAAATATCAAATTCAGATGCTCGTTCATTGCTTCCTTTTTCTGGGGTTTCATATTGTGACATCAGGAAACGTGTTTTTATTTTTGACTATGATACACAAGAGAAAGAACATAAAACACTCGGCAATCTGATTTATACTCGGGGACTACGCCCCCTCTTACAAATCAGAGAGCCTCGTGTTTCGATGCTCTTTCTATTACTTATTTTCAATTTTGAAGTCGTTAAAGTGAATTATGCTCATTCTTTTGCTGTCAACCTGTGTTTAATTAACATAATTTTCAAGAGATTGGCAACTAATATGCTCATTCACCTATAAAAGAACTTGTTTATTTTACAATAATGGATGCTATTTACATTATAAAAAGACTGACCCGTATCTTTAAAGAATTGAGCATTACCGAGACATAGCGCACGTGTACTGTTTAGTTTCAAACAGAATTATCGGCAAGTTTTCTTTAAAATTTAAAATATATTTAAAACCCTCAATTCGGCTAATATCCATAACTGATAATACATATTTAATTACCATCTTTGTCAATGGACTATGAGTATCAATAAAGAAACACAACTTGTACCAATTTTCATTTTTTTCCATAAAAAGTTGCTGGCATTTACATACTTTAAGAAAGTTGTTTTTTCTTTACCTTCCATGTAAACTAAAGAAAATATAGGGTGAAATTATTACCTATCTTTATCATTGTATGTGTTTACCGGTGTAAAATCCTACAGTCATAAATACAGTTAATTATTTTTAAAAGAAAAAATAATAATTCTAATTTACAGTTTTAAATAGCTTTTTGGAATAATTTTAATCACAAGACAAAGTTAAAGGTTTGATACCCCCTACACACATACACATGAAATACGAGTATATGCAAAGAATAAAGAATACTTGCCAATCGAAACTTTTTTCTCACAAAATAAAGATCGCAAATAATGATGCCAAACTGTCTTATAGGAAATCGTTAATTTAATATGACACTTACATTTTTTGTTGACATTTTGTGCCAGCAGGTCTACTTTCCGTTCCAGTTCGACAACCTTTGCAAATATTTTCTCATCGTACTGTGTCCCTTGCGCTGCAATGCAATACACAAGGCAAAACGCAAGAATGGCTTCTAAATACCCTTTCATTTTTGAAACACTTAAGAGATTGATATGCCAATTTCAGAGCCCGTTCAGTCGTTTTTAATATGGTGTATCGGCTTAAATAATAACGTTTGTCACGTGACTATAGCTTTGTAAAAAGGAACGCCTACCCTTTGAATATTTTTGTAGAGGTTCTAGATCTTAAGGTGGTGGAGACTAAAAACTGTTTATGATTGCGTGAACAAAATTTCACATATTTTCTATTTAGTGCAATGCAATACATGTAGTCTTCGTCTCATATATTTTTGTTGGTTAAATAAAAGGTGTAGAATGCAATTCTTAAGTGATATCCTTTTGTGTTTAGAATTGCATCTTATGCTCAGACACTCATCGTAGTAAGTTCAGTTCAGTGGTATTTAACTGATGCATTAATTTCCAAACAATTCAGAAATTTACCATAAAGTATATGAAGCTTATGAAATAGTATATGGACATTTTTTTTAAAAAGTGAAATAATGTTGTTATCAGTACTTGAATGTAATTAATCGTCAGATTTGTAAATAAGGACGGTCTATGTAATTTGATGTACATGAATGGTGTAAGTAAACAATATCCTGGTACAAAATATTCAACTGCTACCTTTAGTATATTTGGCGATCATTTTACGCATGCCCACGCGCTTTTAATAAAATACCGATATGCTTATAAATTACTTTTATTGAAGGTATTTTATAGTCATTTTAAGCCCACATTAATTTTACATAATTCAGTTAACATATATACATTTTGATTTTACATACAACATTATAGTACGTATATGAAAGAATCAAGGCAAACATTGTAACAACACTACCAGGGGTGTTAAAAAATGTCATTTGCCTTTCCTTTCCTAAACTATAAGTATTTTCATCATTTTAAATTACTCTGGCCCTCAAAATACTCCCCACCTACCTGAACATTCGGTTTGAGTCGCTCAATCTAACTTTGAAAGCAGAGTTCATACTCTTTAACGGGGACACTCATTAGATAAACCGCAGACTCAAGGACATTCCTCAACTTGTATCTCTTTCCAGACAGTTGGAATTTGAGTTTAAGAGACAAGAACAGGTCACAAGGGGACACGTCTGGTAATGTACGTTGCACTTATTCAATTTCCCTTATGTACAGACTCAATCAAACCGAGTCTGCAATTCTTATGTAATTTTGTTGTGATTAATGCTTCCGAGGGATCACTTTCCAGATGTTTGTATCAGGACTTTGATTTTTTTCCAGAACAACATTTTTGTAGAACTTTGCTGTTAGCGTTCTGCCTTTTGGTACCGGAATTTGCATTACTGGACCCTTATTATCAAAAAAAAATCACATACAAAACTTTCTTAACACTGCGTTAGCGCTTGGCAAAACTTGAACGTTTTGCATTTTTAATGGCCCATATCCTACTTGAACATTTCCGCTTTGGCTCAAAATAGTAAACCCATGTCTCATCATCAATAACGAAGTTGTGGAAAGCTTTCTTTGTTATATTTGGGGTACATTTAGAGAAACGTTTTTGCATTCGCAACACGGATTCACTTTTGTTCGTCTGTTAGCAAATGGGGTATCCATCTTGCATGGTTCAACTCGGACTGTTTCACCGCTAAAAAAAATTGAATCAGCAAGGAATGTTTTTGTTAAAAATTTATTTAATATAAACTATAGACAAGGGTTTGCAAAAAAATAATAAATATAACAAGATCAAACGTATACAAAAATATAAGTATAATTTAAAAGAGAATATAAAATTAATATTTTAATCTATTTTAATATTAATATTAAGCAAATCTCAGCCTTGTCAATTTTGGAAAAGAATTAAAGAACAATACTCTAAATCTCAGCCAACAGCAGAAAATCTTGATATTGAGGACTTATATAATGTTTTCAAAAGTTTATATTGTTCAAATAATACACATTTTATTGATGAGGAACTCAGTGGTTATAATGATGAAGACATTGATTGTAAAATAACAATGTCAGAAATAAAAGAAGCGATCTATTCACAAAATGATAAAAAATGTTCAGTACGCTGATCGCGGAAATATACAAACACTCATTTTCATTTATTTCACATAAAATATTTAATTTAGAATTATGTAATAGAATGTTTGAATCTGGATACTTCCCAACATCATGGGGGTCAGGAATTATAGTACTAATATTCAAGGGAGGGGCCTTTTATGAAACAAAAAATTACAGAGGGATAACACTTATAAATATCATTGCAAAAATATATTCTCAAGTCTTATTAAATCGTCTTACAAAATGGTCTAGCAAATATAACAAAATCATTGATAATCTGGATTGCAGAAGGGAAAATCAACAGTCGACTGTATTTTTCTTTTATAAGCTATTATCTATAAAACATTATGTTCACGTAAAAACCTATACTGTGCATTCATAGATTTTGAAAAACGTTTTGACAAATTAGCAAGGTCATTTATATTTCAAAAACTTGTTAACTTCTAAACAGCTGTAAGATATAATAAACGCGTTTTACCATTTTTTGCATCAAACATCGGCGCAAAACAGGGAGATCCCAGCTCCAGTCTCTTATTTTTATTATTCTTTGTAAATGATATATTAACAAGTTTCGACGATAATATTGGCAACATTTTTACTCACGATGAAATAAAGTTGTTCATACTTTTGTCGATGATGCCGTACTTTTTGTAAATTCGCCAGAAGCGCTACAATCATTACTGATCTTCAAAATAATTGCAATAGTTGGAATTTAAATGTTAAAACTAACAAAATAAAAATCATGATTTTCGAACAAGGTCGTCATACTACAAACACTTTTCTTTTTAATAGTATGCCACTTGAAGTGGTGACATCATTCAAATATCTAGGAATTACTTTATTCTAAAACAGTCATATGCATCGTACACAAAAAGAGCTTGCTCAATATTCGTTACTGCGAAATACATAATTTATTTATTGTTTTTAATCAGAAAAAGACACTTAGCGTAAAAATCAACTAATTTAGCTGGTCTTTACGGGGAACTGGGACGGTATCCAATGAGAATATAACGCAAAATTATTATGATTAAATATTGATTAACTAGAAATGTGTCCATAGAACACGGGTGCCCCTACACGCCACTGTTCTATCAATCTTATGACTCCAGGTCAAATATTTTTTGAACTACATGTGCCACAAGTTGAAAGCTAAAAGTCTTTTACTAAGAAAAGGGCAAGAAATTTACAAATACTGAATAAATCCACAAGCAAACCCCAAGGTGCATAAGTACACATGCTGACCAACATTCCTTTAAACTTTCAGGCCTACAAGTCAACTACTTTTTGAGCTCTGCATGAACAAGTTGAAAATTGCAAATTTATTCTACTGTAAGTCAAGGGCAATAACTCTAACAAAACGGAAAAAATCCACATGCAATGTCCCAGGTGCATAGCTACACAGTGATTTTGATCATTTTTCCTGTAATTTAGTGATGTTGATCATTATTCCTGTAAAGTTGGTTGATTCTAACTCAAGCACTCAAGGAACAAATAACACAACATAATGAAAAGGTTTTAACTAAGTCAAGGGCAATTACTCTACAAATACTAGATAAATCCACAAGCGAAACCTCTGTGCACAACTGCATATGCTGAGCAACATTCCCGTAAGGTTTCATGACTCTATGTCAAATCCTTTTTGAGTTACATGCGACACAAGTTGAAAATTTTAAAAAATTTCCATGTCGAGGGCAATAACTCTAAAAATACTAAATTAAAACAGACGAAAATACCAACGTGCACAACTTCACATGCTGATCAACATTCCTGTTAAGTTCATGACTCTATGTCAAATCCTTTTTGAGTTACATGCGACACAAGTTGAAAATTGCAAAATTTTACTAAGTCAAGGGCAATAACTCTAAAACTACTAAATAAATTCACACGAAAATACCCAGGTGCACACAAAAGAGAACGGACGGACGGACGGATGGAAGGACGGACAAGGATAAATCTAAATGCCCCCCCCCCCCACAGTGGGGGAACAAAATTTTTGGCTCAGACAATAATTAATTGATAAGAAAAATGTATAATATAATGAAAGAAGATGTCAATAATAACTTATCGTATAACGGAAATAATTAGGCGTATCAAATAAAAGCAATACTTGACGAAATAGGGTTTTCTTTTCTATGGCTACAGCAAAACGAAATTAATATATCATTTCAAATAATAAAGAATAAAAATATCAGATATATCTAAACAAACTTGGTATTCAGAAATAAATAATTCAAGTAGATCACAAAAATACAGTATGTATAAGTACGACCTCGAATTTGAAAAATACTTAAAATTGTGTAAATATAAATAAATACAGAGTCAACTAATGCAATTTCGGTTATCATAATGAAATTGGTAGGCACAACGGAGTTCCAAGAGAAAATAGACTATGTCAACAATGCAATATGCATGTCATCGAAAATGAATTCCATTTTTAACTCGTTTGTCCAAAATATTATAACCTTCGTAAGATTTTTTTAAGTTGGCCTACACTACAAAAATTGAAACTTTAATGTCATCTAAAAATGAGAAAGAACTTAATAATTTATCAAGATACAACAATTTATTTCAACACTCAGTATATTATCTCTTATTGTTAATTGCTAATTCTACATGGGGAACTATTGTTAATAACTTCTCTGAAAACATTTTGTACTGAACAATTTATTGTAAAATGTTTTACACTTTACATATATTATGTAATAATGGCTATACGCTATATGCAGTTTTATGCCAAATAAAATATTGAATTGGCGCGTTGTGATATTTTTTAGCAAGGCAGGACAGAAATTCCCGAAATGCATGTGTTGATAAAACGTTTTCAGCAAACCATTTTATAATGTATTACATTGCATTTATAATACGGGTAGACAAATTCATGACCTGAAACGTTATAAAACGCCTGCTGCCCGCCCGCTCTCGTGATTTAAAGCAATAAATTGTAATTATTTAGAATGTATTAGGCGTGTTTTTGTGCCTTTTTATTTGTTTGTTTGTTTGTTTTGTTTTTGTTTTGTTGTTTTGGCGATGACTTGACTTTTAAGGTATTTTATAATAAATATTCATTTAAGAAAAACATTTGTATCTATCTTTTAATATAGAAATATCGATGTCTACAATATAGTTAATTAAAATGTTTTTTTTTTAATTTATAAAGGTCATATAACACATAATGTCCGAATCTCATTTATTTATAATAATTGAAGCAATTGTTTGGCTAATATTCCAGTAAGATATTACAAGAGCTACATTTACTTTACATAAGGACCTCATGCCAGCAAAAAAAAACGAGAGAAAAAAATAATAAAAATTATATCGTTTCTCATTTCATACATGTATAATTACGGGGAAGGAAATGTTACACGAGGGATGGAGTTCTTATGATAACTTGTCAGAAAACATGTCGGAAAACTTTTGTATATACTACAGAAACACTCGTCAAAAATGGTAATGTTCATCCTAAAAAGTATATAAAATTAAATAATTCAGAGAGAAATAAAAAAAAATGGCAATTATCAATTGTTTATGACTGTAGTACACTCAGTTAAAAAGATAAAAACAACACTTGCAGGGGTCCTAGAAAGCACCTTTAATGTACACCTTCAAGGCCGAAAAATTATACGACAGTTTATCAAGTTAATACTTAAAGCTGATGTGCAACTATCTGTATATCAACCATTTTACTATGTACACCGTCTGATTCAGTAAATTAATGTCATTATTCGACTTAAATATTGACATGAAGATGAGTTAATTTGCTAGACACGTAACCCATATGATGACATTATGCCAGCAAAAACAAGAAAAAAAAATCAATCGAAATTAATAAAATAAAAATAAATTGATGAAATATGAAAATTTACAAAAAAAATAGAAAAAAACGTTTCTCATTTCAATCATGCATAATGTAGTTATGTTTTATACTTTGAAATTAAAGCTTTTATACGTTTAACTTGTGATGAAAGTTTTCATGCATAAATAAAGCGTTTACTTAAATTTCATAAACTGTCATAATGTGTACGTCTCCAAATCGCACATTATGCAAATAATTTGCTCTTAAACTGTTCTCATGGATTAGATCAAAATGCTTTGGAAATTGTTTACCAATCATAAATTGTATTATTTTTTCACTACCTACTAAAGTTGTGGTCCTCCACAATACCTAATTAATCATGCCACTTGTGTCAAAATTGAATAAAAGATCCAAAGGGATCAAGACTACTTTTTAACATCGTTATTGCCCCTTTTTCCCTCTTTTTTTAACAAAACCCGCGAAATTCAAATAACTCTTTAATAGGTAAAATGACTTTAAGCTGCAAAGAGAGAAAATTAAACTTGAGAAAAAAGTACTAAGTTTTTTGAAAAGTAAAAAGATGCTTAAGTTTCAAAAATACGAGTATATGCTCTTAAGGACCGATATTGCAGTATTCATTACTATATTTTTGCTTCGTTATTACGCATTAAGGGGTACTGTTGCTTATTTTTTACCTCTGTTAAGTAATTTGCGTGGTGTTGAGATTAAAATCTGTAGAGATTTTACTACAAATATTTCTTTGAAGCATTGTGCGTTTCAGGAGTTTGATTTCCAACTTAAAACAGCCGTCGCCAGTCAGTCTTAATCTCGTTCAGTCTTTCAAGTTTGAATATAAATTATTATGTTTTAGCTGTTTTATGCTACTGAATCCGGTTTCACAACAGGATGTTTCTTTTTTTTCCTTTTTTGCTTGTCAATAACGCTTTTAAGTTACGGTATAGTGCAGTTAAAATGATATACTAGTATTTTGTACACACGCAAAGCATATCAAATTATACTTTATACTATTATGAAAGTTAATTTTATCAAAACTTACTTTTGGTTTAAGAAATTGAACTGATTTCAAATTAGAATTGTCTGTATCAATTTATACTGCTCGATATTCAAAGCAGCAGCTTCACTGAGGCCCAATTGCATAAAATATTTACTTTGTAAAATATTCATAAATCAACTGGGTCACTTGAAACGGAAATCATATTAAAAGATAAGTAAGAAATGTACTCAGAACAAAATTTAATATTGATATCAAGTCCGATTTAAGTTTCACGCGTTGTAATCGTTTCTCTTTTAGGTCACTTGGCACAATAAAAATGATTATTTTGGAAAAAACCAGATGATCTGAAATTCGCAAACAATATATTGGTATAGACTTCCATCAAATTCTATAAAAATATCTGAAATATACTTCGGATCCTGTCATGTAAGGAAAACCTCACTGGATTTTTATAATCATCAGTGGTAAGGATGCACATACTTGCATACCAAAACAACCAAAAACAGAGACTTTGAAGGCCGTGTACCACTTCGGGGTTCGACCCCAGTGTGCGGTTATCTTCACAGCGCACTTTGGGGTCAAACGAACTTTGGGGTAAAACTAGAGACCCAAAAGTGCGTAAATATGCTAAATATCAACGCATTTTGGGTATTAAATTTTTGAAAGTGTCAACACTTTCTGTTTCAATATTGAGTACTAACCTATTGTCGATCTGCGTTATTGAAATATTTAAGGTGGAGTCAAGGATGACGGTCGATACATATATATTGCATCACTATGCAGTCTTACTTAGTGTTAATAAAATTCTAATGTATCGGTGGTAAAAAATGTGTTTATGCTTAAGTGGCCATATAACACACAACTAAAATTGTTAATGTATTCCTAGATACATGTATAAGAGATATTCCGAAATATATCCGGTTCTGTCAGCCTTGTACTTGATAACGTATGTCATAGTGTATACCATTTTAAATAATGATGGGATTGTAATAAAATGCAGATAATATCATCTCAGTGCATTTTATCATCTGGTTAAATGACTTGTATAATGTAATTTAGAAATAAAATGTATAATAAATGTATAATAAATGTATGATAAAGTTGCCTGACAGCTACAGCTGCACTTCATTTCAACCCTTTTTATCTCCTTGATATTTGGATCACATGACATGGCTAATGAAAACGCATACAATGTCGAAAAAAAACAAGGGAAGAAAGGATTGCAACATAATTTATCTTTTTCATGATCTTGACCATGATCACTTTATCATCTAATGCCTTACAGTAAATTTTGGTAACCTAAACAAAATCCTATTGTTTTTTTTTAATGTTTGTAAGGTACCAATCATGTTCTTTTAAGGAACTTTTAGTAAATTAATACTTTTTCTATAAGATATACTAAGAACTTTGCTCAAATGTATTTAGTAATAAAACGCTATCTTTACAGTCAAAAGATAATGCAATAAAACCATTCAAACGTTTCAAATTATACAATATTATGCTTATCAATCCAACTGTACACATAAATCAGTTTACCTGAAAAAGACCACAGGTTTTGGCAACTAATTTCAATACCAACATTTAAGACACTAAGCCTTGTTATGTATTTAGTAATAAAACGATATCTTTACAGTCAAAAGATAATGCAATAAAACCCTTAAAACGTTTCAAATTATACAATATTATGCTTATCAATCCAACTAAAGAGTAAAGAGCATAAACTAACACCATGTACACATAAATCAGTTTATCTGAAAAGAATCACAGGTTTTGGCAACTAACTTCAGAATTTCATTCTCTATAAAATAATTTTTAGCTTAATCTCAGTCTCAAAATCATGAAAATCTTAGAAGCTCTTGTTTCAATTCATAGTAAAATTATGTGTTTAGTAGCTGAGGGAACAATGAAACAACTCTTTCTTATATTGATAACGTTTTACTGAGCGGAATTAGGTTTTGCAGTATTTAAAAGTTTTTAAACTAAAATTTATGATGGAAATTAACTCAAAACAAAATTTTAAAAACATAACCTTTCAGAAGACACATGAACTGTTAAGGGAGATAACTAGTATAATATGAACATAAAGACATGCTAGGATTGTCTCCCTTCTAATAAACTGCATTTAAGAAATACACGATTTCGTAAAATGCGTATTATGCTGAACATAAATTATAACAAAATAATCAATTATTAATAAAAATAATAATTATGAAGTAGATTGGTTAAAATCCACGACCATCCGTTAATTATTTCCAGCACAAGCGGACACAAAGTATAACCAATGACGTTCCGTAAGCTAGCTAGATCACTCCCTCACAATAATGAATTCAAAGTCCCTGGTGGGATTCGAATCTGCAGCAGTGAGGGGCTAATGGTTTGAAATCAACGACCTTTTTCACCTGGTAAGGGACGCGTAAGCAGATTGTAAAAGTAGTATAAATATAAATCTAACTTTCAGTTTCTTATTGCAAAAGTTGTTGAAAAAACTGATACGATGGAATTGTTAGTTGCCAAATAATTAACTGGGGATGAACATTTCACCCAGATTGCGAGGAAGAAAATAACTTTAAAATATGTTAACTTCTGTATCACAAGAAGTTTCACCTGTAGGTGCATAGACTTCCAGTTCCACAAATGCATTCAGTTTAATGATGGATGTGCCTATGAAAATTTAGAAACCTCCAAAAATGAGGGCTCACTGCCAAAGATTTACAGGTTTGTATGAATGGAATGCCTTACAATAAACTTGATAGTAAATGTATTGGAAGCTATAAAAACCATGACAGTTAACTTTTCAACTCATTGCTTGGACACAAAGTCTATGCTTTATGATTTTAAGGCAAATTTTGTGTATATGGGATTTTCGATTTGGGGAAATATTCTCTGGTCTGACAGTAGTAATAGATTAAGCTATATACAGAAAACCGACAGTTGATTTTCAAATCATTTTTTTTAAATAATGGTTTCTTTATTAAACTTAAATACGTTTAAAATGTGACAGAGCTCCGTAAAAGTTTCAAACTTCAATGGTATGCGTTTAAATATTTCTGTATTACATGTCAGATAATTATGAAATAAATATTTCAGCAAAGGACCGGTCGGTTGTTTCATGATTAAGTGACTCAGATTACGGCGAAAAAAGCCTTCTTTTCAAATATCATGTCAGACCTAGATATTTAACCAAACATGTCATGGATGTCGTTAATGCTCTGTGGTATGTGGATGGGTCCCTTGGAAAACTGCAGATTAGGTTTATTGGTGCTGATGAGGACTTCCCAAGAAGGTGAAACTTGGTTTTACACGACAGTTTTTGTTTTAGGACATTTTTCTTTAATATTAAGTTGAATACAATATTAAAGAAAGAAAAAATGTGTATGTATTAAAACCATGTGTATTAAACATCTAAATAAATCAACCGAATGTTGAGTACAAGGCAATCTTGAGAAAGGCACTATTTTACTGTATTTACAACCTACCATTTTGCAATTTTATTAATGTTAATAGCAGCGTTAAGCGAAAACCGGCATTTGCGACCAGTAAGGCACTGAGCTCAACCGCAGATTCTGATCTGGACCTATATTGTTAATGTACCGCATGTAGTCTTTCAGCTTTTTAAGCGAACGGTGTAAGTCCTAATCTGACAGACCTCGGTATTGTGGCCATAGGCAGGTTTTTGTTTGATTCAGATATTTACAAAAATTTTACATACAGTCTACTCCACTTATAACGAGATCGGTTTTAACGAGGTACCGCTTACAACGTACATTCTACTGTGTCCCGGTCTTTTACTTTCTATTTTCCTTTCATTTTTTATCGTTTATAACGAGATGGGTTTTAGCGAGATATCGGTTACAACGTACATAATTTCGCCGTCCCGTGCGTATTTTTCAGAGTTTTAACGAGGTCACTTCGTTAGCACTTCGTCTGCATCAGTTTGTCACCTTGAGATAATGGGTCGAGCAATTAGCGATTAAATATGTCAGCCTTGTTTTATCAGCGCTCCGGGCTAAATTATCCTTTTGGTTTTTAAGCAAACAGTGTAAGTCCTAATCTGACAGATCTCGGCATTGTGGCCATAGGCAGGTTTTTGTTTGATGCGGATATTTACAAAAATTTTACATAAATGTTTTGCAGAATTTTGACCAGGTACAGTGGTTATAATGAGTTGAAAAAATATGAAGAATATGCCACAGCTGTCAGTCCTTGAACTGAAACGTCACAGTACAGCCGTTTTTGGTTTTAATACATTAGGTTTTGTATCCTCGTTGGGGAGTTTGGTAAGGATCTCCAAAATCTGGTGATTTGTCTGAAGCCGTATTCTACATTTCTGGACGCTTCCAACAAACTGCAGAAGCAGAGTCAAGATCAGGATCAACCTCCTCGTGGAGTGTATAAAGATTCTACTGTTTGACATGTTTCTCCTGTGGATAAGGTAGAAAAACAGATACGCTTTTCTACATGAACCTTTGTCCGAGATGAACTGTTATCATCCACTATTTTTTGACGAGTTGATTCATTCACATCAGTAGTCCATTTAGAAGTTTATTTGTAAGGTTGACTTCAGACAGAACATTGCATTATCTCATGCAATAGACATATTTAAATACAGTCCAGGTGGTTTAGTTTTAAACACTGTGTTTCTATGGAAAATTCCCAATGACCGAGGTGTGCAAGTTGCTATGAAGAAGACAATGGCCGTTGTAAACAGGTTTAAACCCCAGCTACCTGAATTTTATACACGTCGCATGTGGAGTGAGTTAATTAAGACATATTGCGGGTTTTCATACAATTTCTGTACCAAAATATGTACTGAGATCCATATAATGCTAAAATGACACATGCAACATCTGCATCAGGTAGCAATACAGCTTCGATGAAAGGCTGAAATAAGCAGTTCTGACCGATGATTCTGATCTCGTAATCGACTTGATAACATGATAACAGTGGGGCACCAGATAACTCATTTCGGCCATAATTTGACGTACTAAGGGCAAAGATTGAGAACCTCACAGCAGCAGTGAAATGCAGCATGGCATTTAACACATGGCAAAGTATGTTTCAGTGCGAGATCTGATGGAAGATGTTAGAAGAGATTTACCACATGATGCTTAAACACCCAGTGAATCTAAAGAACTGTTTTCATTTGCACCGAAAACCGAACATATTAACACGCCACGATTATACAAGTCACCGGTTCCCCTGAAATTTAAAGTGCCAACCAGACAACCATGTCTGTCTCATATGAATGAACATTTCTGTGCAGCTCAGTACAAGTACATGAGTTTGTACGAAATAGACAACAGGGATAATGTAATATTATTTTTGATCGACGACAAGTCTAATTGATTAAGGGGGATCTGTACAGCATGTAGCATCTGGTTTCGTGGAAAGAAGAGTAAAGTAAAGCACTTCCATGCTGTCTGCACTTGACTATGATGTGTTAAGCTGAGTCATTGACGCCATCAGTTTGTCTGGGCGGAGATGTTTCAAAGGAAGATGGGGGCACGTTCTAGGGTGCGCTGACGGTCACATAAGAGGATTCAGTGTTCCAACCTAGCAGCCTATGGAGACATGCTGCAGAAACTCACGATATTCTGCAGCATTTCTCCTCCAAACCAATTCTCATGATATTCTCTGATGGTATACCGGACCATAGAGCTATCTATCATTCAGTGAATTTATCATTAATAGTCCTTTTCAATTGTCTATACCTAGATATGCTCATAGTTGGACGAACAGCCCCTGGACATTCCTGTTGAATCCAGTTGAGAGAATCATGTCAACTCTGAATATCGCCATTCAGAATGCTGCTCGTTCAACGACAGAATTCTGCCATGGAACAATTCTATAGAGAGACAAACTTCATGGCCGATATTCGCAAGCAATCCGAAAGTTTGCACGGCCTAAAGGAAGCCTAGGTGAACTAGATCCAACCGCTGATTGAAATGCTTCGAAGTAGAACATGTGCCTTAAAGGTTTTATATATAAATACATAGAAGTTAAATATAGTCTTAATCAGTGGAGATAACAGTTAAATCAAATTAAAATCATAAATAAGCATTAGACATGATATGTCTTCTGTTTATTTACTGTTGAAATGTCCTGATTCAAAAAGTAAAATCATTTATGTTAGCCACCTTTTGCACAAAAAACGCTGCTTTATGGCATTTGCGACCAGTGTATGTTCTGATCAGCCCGTAGGCAACCTTGCAGTCTGATCACCACTGACATAATAGGCTACTGCCCCTGATCTTTCTGTTATCACTGTGGGCAGGCTAATCTACGCCTACACAGGTCACAAAGGCCGTATGGCAGGTGTTTGCTCTATGTGGCTCAATTGTATAATACTATTTTCCGACAGGTGTTTCCGTTGAAACCCATGATGCAGCTGCTGGTGATGTCGTTGACAACTTTGAAGCACGGGTTACGCGAAACATTGACGACAGCTTTGAAGCGTGTCGGTACCAAAAGAAAGATCTTTCAACCAAACCAGATAATCTGACTATGATTTATTTTGATAAAATTCATCTAAATGACTGATTTTCTGCAGATTAAAACTTATAAATTCAGATTGACAACTGGTGTAAAGCTTTTAATGAAAATATTTTTTATGTATTTTCAGGATATTAGCAGTTTCTGGCTTCACTTTTTTAAAGGCAGTATGTCCACGCAAGTGTGGAAACGAGCGTTTCTGCAGGCCAAGACGGATACCAGTCACACCATGGTTACCATATCCTGTTTTGGCTGAGGACTACAAACACAACAAACCGTTCATGTTGGTGCTTGACACCAAAACGACAGATGACGACAAACCTTCTGCAAAGAATATGACAATTGCAGCTGATGCAGAGGAAGTCCAGATTAATGCTTCTCATTCATACTCTTAAATTAAATTCCAGCAATTAAAATAATATGTATTATAGATTTGTAACATGAATATTGTTAATTTATCAATCTGTTTTGAAGTCGTCCTTTATAAACAGAGTTTAAAATTTTGCATGCCTTGTACATTTTCGTAGTTAAGGTCTTTAATATCACAAGAATGCCGACAGCTGATCAAAATAAAAACAGGGGTTGAAGAACAGCGCTCTAGTTACCCAGAATGTGAAGCGAACGATTGTTGTTCAGAATGTGAGAAACCTATGTGTGTGCATTCCAAGAATCTGGAAACAAAGTCGCCCACTCTAAGGGATAGCCGATCGCATGGACGCCTGATGGAAAATTATGAATATACACCTGAAGGTTAGACTGATCAGATTTTAACTGTTTAACTCTTTTCTTGTCAATAATTTATAAAAAAAATGGGACTTCAGCCATTATCCTACATATCCTTTGCTTGAGCTATTTAGGCTTCACGAACTACTCGCTGTTATTGCTTGTTGGATACTTAAAAATGCCCAAATGTCACCAAGAGCAGTTTGGCATGTAGAAGGAAGTGTATTTTCTAGACTGTAAAAATGAAACAAAAAGTTTAGGCACGATCTTTGGTGATTTGTAATATGAATGAATTGAAGTAATTTTTGTTAACTTTTGAAATTTAAGTTATTTATCAAATTATTTCAGCTTTGCTTTTCTCTACACAGCCCTGAAAATGTCATAGTTGTCAGCAAAAATAAATTGAGGTACCACATGGGAAAACTCTTTAAAAGTAGTCTTGTCAGTGAAAAGTGAAATTATATTTTGATAATTTTCACTGCGAAATTATTAAATGTTATTTTGACGGATAAATCAGTAACCCACTCAAAAACATACAATAAATGTTCCTCGTTACAAGTGTGTGTCCCTTCTAGTCACAAAATTATATTATCAAGTCTAGTCACAAATGTTTAGTTTGTTTTGTAAGTTTTAAATTGTAGTCAAAATTAAGGTTATTATTATCAATTCACGATATTTCTTTGTTTTAACTGTAACGGAGTTATTGAAAACGTTACAGATTTCTTCGTAAAACTTGTGTATGTACCGAAAATATGATAAACAAGATCGACAAGGAGAGGCGGCATTTAATGAACGCAGCCCCCACCCGACCCAGTAACAAGCGTCATTGGCAAGGAGCCCGGGAAGACCCCAAACAAAAATAGGACAGGGCATAAGGCAGAGCACGGGCAGGCAAATCACTACATAAGAATAAATAATTAGTATTGATAAGGAACTAAAAAAACAAATAAATGTGATTGAATATTGAATCACTCAAAAAAAACTTATTTCTATAATTTGAAAATGGAAGTTTTGAGTGCTTGCAAATTAACCTTTTTGAACATTGGTAAATAGTTTAGTAACACACTTTTTTAAATGCTCTATGTTTAACCAATTTTTATTAAATCGGGGAAGTCTTGGGGCAGCTGTTCAAAAGTTGTACTTCACTTCATTTGTACATTGTTTTGGTCCCGGCTTCCAAAAATTAATTATTTCCCAATTTGGGTTACACGACTTGGTTTGTTTTTAAATGGGCTTCCGAGGGATCACTTTATTTCCAGATTTTTATACTTCACAACAGCTGGTGTCAAGTGCTGTGTGGCAGCTGTTAAAAGTTGCCCCGTACTTCACTTCAGTGTTGTAACATTTTTCTGGTCCTTCGGGATCATTGATGCCAGCACTTTTAAGTGTTGAGAATTGAGTACCGTTCAAGCCGGTGCTAGGGGACGTGAGGGAGGTTGCACTTATTCAGTATCCTTCATTTACAGACTCAATCAAACCGAGTCTGCAATTCTTACATATTTTTGTTGTGATTAATGCTTCCGAGTCCAGATTGTTACGACGCATTCCCTTTCCTTGCAATAGTTACCTATTTATAATGGAAAGTTACAAACATAAAGCCCAGGGCAAAATGGAAGTTTTAATTCAAATACATTAAAACAACATGTTAAAGGGAAAAACTAGATAAAGCTTGAAGTGGTCCTCTTAAAATTATTTTATTACACAGCAAACATGGTTGGAACCGTATTGATAATGCAACATTTTGGCAATAGCGATGCTTCGTTTGATTCAATTCTGCAAGTCTTAATTTGTGCAAATAATTTCAGTTTCTCAATTCTGTATTCTGATTTGTCGATCAGCGTATTCAGTTTCATATAATCAAAATGTTTTGTACTTAAATTTAGAGAACACCGATCTTCAAAGGAAAGTTGTGGCGGTCATGCGATAATGTCTGCATCTTATATTACATTATAGCAAAACTTTTGATACGTGTTTACGTTATGCTTTACACTGATTGTAAGCATTTGGGTATGTGGCATTTATTGCACACTTAATAACAGTAAACGATTCATCATCATTGTAAATATATTTTAGGATGATAAACACGTACAAAAACGCAAAGATTCTAAATTTGTTTCTAGCATCGTGATTTTATCAAACGTTGCAAACATATTCATTGTTTACTTGTTGTTGCAAACAAACATGTTGTTTTATTTTTTAATTGTTATTTTAAAAATGTATGAACTATTTTTTAACCTTTATGTTTTCATTAAAATTAAGTTTTTACCCTTTATGTTCACTAAATTAAGTTATTTTATTTTCGAATCAAAATTTTATGCTTATGACATATAAACATAGTAAACACTATTTTGAAAAGACGCGGGTGTGATTGGAAATTTTAAATGTCGGATATTAAGGCTCGCCGACACAGTATAGGTCATATTGCGACGTTTCAGCTTGCTTTACTGCTGGAGGAAGACATCAGGGTCACTCCTTTGCGAATCCGGCACGAGCAAGTAACAAAGCATGAAATTGCTCATAACCAGTAGTTTAAAATTAACTAGACTGACATAAAATGTACAGATTTAATTTAAAAAGAAACAACATGTGTTTGGTTTACATATTGTTAAATAATTCTTGACCAAACAGAAATATTATTTTTAAGTGTTTATCTTGTATAAATACAAACATTAGGTTTGTTTGATATTTGATTAAGAACACATGTATCAAATGCATATAAATACTCGTTTAGGTCAAATCAAATTTTCGAATTTCAAATGACGAAAATGATTTAGAATTAATGTGAATATATTCTTATCATATTTTCATATTTCTATTGATTATCTGAAACATAACGTAACTTGGATTTAAATGTCATGTAATGATTTAACAAAAATATGGTTTTAACGAGTTTAAATGTATAAGCACAACTTGTGCAAATACTTAAATGACTTATGTATAGTTACACTTTTTAAATTGCGCTTGTACATTTCAAATAGTCCCGGTCGTTTCAAAGTTTTTCACTCGTTTACATCATTTTGTTCGTGTCTTTTTTGACATTGTTTAAAATGTTTGTACCAAAATAAAAATGAAAGCATGTGGAGAGTTCACTGAAATGACAAAATTATAAAAAGGCATGTTTATCAGGAAATTAAGCTAAAAGGTCAGATTCAATATGGTCAGTATGTAGATAACAATGCGTGACAACAAACTTAAATTTTTTTGTGCTGTTGTTTTATAAAAATGGATGCGTGTATGTAATTTTATGACAAAGTGGTTAATCTGTTACAAAAAAATGCCACTTATTTTTTATTTGTTTGCCCCTTTAAAGTTATTTTCATGTTAAAAAGCAGATAAATGTCCGTTTATTTTGAATAAGCATAATTTTTGAAGGAGAAAAACACTTGACGACAATTTCCGCATATTTGATATTCTACCAAAACAGTATACATTGTAATTTAAAAACATAATTGATGTTTAATATGTAAGCAAACAAAATTTTATACAAAACATCATACGTATATATATTATTTAGCAGGGAACAATTTGGGTACCGTCTGTTTTTTATGTTTTGTTTTTTTAATTTCCTTTTTAATTCATGCGAATATTTTAAAAAGATGATTATAGAACAAAGTTAACTTTATAATTAAAAGTTGTAGTGACCATATTTTGAATATTTCATTTCTAAATGACCTGTTTTATCTACAGAATGTTAAAGACATTTTCAAATGAAATAGGGAATGAGCAGTCTCTAGTTAAACTTCAATTTTAACAATCTTGAACAGTTGCAAATAGTTTACACATGAACAGGTTACCGAAATGTAATGATGATTGTCATTTTGAATATCATATTGTTGGCCGTGCCCGTTCTTGAATTTTAGTCATCTTGAACATAGTATAGTGAAAATTGAAATGTTGAGCCTGATAATTCGTACTTTGTGACATATCTGAAGCAATATAAAAGCAGCGACATGACCGAGTAGTTAACGCGCGTCGCACTAGTAATGTCACGATCGTTAGCCGCTTGAGTTCAAATCCCGTCAGGGGCAGGTCGTTGTTTTCGTAAGCAAAACAAAAATACACTCACTGCTCTATATTGGTTGGGTTTCGAACGGATTCGAAAGTTTGTCTATAAGCTTATAGCTTTCAACACAATCGAATTAAAATAAATTCTTTATAAACCAAGCAATATGTGTAAAATGTCTGCATTTCAAGGTCTACGTGCACAGATACAACAGACACGGAGGAAGGTGGTATTAAATTCATCATGAACTCGGAAGCAAAGTCGTTAGAATGATTGATGTGCCCTAGCAATAAGAAGCTGATTTAAACGCTTGTCATGAATTCAACATATCATAAACATGTGATTCATCCAAGGAAAAGGACAAAGCAACATTTGTTTATAAAAGCAGTATCTATATCACAAGCATCACAGCAATTAATGAGCGTCATGGTCATTGATGTGTCAATTATAAGCATTTAAAGACTATCTTATTAATTTAAGGAAGTTCAGTTGATGTATGTACAACATACATTTGAATTGTGATTCAAAATGATTTTGGGATTGTCATTTTACATATTCGTAAGTTTTGTAAAGGATTGTTTGATCCTGATGTATAAATTAACATTTCTTACACGCATAAACATGAAAAACACTAGTCTAGGCTTAATTATGATTTAGTTGTGTTTAATTCTGAATATTTATTATTTGTAACTGCAGATTTTCTAATTCATAAAGTCTTTAGTTATTTTTTCTTTCGTAATATTATGCAATATTTTACGGTCTGTTTGATTGAAATGTTTACATCAAATTGATTTTTGAAATGAAACGTTTAAATTAGATAAGCGGAATACTTTAATCGGAGAAATAATATGGCAAAAGTTTTCATTCGTTTGTTAAAAATGGATGGATCATTGATGCCGCATTTGATAATAAGTTAATACTAATTTATTTTAGTTCGATTGTGTTGGAAGCTGTAAGCTAATTTAAACACTCTCAAAACCGGTCCTGGAACAAACTAGTACGATGCAATGAGTGTAAATTGTCTTGCTCAAGGAAACAACGGCTTGCCGCTGACAGGGTTTGAACCTAAGCGGCTAGCAATCCTTAGATTACTAGTCCGATGACTTAACCACTCCACCACATTTGACCATTTATAATGAGGTTAAATAAATGTTTAATATCATGGTGCCCGCTTCTTCTTCTTCTTCTTAGTTACGCATACATACAATGTCAGTCAAGTGAAAGCGCGTGAATTTCTGAATATTCTAACAAGCTATTTCACCTATATACTGATTTTTGACTAAGAAAACATTTGTTTGTGTTACTCACTAGTGTGAAAGGGTTCTGCACTTTATTCAATAAAACATATAAAATGTTAAAAAAGGAACTACTCAAAACCACCTCAACCTTCTTTTTATATCTGTTTTTGTCCCACGTATATCAAATAGTCACGTGATATTGGTACCGTGATATTGACATGTTTAGATGCATATTCAGTTAGAAAAGTCAAGCAGTTTTCAAGAAATGAAAATATAAATTACATGTATATGGACGTTCTTTTAGTTACTTTCAATAAATATTTCAAAAGTCGTAACCGAATTAATGTTTGTTTTGTAGCTCCTCATATGCCTGGGTATGGTTTGGATTGGTAATGCACATGTCTTACCCAAAGGTTTCCATCTAAGCAATTCATGTCAGGTAAGTTGTGTTCATAAACATATTAATAAAGTTATAATGTTGGAAATACCAAAGTTTTGTACAACTCGTCGATGATTTAGTAGCTTTAATGTAATAATTAAGGGATCATGCTTGAAACTAAAGTACCAATATATTTTCCTAATGTTTACTTACAAAGATGGGAATTGTTTCTTTTTTCACTTACACTTTATTATGATGCATACAATGAAGAGCAAATCTTTTAAAGCAAACAATTAAAATAAAATAAACAAAATGTTAAGAATATGTTTATAGTATAAAATATTACGGATATTCAAAATTTCTTGAAAATATCAGACATGTTTGGTTTGGTTTTATGGCGCACCAGCACAATTTAGGTCATTTTGGGCCGAAACAGAAAAATTAAATTGGCTTACTAACTCGGGGGGTTACAAACTTTAGACAATGTCATGGGCCATATCCACCTCAGCTGCTGGAGCTAAAATGTGCATACACTTCAGTTGCCTCTTATGATTACGCAGGGTTAAACGATGGCTGCAACTCTAATGTATCAACCCGTGACAGTCAGCCACAACGGGCGTTAGGTATATCGGAGTATTGGAAAGGACATTGGGCAAAATATTCGCACTTGGTTCATAAGAAAAAGTAAAAAATTGGTTAAACCATTTCTCAAGTCCTTAGGAACTGACTTAAACAATTTTCTATCACAATGGAATGAAAATACCCGAATGACGAATACCAACATTGAGATGAAGTACGAAATGACGGTAAACTGTTGGCATGTCAAAGTGTTGTGATGAGTTTATAACGTATTGGGAAGGAAATATCCATCAAAATTAAAACAATATTTGTCAAAAGTAATAAAAAGATGAAGCACAGAGTAACTTATACTAAAATATATTAAAAACTGAGAACAAAGATCAACAAGGCAAATGCAACGTTCACAAAACGCCACCCGACAAAATCCAGCCACAACAGCAGGGCACCTAGAAGGCACCAAACTAAACCGATAGAGTACAAAAGGGCGGCGAAAAGAGGGGAGGGACATGTACTTAGTAAAATGATTAGAACTAAAAGGGGCCTAAAAGCTAACACTTTATATGACACCATATTGCAATAAGGGTGTATTGAATTTTATTTATTGCATTCACAAATCTTGTGAATATATTTCTCTACATGAAGTTGGATTTATTTTGATAAGTCAGTAAGTCAAAAAGCAAGTCCATTATATAGGTTATGTTGTAAATATCATTGTCATATTTTTAAATGTCGAATCGTTTAAAATAACCTGTAAATTTATTCACCATTGATATGTTTCAGCCTCGTTGTCAGTCAGGAAAAACATGTGTTGTGTATAGGGGAAATGACGGCAATGCTCATGTAACATGTAAACGTAAGTAGTTTGGTTTAACACATTTACTTTAAAAAATATCTATACATAGAGAATAATAGGTTAGTGCCGTGGAGCAGAGCCAGATAAACTTTCTCCATCCACGGCACCAATCTATTATTCTATTTATCCTGTCACCGTTTTTTTTTTAAAGAATTTTATTAGGCAAACTACCTTTAATCACACTATCGGAAATGTTTCTATATAAAGAAAGAAGGCCCGAAGCGTGCATTATTCTACAACAATGCACTCTCCGTTCTTATTATCTCCCTGTGTATTTTCACATTGAGGGCGCCATTTTGTTGAAAAATGTGATAAATAAAAGCAATTTTTTGTCGAATTTTGTTGTGAAAACTATCTAGAATGAAAGAAAATGGTCTAAGAAAATGAATTCGAACACCAAATTGACTATCTTTTATTCAGTCGTTGATTCTGTACAGACGTTTAAAGTATTGTTTACGTGACGTCACAATGTAGCGCCAAACAGCACGTGCAAAACAATCAAATCAAGTACGCTATTTTAATGTCGCAAACTAGTTAAGTTTTACATTTATTTCACTTTTAATAATTTTTATTTCGCTTGAAAAATTATAGAGTGAAATAAAATAAACAAACAAAGTTTTATCAACGTTTCCAAAATTCGTTATTCTACACACAGAAGATTTAACGACAGTTTTTTTCATACCACTGGAACGGCCTGTAAATCTTGAAAAGTAGTCCGGCAAAGAGGTGCTCATTCATGCATACCACATGATCAAGTGCCGTAGATCAGTAAAAATATACGGCACCTTGTTATCGGGCCGAAATTGATACAAGTGACAGGATAATAAACATTTTATGTAGAAATAGTGGATGTGAAATTTATAACACATCTCATAATAAAAGCTAAACCTGTCCATTTTGTGTTTACTATATTTTAAAGTTTAAGTTCTACCTGCAAATATTATAATAATCATAAATAAAAAAAACTTAAGCACGAATACAAATTTAATATACATTTATCATATTATCTTTTAATTACAAAAGAGACACATTCATGAAAAATTTCCGAAACATGTTTCATCCAAACTTTTCTCTACGATAAAAGTAAAGAGAAACTGCCACAAATCAAATAAAACATTAATTTGTGAAGCAACCTATCCTTGATAAATTGGAAGAAATTTACCGGACATCGATATAACAGACGGACAAGAGCATTACCATAATACACCGACTGAGATAGAAACATCAGAAGATTTATTTGAATGTTTTAAGGCACGATAATAATATATAATCGGAGAATTGTAAATATCACGAATGTCACAAGGTGACTATGTTAACATCACTGGTGGAAATTAAAAGATAAATCTGTTTATTTTAGGAATCGATCCCCATAAAGTCGTTTTAGATGGCACCTTCATAGTTTCTGCTCCAGCTCTAAACAGACCTTTAAACGATTTGACCTTAGTTAGTCAAAATACTGCTTATGAAAAGAACATCGTCGATTTCGGATCATTAATAAAACCATTACCAGACATTGGTGTAGAAACGGCTACTGCAAAAGACGCCATCATATCCAATCCAGAAGGTTTACTGAATAGCATTACAACCTTCGCTGATTCCATAAGGCAAGATTTCAAAAACGAATTAGGATCTATTGATAACAGACCTCAGCTATTTAACCCTGCTACCTTTGCTAAAAATGTAAACGATTTTCCTCTTTTCAAGAACCTTCCTTCACCAGAACATAACAAAGGTAACGAAAGAAAACGATCAAAATTTGAAGGTTTAACACTTGTAAGGAACGCCGACGGCGGTGTTGTTTTCCGACGCATCGGTGCTTCTCCACACCACCAATCATCAAGTCAAGGTCTGAATGTGGAAATTATATCTATTGAAAACAGAAATGTTTCAGACTCTTCAAATTTTGAAAAGGGTCATACTAGTCAAAAACCGATACCTCCACAAACTCTTGAGAAGAAGAAATCAGCTGAACGTAAGTAATACATTATACTTTTAAATGGATCTTATGGATCTTACGCCGACATACATACTGTTATTCCCCAATAAGGAGAGATTTTGTATGTACAACAAATTCTTAACTGTTTGATATATTTCTTGTAGAACTTTTTTAATATAAATAACTTAATTGTTATTTTATTGCTAAACGTCTTTTCTTATTTACCACCAACTCATATCGCTTTACTATTTAATATATTTACCTATTTCTTTGTTAGGTGATTTTGAGGTTTCTTAATTTAATAATACAAATTGTTACACAACTATTATTTTTAGATACAAATGCAACATGTACACCCTGCGTTCCGGATCAAAGATGCCCAGAAATGCAATATTGTTTTTATTCACCTACCTGCGCCAGACAAATATGTCAGCCATTGAATTAATTCAGGGCGATCTCATGTTTGTGAATATCAAATTATGTTTATCTACATCTTGCTTATTTTAATTATTTTGTTCGTAATAAATCATTATTAACAAATAAATTCCAGTGTTTTGTTCAAATATTATTGACATAAACATTACAATAATTTTTCTTTTCTTAATTTGTTCATTATATTGTTAATGTTACCGGAGTCATAAAAACGAATTGTTGTTCCCACGATATTTGTTTCCTTTCTTCAAATATTGTATATTTGGTTCCCAAACACACATTGAAGCTTTCTAGAAAGGGAGATTTGTCGAGAACAATGAAACACACAAATATAATACTCTAGCTTGTTAAAACCTGATAATGAGAGTTCATAAAAGGTTCAATGCCTCTTACGCCTACTGAACCCGGACGGAGAAATTATGTTAACATGTTTGTATGAGTGTATTATATATTTAATGTGAATCCATTTACCCGTTAAGACACAAAAACAGTTTTCTCGGTCGGGTACAGACCTCGGAGATATCACCAGTCTTGTCCTTTAAGGGTTAATTTTAAAGAACAACGTGCTGATAATTAACCTCCATTCTATTTTCACGGAGTTCTTAATGTACAGTAACCTGAGACAGTTTGAAAATGAGGAAGCGCTGAAAAAGGCTGTTATGATTATGGACCTGCCTTTCAAGCCGTTACTATCTCTGCTCTAGGGGCTCACGCACCCTCGGCTTTAATCAGGATACCGGTAGCTAACTTCATACAAAATATGTTGTGCCGAACTGTATAGATCATGCAAACTTGGTGTCTTACATGTCGCAGTCGGTATTCAATCATCTGCCGAACGCGATGTTATGTGCCTTCTCAACGACGTGCACGTATCGAGGGGAAGAGGCATGTAGCTGTAACGCACTTTCCGTCCTTTGAAGAACTCTGTTAATATTAAGAATCAATAAACCATAAAACTTGAAACAAATATATGGATGACGCATCAATGACAGCTTTACAGAATATTATCTTGCTTCATGATTTTTGTAAGACAGACGTACTTTAAAAAATATATTTCAATTTAAATTTCGCAATCTTGTGTTCATTGTTTTACAATATTGAGATTTATACAAATAGATGTATGCATAGTTCATTACAATAAAATTGTACACAACAGTTTTAATCTTGACTGAATGTTCGACCATTCAATAACAACAAAGTCAGTAATATTAAAATCTAGTCCGTGCTTTGATTTTTTGTGCACACGTGATAAAGACGGCGACACCTATAAAGGAAACATTGAAATCCGGACAATAATGATAATATGACATCAATGTCTTGGGTGAGTATTAGTAATAATATTAAAATCCCCCAAAATAACGAAACTACATGTGAAACAAATAAAAGTACTTATTAATGTAATATCGGAACTGTGTAGTAATTTGCAGATTTGTTGCACCATTAAGAGTTATCGCTTGTGTTTCGTTAGCCTATCACGTAAATACAGGATTTAATATGATACAATGCATATATCATTGTAAAATGACAAGCATATTTCAGCAATAAAATTCTGAATAATGTGTGCAACTTTAATTTCATTGTTTCAATGAAACTACTTAATATTTGTGGTCATTTTAAATGCTAATTAATCATCAATGATAAAGGATTGTTTTGATTGTTACTTATCCGCTTTCAGTTAAAAATAGGGAAAACAATAAATGTACAAGGTGAACAAATCTCTGGGTTTTAGTGTGAGACATATGTCTTTGTTTAGATATGATTGATCAAGTGATGGTTTATAAGACTTGTTTATTTGCAATTCTGCAATAATATTTGCAACGTTTGAAATTGATAATATCTTTTTCCATTTGGATATAGTTATGAACAACTTTTGTTTCTACCGCCATATTGTGATAACACTGGTAGGTAATTTTACTTATTTTAGTTATAGAAAAAGTATGATAAAATATAATTGATATACTTGTCAATTATAAGATATAAACACATGATGTTGTTGTTTATGTTACTTGAGACATCAGAAATAGTATGGTGTAGGTCAATGATCTCCTCTGTTTATTGTTCCTACACAGAAGCAGATCTTTATCAAGAACTGATAATATATGTTTGACAACTATTGAATAAAGTAATCCACACGAATCTTGCTCCTTAGTCAGTGTGTGTTAATTTCCAAACATAACAAAAAAATTGAATAACAGAGGCAGAGGTATGTGATCCCTGTTCACTGTGATATCGGACCGAAACTGTTGCACGTCGATCTGCATTTCATCAAATCATTTATTTCTTCAATAGGTTCTTTCAATAAGCTTACAGACAAATGCATATTTTTCTGTGCAACAGGCAATGATTTCATTGATAATGGCATACATAAAGTCCAATTTCATTTGCTTTTAATCTACTTTTAAATTGCATGCATTTGTTATCGATTGCATGCATATTTTATTTATTTATTCATTTATTAAATTTTTCTTTCTTCAGATCATTTTTCAAGAAATGGTGGTCTTGTCCCTTTCTCACCGGGTTGGAACGTTTCAACTACACCGGAATATATGTAACGTGAGTCTGATTTAAAACTAAACAATATCTGCAAAGGTGTAGGCTAAGTAAGACGTTATACAAATCAGCATTTGTTTACATAAAAATGTCCTTTTAAAATCAAATTAAAATTATGTCAATAAATTTACATGGGAGAGCAACATCCACGAAACAAAACATGTTACTTATAACATCAATACCCATACATAAATATACGTGTTACAAGTAACTGCCTTTTATTTGTGAAAGTGAACAATTATCTAATAAGAGAGAGGAAACATGTTAAAAGATATCTTTTTGCTTATGCCAAACAGAGTTGTAGACCTGTTATGCGGCATTGTCTTTTAACATCTTATATTTGATAAAGTTACACAATATGATTAATTTGTTTTTTTCAATTGAAGTGTCTTTGTTTTATATTTGATAGACTATTATGGTCTTTTAGACTTGACTTATTGTGTAGGCAACAACAATGTTAACTTAACAATAAATGATTAAGCGTTTTTAAGCTTTGTGTTTTGTTTCTATATTTGGTTTGATGAATACGTTCTTTGTTTTTATGGCTTTTTTGTTGTTGGTTTACATGTCCAGCAATAAAATATTCATAAATAGAAATAAACATACATGTATGCGGTTAGATAATTGATTGCTTTTACTTTTTGTAATAATTGCATATATATTAAGCTAATTGTTTTGAAAACAATAATTTTGATTCCCGTCTTTACATTACCTTAAATAAGACATATCAGAATTGTTTTTGATACAATCGACACATTTAAAAAAATGGTAGTATATGTATAAGAAAAAAATGTTTATAATTTTTTATTTAATTGATACGGTAAGAAAAGTAATTGGTAACATATTTATATTTCTTTTACAGAGAAGATGTGGAGGGTATCTTGCATGCATTGTTAGGGGAATAGAACAAAGGTGTGATCGTAAGTACCAATTAGGCGATACAAAAACAACAATTGTTGGAAATCTGATTGCATTGTAAACAACATGGAAAGCCATCTGTTTGTAGTTCTTTAAGTGTATAAAACTATAAATCTACTGCCTGTAGTTTACAAATATCAAAACACATGATTAACAAAGTAGGGCGGCGTTCAATGAACACAAGTCCCCCCCCCCCCAACTCAGGACCTGCGGCAAGGAGCCCAGTAGAATACCAAACAGGACAGGGCACACGGGCAAAATTTTGTTAGAAATTTAAGAAAGAATGATTTCAAAATATCTATATAAAATAAATATGTTTGAGTATTTCTTAAAAATGTATAACACTATTTCAGATGAAATAGTTTTATAGAATTTAAAAACGATAAAATTATGCAAAAAAGATCCGAAACAAAATATAATTCTGCTATTTTGAATAGGTTTTTTAACTGTTGAAAAATGATTTTGTGCGTGCGTGATTCTCTCAAAAGGATATATACCAACAAATTTCTTGAATGTAGGAATTTTGGAATTATTCTTTCTTAAATTTCTAACAAAATTTTGTAATTACAAGCAGCATATTTATAGTTTCATACACTTAATATCAAATATATCAAAACTTTAATAAAATGCAAGCAGCAAGGATATAGCTTTTTACACTTTAAGAACAAAAAGTGATAAATGGTGAAAACCATAGTAAAATAATCAAACGTCATGCTTTGCTCCCTTTTACCGCGCAATATTCATTAGTAAATAAATATCAGATACTTTCTTTGTTACAACTCTTACAAGAATTAATATCAATTAGTTATAGAAAACAGATATATCTCATGTTTCAGCTCTTTCAAGAATTAATATTAATTATTTATAATGTTCAGATACGTGCTTTGTTAAAACTCTGGCAAGAATCACAAATTATGTTAGGTAGTCGATAGATTACATAATTTTTTTGAAAATCTTGAAAATGATATAGCTTAAAACAATTTGAAAAAGATGAAAAACAACATTATATTGTTTTAGATATAGCCAATGCAGAAAACCTAGCATCACATGAAAACACATTTGTAATAACGAGACGAAATAATCTAGGATTTGTTTATCCAAACGAAATGCTTTCGGATAGGCAATTATCGGCTAACAATCATGTTATAGTACCTCAACCACTCGACTTATCAGGTTCGCAGCCAACTACAGTATTGAACCATGAACAACAAACTGATGTTATAACAAGACACAGATCGGAACAAGATCTACACAATAGCCGAATTGGACAAGGTACTAGTTGAAATGATAGTAAATAACTTGAAAAAACTGTTGTGTTCTAGTCAAAAAAGTATAATTAAAACATCTCATTTGATAATAGTAACTAGAAGCACTTTGTATGTTAAAATTAATTCCAATGAAATACCTTTGAATTTATCGGCCTACTTCTTAATTAAACTGTAATTATTCTGTAATCTTTTATCCTGTTATACCATGACCATATATATGTTCTAAACAGACTCAGCGTTGGTTGAAATGGTTGAAATGTTCAGATACGAAAATTCTAGCGATCAGAAATTATCGGCGTAAACCAGTTAATAACTTTCATTTTTGTGTTTCGTATAATTTCTTTTCATATGTTTATTTCTCAGCAATAGCCCACACTCTTCTGCATAAAATTGGTAGAAATAGACAGGTGCCATTATCACAAAACAGTAGAAATATTACGTCATTTGGACGGCGAGATTCTAAAATAAAACTAACAGACGATAAACAAGGGAACCAACCGACTGTCAATAGTGAACGAACAACGCCACCGGCCATAAATTCAAACGCAGCGCAAGGTAAAACATTCATATTTTCATATACATTTTGCTGCGACTATTTTCCTTTTCATACTCACTGCAAATTATAAGTAAAATTTGACTGCAAGGAAACACTAGAAATTTTATCTCAGAAATATTATTATTTTCTGTTTTCTAATAATCCGTTGTTAAATATAAACTCTTTCCAGATAAAAGTGCCACCTGTACAGTATGTGACAGCAATTCAGATTGCACGGACGGCAATTACTGTTACTACTCTGCAACATGTGCCAGGCGAACATGTCAACCTCTCTGACAATAACTTTCATGCAGTTTTAAAAAAGTCGTGTGGGTTTATTTAAATCTATTTATAAATATCTGTAATGAATTCCAATTAAATTATTGAATAAACAAACATATTCTCGTGTTTTACTTTTGAATTTGTTAAATTACTAATTATTTTGATTGAAGCAATTTGTGCTGATGTTTGAGTTCACTTTCAAAAGCTAATCAGAAATGAGTTGGTGCTTGAAATGAAATGTAACATATGTGCAAACAAATTTTCAAAAATATTCTCAAATAAGGACAATACGAGTATATATTAAGTACTTTATGAAATGAAAAGTATATTCATAATCCAATTTTCACTTTGGATTCTTACTGATCTGCTATGCCATTTGTTTACCCATATTTAATTTTGTTACTAACGTAGTATGGCGCTATGTCTGTAAAAATTGACATAAACTTATAAACATATCAACACTTCAGTACGTGTGTATACATCATCATTTTATAAAGGACTTTAACAATAACTTTCATTATTATAAGACTGACCGTGACACGCTTAATCAAGATCTATTTGTGCAATGTCATGGTCAAAAGATATAATCAAATGTTCAGATTTTGTTACAGGAGGATTTCAGCATTACTTTATAAAAAAATTCATGAACATGGTCAGTGCAACGTTTCGGTAAATAGTCAAGTCGAAGGACCTCGCTAATTTGATATTCACATTGACCTTCATCTTCAATTAATAATTAGAAAATTGATTTAAGCATGGTCAATAGACTTGGACATTCATTTTATCATCATGCAATAACTGTATACTACAAAGGCCATTATAGTTAGGCGTTGGTTTTATTTTTGGCACAAGTTTTCCCTGTATCATGAACGAGCGAATCATCTAAGGCTATTTATTTACATCCTCGTACGTATTTTACGTCACAAAGTGTGGTGTATATACTGGGCGCTACTTGCCATAAATATGACAGTAGTTAGTAGTCATTGACGTGCAATTAAACAGCTATCATACTTCCTCGTGTTGCGAAATAGCTCTATCATGGCCAGGACGATAAAACAAACATTTATCATTTATATTTTGATACAGCGCACTATTATTATCTCTTTATGACTCTTAGAAATAAAAATAACATCACTCTAACTTCAAATTATAGAAGTACAAGTCAAAGCATATCCAAAGCTTGTTTGTTTCAAACGCTGCCAACTGTCAGTGTAATTCTATCCAACTTAGGTTTAGTCTGAATGAACATCTTACCACTATTTATTTCATTAAAAGAGACCAATGCTCCAATAAGCATTTTAAAAATGGCAATTTTTCGCAATTTGTTCCCAGCAAGAGCAAGGTAAAAATGTAAACTCTGGCAAATTAGAGCTGTTGTTCAATGGTTTAATTCGTTTTACTAAAATCATTTTCTGAATCAATTGATGAATGATGATCATTTTTGAGACATGATTTCAATGTTTCGAGTGGTCATGTTTTCAATGAGATATCTTGTCTTGATAACATGAAAATATTTATGATTTAGTAAGACATTCATCTTTTTTTTTAAATATTTATATGATTGAATATTTAGATATTTATACTTGTATGGATTTTTTATCCTTTCTTTTTGATGATGGAGTCATTCTTAAACCTCTCTTATATCAAGGTCATTATCATTCTTAACATTTTTACAATTAAACAGACAAATGTAAGGTATCTGGGACAGACTGCTGGTATTTCCAGAGTGATTAAATCTCTAAAGCGATACTTTTACATCAGTACACGTCGTTTTAAAAATGCTTATAAATGTTGCATAATCTTTATATTGCTTTTCTTAATATATTTTCTTAATTGTTTGTTCTTTTTGTCACTTTGACTTAATTAAGATGATACAATATAAAAAGGTAATGAGCTTTCAGTAATAACTAATTTAGATATACTTTTATTAGAACCGAATTGAAAAAAGAAGTGTATAAGATGTTTCTGAATGAATAATAATATAGTGGGGGTTTTGTTGTAAAGCACGTAAGAGATAGTGCAAGTGGCTGTATCACATTCATTACTTTTTAATCATAGTATTATTGTATTATCATTTGATATAATGGAAAACTAAAACACAATATCAAAATTCATTATATTATATCTAAATGATATGATACATGAAGATGATATACATGTAATCAATTAAGTACGTAAGCCACAAAGCAACAACTGTCAATTATATTGTTAAAACAAGTTATTTATAAATTATTTGAACACAATTAGTATTCACATGCTGATCAGAACCACTTTAATGTCTACTCTTCAACATCACGTGATTGAATAAGGTTACATTTAGAAGAGCGTGTAGGCTGAACAAATATTTTATATATACATATTATGATTAATGAGCTTGGTCGATAAACAAGGTATTTAAAACCGTCACGAAAACAACTTTTGAATTCATGGTTAAAAATCACTAAAATTTCTTAGACCGTTATAATGTTTTTTACAAAATTGATATCATTATGCTTGATGATTGATATCGAATTTATTAATAGTAACTTTAATACTTTAATTGATAATAAACAAACAACTTAAAAACAACCGAATTTTTACTTATTTTTTTTTTGAAAATTTATTTCAATTTAGTCAGCCATTATATTATAAATATAACTTTTGATTATGCAATAGTTGTTAGTTATATATGTCACTTGTCTTTTAATGACACATTCAATTAAGATATCGTTTTGTTTTTATTTGTCAATTCATGTGCCAAAAGCGATAATAAAAACGCACATGTATTAGCCAGTAGTGATCTTCTACGACTATTACGTTATTTTGAGACACACGGGTGTTAAAAAGGTATCATTGTAATTACAGTACGTATATTTTTGACAATTCATAAGTAAACGTTTACAGCATATACGTAGAAAGCGATAATTATAACATACACGCTTTAGCCAGTAAAGGATCACCTACGATTATACAGCTATTTCTTCACTGAGGGTTGTTAAAAAAAACAGAGGTATTGTGATGTTATTTATCATATACTTGATGAAATAAATAATGCGCATTTTCATGCTTTTTCCCGTATTTTCAATGTAAACAAATATTTTTCACTGCAGCAGTAAAATATATTTTCCGTATTTTCAAAGGTGTCTTGTCGGACTACTTTCTTTATAAAAAAATTAACGGGAAGTTAAATATATATTATAATAAACAGAAAATCTTTGGAAAGTCGCTTTTTTAACAGGATTTATTTTTATCTTACGGTATGAAAATTGCTACCGCCACTCATTAATACTTATATTCATACCAGTCAATGAAAAAGAATCCTGTTTTTATAGAAAACACTCGAATATCTTCTATCTTTTGTTTAACAAAGGCCCCGAGTATCGATCTTTTGCATTTATGCAAGCTTAAAGGGTATAAAGCTATATCGTACGAAATATTTTTATATAATTTATCAGCAGTAAAATTGTATTGTTTTTGATTCTTGAAAAATTGTAGCATTATATATTGCTTCTGTTATCAAACACACATGGATATTATACATAAACAAAATAAAATGTTCGGGACCAAAATATTATTTTGCTATTTTAAGTATGGTTTTAACCATCAAGCAATGCTTTTGTGCATGCACAATTTGCTTTTAATACCATATCCTACCATATTTCTCTCATACAACCATTTTGGAAGCATTCTTTTTTAAAATTCAAAGAATATTTTTTTGCTGCAGATATATAGCTTTATACACTTAAATGCTTTTCTGGCCCTTCTGAATTTAAGAAATATTTTTATCTTGGAGTATCCATTAAAATATATAACAAAAAATGCAAAAGAGTCGCCGGAATGGCATGTTTATATCGACTAAATGTATATACCTGCATTAACTACTGACAAAACAAATTATAATTCCTTTGATTTAGCAAAAAAGACAAAAAATGATTTCCCGCTAAACCTCTTATTATGAAATGTTTCCAGATTAATACAATAACCCCAAAAATATATAAGTGTAAAAAAGTAATCGATACTAAAAACAAGATATTTAATACCCACAAATAACTATGCAATTTGATGATGTCAAAAGAGGGAGAGTATTTTTTTACATGTAATGTAAACAATTCATGACAATAACAATGTTATATTTATATTAAATGTGTACAACAACATCAATCAATCCTTATTCAGCAATCGGCATGAATATGCCTTTGGCCATTTACAAGTTAATATTTACAGAACATAGCCGAGGACTCTATATATTATAATAATTAAAACGGTTTAACAAACACATTACACATAAACTTTGCTATACAAAATGAATAAATTAACATATATCATCAATTTGACTGTAATGATATGAAACATTGTTTGCCTGTGCAAAATTATTTTTTCAATATAGAAAGGGTTCTTACTTTAAAAGAATCTTTAATATATGTCGCTATTATTACTTGAATAGTTTTACTATATTTATTTATTAGTGTAACACATTAATTAAATTAAGGCCAAGATGTTTAATATTTTTAAAGCAATTCCTTTCTTATATTATATGATTTCGGACAAATCAATAAAAAATGATATTCAGATTCAATCTGTTTCTGATTACATAACGAACAAAATCGTTCATTTCTCTAAACAGTATGTCTGATGACAAGTTCAGTAAACCGTGACCTATGACAAATTTTGAACCAACCCTCATATATGTCATGTCAGAAATGATTGACAGGTTATATCTTTGACGTAAAAAAGGTCGTTAATTGAATATTGCATTGTAATCTTTACACAGTATATCTATGTTTATTTTATGTGAGAATATTTACAATCAGTGCATACCAACATCAACATGGATTCACAAAATTATATCATTAACATATTCTCTTTGGTAGGTAAATTATTTTATGTTTGATTTTGTTGTAACTTTATTATCACGTGTATTTTAAAGATTGAGTAAAGTTAAGGTATTTGAAGTATTGATAAGGTTTACTTCATTTTATTCAGTGTAATTTACATCTGCGGTTTTTTATTGAAAAGAAAAACCAAAGCATTTACATTTCAGCCTTGATGCATGGCGATAAGTTTTTCTTACACTACTGAAATTAAGGGATCAATTGCAGAAGTGGATTGAATAATTGAATTTTTATCATTTGATTTTGGCAGTTGGTTTAATAAAAAGGAATAAAATATCTGGTTAAAATGTCACTTGAAATATTTTAATATACATTCTATATATATATTATTTGTAATGATTCAAGTTAAAATTCGAGAAAGAGTGTCTTTAATTTCTTTTCAATATGTTTTCGGACTTTCCATACTATTTTTGCAGAATTTATTTATCCGATTGGGAAAGAGAACTGTCATATATCCTTAATATCATATGATAAATAAAAAATACTATCCTCTGTTTATTTCAGATATTATGCATATTCCCAAATATATTGTACACACAGCGTATAACATGCCCGGTAAGTAACCGATGTATCTATATTTACTCTTAAATAATTATAATACTGCATGTTTCATTGAATAACCGTGACGTTTATATAGTGTTTAATATACACGGCTGTTGTCGATTCATGAAGAAATCTTTTTTCTCTAAAAATGACGCTTGCTGTATTATTAATTCGTTATAAAGATCGTTGACAGGTTATATGGCCGAACATAAACGGCTGTTTGCAATATAACCATAGAAAGCTGTTTATAAAGGGCCATATAACCTGTCAACGATCTTTATAACTAATAATATACACGGCTGTTGTCAATTTTTGAAGAAATCTCTTTTTCTCTCTCTAAAAATCAAAGTTTGCTTAATTATAAATTCGTTATAAAGATTCTTGACAGGTTATATGACCGCATATAAACGTTATTTGCAATATAACCTTCGCATAGCGGCTGTAACATAACTAACTATACAAGACTGATTGATTAAAACGACCCAAATTTCTCATTAAAACTTTAAAGGGAATACTACAGTAACATGTTGTACAGTAAGACATGCAGACATAATAAAGACAGTTTGGTAGAATTCTATTTAATACTTTGCATTACCTTAGATAGTGATAACAGAAACATTGCCAGCGAAAAGTACAGTATTTGTTCCCCAAAATGCATCAAGTGCATTAGAAAAATTCAGTTATTCTATAACAATCAATAATGTTTGTCAATTTTAATATTCTTCAGCGTCTTGTTTAGATATATTTAGTATTTCCAATACTTCTTGTATGACGATGAGAATTTTGAAATACACATTTTTATCGAATTCTGGAGAGGTGTTCTGTTCAATGTGACCTAGAAAAATGTAATATGGCCAATAATTTTAACTCTTGACTTGTATTATTCCTCTCAGTTTGAAAATTAAACAATAACAAATATACTAAATCATGATAGCTAAACGCACACCGATCGTTTACACAGGGACCGTACACTGCTTTAACTAGAGTAACACGAACGATTCACCTTGAAAGCTACAAAGTTGACAGTTCAAATTGTGTCTATTTTGAAATAATTTTGCTTTTATGAGATCAAAGTATTTTGTGACTGAACTTTTTCAGACACCATGTGACATCGGCTACACATGTGCAATGGTTAGACATGGGACACAACCTTCAGCGCCTGGTTGTATATGTAAGTGCCAGCTCTTATTGACGTCATGTTTAAAATAATAGCAACATCCATACATTCGATATTTTATATTTTATACATTCAATCAATCGTTAAGAAATACAGATACAATTAACTGATCTTATATTAGGATATTTAAAACATCTACAGGAACTCTTACGTTAAAAATTAAATCGAAATTTTTAAGATATTAAAAAATTTCCAATTACATTTATGAAAATAAGGTTGAGAATTGATTTGTATAGGCTTTTTATATATTAACAGCAATGCAGGAGGCAATTCTACTGCACCAAGCAATAAATGGTGGTCCCAGTGGTCCAGGATCTGGTATAAATAATCAAGTTGGTGTTGGTATCCAACAGCAAACCCCGGGCTTTCCACAGGCACCACGACCAGGAGACCCAATTCCACCTTTTCCACAAGGAGCTGGAGGGACTATCCCAGGCATGAATTTTCTTGGTAGTACTGATCCAAGGGAACCGGGTTTTGAACAAAGATTTGCACTAGGTTTAGGTGGACAACAACGCAACTTTGGATTTGGACCCCCTGGTCAAGTAAATGGACAATTCGGACGACCACAGGTACCAACAGGGATGTCTGGACCAGCTTTTCTTGATCCAACTGCAGGCCAGTTTGCAGGTCAAGCTCCTGGTCAATTCCTTGGACCTTCCGGTGGACAGTTTGGTCCAAATGCTGGTCAATTTGGACCAAACGCTGGTCAGTTTGGTCCAAACGCTGGTCAATTCGGTCCAAATCCCGGTCAGTTTGGTGGGCCACCCCCGGGTCAGTTTGGTCCAAGTGCAGGTCAGTTTGGCCCTGGAGGGCCAATGGGATTCAATCCCCAAGTTGACGGTGGGCAAAATATTTCTTCCTCTGCATCTGGTATTAGAGATAACACTAACATAGCTTGGCATGACTTTAGCCGTGGTGGTGGTAGTTTCCCAAGACCCGGTCTATCTGATAATCGTGCAGGTTCTTTTCAGCAAATAACTGATGCAGTCGATCAAACCCCTATTCGGATCGGTCAGTTAGGCCAATTACCTCGTAATTTCGTTGAACGACCAGGTACATTTGGTACACGCCAAGGTCGTTTTGGGTTGCAGCCAAGGACCGACACATTCGATCCGAATTCTAACCAGTTTGGCGCTGCTGGAATAGAAATTCCATCAGTAGGATTTAATCCACAAGTGGTTGATCTAAGTATTGCTCCAACTCCATCTGTTCCTCACAACAGAGATATGAATAACCAAATAAGTAATGATTTTTCACACGTTAGTCATGAGGGTAGTCATTCACAATTTGACAGGTCTAGACAATCCACCGGAGGGTTTGGTTCAATGTCGAGTGTTCCCGATCAAACTGCTGGCCAGTTTGATCCACAACCACATGTAGACGGTGACAAAAGTCATATATCGCATGGAAGTGACAACAATTTTCCTCAAAGAAACAGTAGATTTCAAGGTGAGCAGTTTCACACTGACTTTGTTCCACACACTGACCCAAGACCCCCTGTCCAAGAAAACGTACAAGACATACCTGATGGTTTTGTAGGACAAGATTCGCAACAAACTAATTTTGAAACATTTGTTAATACCCCTCCAATATTGACTTTACCTGAACAAGGTTTACTGAACCGTGCCGGTTCAGCTAATCAAATTCCTTTGGGTACACGTGTGGGTTCTACAGAACCACAATCAAATATAAATAATGCTCCAATGTTAGTAAAATTAGACGGTGTAAAGACAGCTTCTGTGGGAGAACATTCTGTTGAACAAAGTAAAGTTTCTTCCATTAAAGAAGATTCTGCTGGGTTACACTATGTGTTTTATCCGCAGATTAATGGTGCAGGGTTTAGAGTTAACATTACGAAGGACGGATTTTGTCCACGTGATTCAATGACACGCGATAGGAGCACGTGCATGAATAGCTGCTATTCTGATGAGAAGTGTCCACTTGAACAAAAATGCTGTCCAAGTGGATGTTCTCTTAGATGTCGAAAACCTAATTTAGCAGTTCAGGACCTTAATTCACGTCAACAAGACGCCGAATTTAGCAATATTTCAGGTAAGTTTTTAACAAATATGTAAATTTAACATTTTTTTGCAATATCTGTCTTTTTACATTTAAAAGTTCGAAAAGGGTTAGATAAGATGAACAATTTATCAAAACAATGGACACTTTTCACGTTTACGTTCCAAACATACAAAATAATATGCACTTAACATACTGTTAACATCTTGCGTATTCAAATATTCATGTTTTAGATTTCTTTTTAATTTTAAATCTTTTATTTGTTTCAGAAGTAAAACATAAAAAAGAAAATTTGTAAGACATACTCGTATATACAATCAGATAAAAGAAATGTTAAAAACACGCTGCAGTTAGGATGAATTACAACTCGGAGTAAAAAGAGTCCCGCCAACAAAATTCATTGAACCAGTATCTCTAACGGTCTTCATTATGTCACTTTATTACAAACCTTAGGAACATTATCAATCATATTTTAAGTTTCATCATTAAGACATTTATGTAGTTACTATATATTTCTTTTTCATCCTTTTTGCTATCATTATCTTTGTTTTCAATTTTAACAAGTTCACCTTGTTCAATGATGTTAAGCTGTCAATTTTAAGCGTAGAAGCGCCTCTGTAAACAATACTTACATATATTTAAATGCAGAATGGAAACATAATTAGATTTCCCTTCATATAAGAAAATACTAATGCTTTTGTCATTTCGTGTTACACATCAGCAGAAGAATAAATTTAAGGAATCATCAATAAATAATAGAAATATACATAAGCTAAACATAATTACAAAATGATTTATCATTGTAATACAAGTTTAAAAGTACTTCAGTCATAACTATTGTCTGGAAAAAGTGCTGAACTATAATGTTATAAGTAATATAGACGTACTGACGGTAGTTTGGTCTCGTTTGTACTTTTATCTTCATAAATAATAATGTTTCACATGAAATTGTATGTAAGGTCAACAGGTCAAAAAGTTTATTCTTGTAGGTAACAGCATACAAAAATAATGGTATAAATCATCATTAATGACAATCGCCACTACATACTGATTTACGTATAAAATAACAATTGGGAAAATGTGTGTTTTATGGTCTATTTTTTGCTAAAATTCAGTTTAATTGTTAACGCGTTCATTTATGCCCACTTTCGTATAATAATTATAATAATACTTATACAAGCATTTGCAATGGCGTTTCATAACAATTGGTATAAATTTCAGAACAAAGTCCACTTATTCTGGTAAGCCACAATGACAAAACATCGTTGTTTTGTTCATCAATGAATGTATCTTTCTTTACCGTTCAAAATGGCCCGCAATCTTTATATCCTTTAAATATTTACTGGTGTTTTATTGCATGAAGTCACACTTAACTTACCATACATAGGAAATTTACCGTAATAAGCATGTTAGAATCGTGTCTAAATCAACCTTTTCAAAACATCTTCATCACAACAATTACTCTTGTTTGCTCCAGTATGCTTGTGTATAATCCTTTCCGTAATAAAATTTAAATTGCATGATTCTATTTCCTGTTGAAAACAGCAATAATTCCCCCATAGTTTTAGTTGATGCATGATCTCATTTTTAAATGACCAATAATAAAGTAGTAAAATTAATCTTTTAAATATCGCCACATGTAGCACTTAACAATAAAATAATAATTCATCATTTTCTATATTAAATATACATTGTATTACAAGCTATATTTTATTTTTCATTGTTTTTATTTCTTACAAAGAATTATATACCAAATTCTGCCAAAAACATTTTTACCATACGTTTTGTAAATCATAGTAATACAAAGTGCTTCATTTATTGCACATTTATTCTAAATTCCTATTTCTATATAATTTACTATATAATGCAAAAACATTATCTAAAACATTTTACATTTAACATGATAATTACGTTGAACAGTTATTTTTTGTCATTTGGTTAAACTACATTGTTTTCTTATTATTTCCTCTTTCACTATGTTTCATAATTATGTTTTCCCCATATTTACAGCCGTAGAAGCAATGTGTCGACCTTGTAACTCTCACATGGATTGCAATTCACAGGATCAATTTTGTACGACAAGTGCTTATTGTGGACAAACCATGGTTTGTAGGCAGGTGGCTCGGAGATAATAAAATATGCATAGTGTTAATTGACAATGATATATTTTGTGACATCCTTTATCACGACATGGTTCGTACAGAATAAGTGCAATAAATTGTATATAGTAACTCTTCATACGTTTTTGTGGTGATATTGACGTAATGTGTGTTCGACTTCGTGAACTTTATAACTGACACTGTTCAGACTTGCTTTGATTTAAAAAACTAAAATAGATTAACCTCTTTGACACCGGTCATTGAGTTGAATTAATAAATATAGTTATAAATGTTGAATTTAGTAATTATTTTCAGTGTTTGCAATACTTGATCTAACGTGTTTCATCATTTATTCTATATCATAAATACCGGTATTAGATTTATTCGGGAACCTTTACCTACAGCGAGATATTTAAATAATTAAAATTAATTCATTAACATATCAAAACCTTATACCGGTATACCTTAAATTCCTAAACATTTAAATGTTATCATTTAAATGTTTGATAATATTTAAAAAGATAAATATAAGTAATATCACATTCCATACTTAACATGATAGTGACCATAGTCTATTTTAGTATGTTTTGAATCGTGTATGATTTGTTAAAAAAATAAATCATGTAGACCAAAGAAACCACAATTCATTCATCAACGTTTAGCAACCATGTATTTCCGTGTTTATTTTATGCGGCTTTGTAAATAATGGATAGGTATTCGTGTTGCTAGATAATGAACTCTAACTTAAAAGGAGGAAAAAAGAACTTACAATTGCATTTGTAAACGAAACGTGTATGCTCTTGGCAAATCTCGAGATGTCGTAATGCATGTCGTTAGATGACTTGAATGATTTGATAATACTTAGTCATTATTACCCATTTTTATAAACAAGAGATCGAGCCGTAAATAATGCACAGATTGGTAACTGAGGTCTTCCTCCACCATAAAAGCTGGAAAGTCGATACATGACCTATACTGTGTTGTATCAATATAAAACAGAGGTCATTTTAATAGGGAAAAGGATTTTAGTTAATCTTTAATATATTTATAGAAAGACTTTCTCCTGTTGTTATTATTATTCGACAGTAAAGACATATCAACAGTATAGATATTAGGTAAAATATCTCTGAACGATCATTACTTGTGTTCATATTCATGTTATAGAAGAACATAGTATGTGAATATACCTTAAATATAACTTTCAAATATTTGAGAAAATTATATTTCTGTTAGGACGTTATTATATGCGCGTAAAATATATCTAAGCTATTACATTTTCTCAAGTGTTTATCAGTCCATAACGATGATTTATTGTCTAAATTACCATGACATGTTTAAATATCAGAAAAAGGAAACAACACAATGTAACATATAACACGTTATATCAATTCCATGTTCAGTAGTATCAAAAATGTTTAATAATATTTTAAAGCTTTTCACTGGACTCTTTTGTTCAGCAAATTTAAATTTTAGACTCTCGCTATATAGTTGAGTGCTATCTAATGAACCTATTAAATAACGATTGTAGTTTCTGTGCATAATGAACAGTCTTCCATTTCTGTTGGCATCCTATATTCATTGAGTACAAACTAAATAGCTACATGCTATTAATATAACATCAACAAAAAAATGCAACAGATATCAATTAATATACGTGTGTGCCTTAAAGTTTCATTTTTCATATTACACAAGTACGTTTAAAAACATACCAAGCTCTGGTAATTAACTTTAAGAGATGAAAAAGTACTTATGCATTAAAGATACATAAATAACGCATATGTAAGAAAATAAGGTAAGATCGAAATAGATCAAACAAAGAGTTCATTTAACATCTATTAATACTAGAATTAATACATCACACAATGTTATTTTCCTTGTTTTCTTGGATTCCGAATTTTATGTTTTTATTTGATTTATTTTGCTTGTGTACATTTTGTCAGATTATAAAGTTGATGAATAAAACATGCCAATTTCTTTTCTGTATTTATTTTATATTTCCATCTTTATTCCCCCGACACCCCCCCCCCCCCCCCCCCCCCGCCCCCCAATCAAACATTTCTAAATTCGAGGTCTGACTGACTCTCCATTAACTTGTTCTTTTTCCCTTTTAAAGAATTTTATTGTATGCTTGAATTTAACTGTAAACTTTTTACAGACTGCACATGAAATAATCTGCAATGCTTTTTATTTTAGTTATCTTAATATATTTATGCACTTTTCACACAGCTCTATACTGCAAAATCTATTTTCACACAGCTCTATACTGCAAAAATCTATCACCTTGTATTATGGTTTTATTCACAGGTTCAAACGTCGCAAGAATTGAAACAAACTGTAAAGGTTGCGAGGCAACAGAAAGTTGCCCAAGTGGACAATACTGTTACTTTTCTTACGCATGCGCAATTCAAATATGTCAGCCTTTGTAATATTGTTAACCTATCACAGAGCACACATATGTTTGTTCAGGACACATTTGTAATCTTGAAATGTTGCTTAAAACTAACCAAGATTTGCTTGTAGATTATGTTTACTTGCCTGTTAAGTTTTCATCAAAATTCACAAAATGTAAAAGTACATTAGCACATATGTACAAAAAGTTTATAAATATTAACTGTTTGTTTATTCATATTTATTATTTTAACTGCTTGTAAAACATACAATGTTGTTTCTTGGGTTTTTATGTTTTAATGTGTTTTATTTGATTTCCATTAGAATGTAGTGTAAGGCTTAAACTATTTGATTTTAAGAAGGGAAATAAGATAAAAACTTTGAATTGGGAAAGTGCTGTAATACGTATTTTGATTGTTGTAAAATAAAATCATGTTTTTTATACTTTAGCGCTCGTACCATAATTTAAACATAAACTTATAGCGATAATTTTATTGTCATTTGTTGACATTAAAAGGAATAAAAAATGATTTATTTTATTTTCATTTTATTCATGAGACAAAAACTTCCTTTTAGTTATCTTTGTAGATAAGCTATACAAGCTGTCTGATAACGTTATTTTTTGTCAACAATATCATGCAAGTTTTTCTGTCAACATGAAGATTCAGATCTCTTATAACATTAAGAATGATTGAATTATTTTTAAGTTACAGGGGCATTCGTGTCAATCAATTAATAATGTAAACAATGTAAACAGTGAACCATGTAGTTCAATACCCTTTTGATCGTAAACAACTAATTTGCAAAGATCATAGTTCAAATATTTCATCTATGCAAAAATTAGACTGTAAAAGGTCAACTCTTACATAGTTTATCCTGATATGAAACTGTGCTTACTTTTCATTTCTTTTGAAAACGAACAATTATAAAAAAAATCTACGGAATGTTACATTTCTATTTTTTGTAAGACAACATCTTTTTCAAATTCCGTACGCAAATATTTCTGTTCAGTGGCGAATGATAACATAATGTCAATATGAGTACATGCAGTTCGTTAAAACAGTAATTTGTATATCAAGTTATTCACACTAAATTATCGAAAGCTTCGTGGTATTTGTCTACATTAATCATTCAAAGTTGAAATACTTAAAGCTAATCAAAATAATTGTGTTTGATTTTGCTTTTTGCAGCTTGTTTAAATAGAAACCCTTGGTGTCCGGTTGGATATGTCTGTCAACGTCTACCAACGGAAACACCAGGTCAATTCGAAGATAGTTGTGTCCGTAAGTGTGAAACGTATGTTTTCATGTTTATTCATGCCATCATGTGGTAATCGGGTAAAGCATATTTGTCAGGAATTTTAGCAGAAAGCCACACCTATTCTTTGCTTTATATTGAGATTCAAAGAAAATGTTCTATATAAAACTTTATTTCATATGATTTTGGTGTTTCCGTTATGTTTTACCCATGCTGGACATTTCATATTGCATGGTGGACCAGATAAGTTTCGTGCTCTAAAAGACGTTATTTAAGCCCATTTTAAAATGGCATCATTTTCCTGTTATAAAGTTTTTAATATAGGAATATAGTTATTTTAATCCTCGTAAGCATTTTTTGAAACATTATTAGATGAAAGATCTCACGTCTTTCTATAAAATTTGACATTTCAAAATAGCAAAACTGGTGCTTGAAATGGATTTACCCATAGAGATATCATTTATGCTATGATATTATCAATCAAACAGATATAAGTGATCAATTAATAATGTCTTATTTTTTTTGAAGATTTAAAACGTTTAAAAGTATCAATTTTTGATATCGAACTGCTTCTTCAATGTGGCTTCAAACTTATTTTCTCCTCTCTGATTTATTTGATTTTAATTAAATGTCTGCACTTTTATACAGGACATTCAAATCATATAGAGACGGTGTTAGGGTGCTAGAGCTTGAATGTTGCATGCGTCATTTTTTATCAGAAACTAAATTGTGTCAAGAAATGGTCTGTAATTTTTGACCTACATATGTACGTTGGTCTTGAGGTATCTATTTCAAATTATTTTGATATAATTATTCACTTCTGTAAGCTTTAGTTGCTGGTTTATGGTTTGCACTGCATATTCATATTTTGTTTCATCTGTTTAAAGGCGCATTAGATCGCAAATAGAAAAAATACATTTTTCTTTAGAAAGTATGTTTATAAAGTTTTAAACTGAGTTCAAAGCATTAGAAAAAAATATAATTTGAAGAGGATAGCGCTAAATGTGAATTAACTTGTATTAAATGTAGAAGTAGGAAAACGTTATCAAATGATATTTTGAGTTCCATACAAAACAAAGATACCTATAACATATATGTAATAGAAGCAAATGTTATTTTAGCTGTATGGCAAGTATTAATCTGTATGAGAATCTTTAAGCATTGTACTTTTCAATCTACCTTATTTGTTATTTTAAACTTCTTTATATAGTACAACAGCGACAAAGGTCGTCCGTCAGACCGTCAACAATGCTTTCTGGATTGCACAATATCGGGTCTGGAAGAAGGTTACCTAGAACAAGACCTTCATCCTCAAATTTACCTGGGTCAAATTCACCAAGCGATCACTTAGATATACCAACAATAAATCGTAATAATCCGGAGCCCCAGATACCTTTGTCATGGATACCACAGGTTGTACAGGACAACGATATTCCTAGCTCAGGAAATGTGGGACGCCGCACGGTAACATTAGATGATATCATCAGGGAACAGTCACTTGAAGCAAGAGATGGAATAAGGCCTGGCCTTTTGAAAAAGAATGGTGTACAGAGACAACCTTTGACTAGAAACCACGCCTTTCAAAGGACACCTGTTCCCAGTAATAGAAACCAAGACAATATGCTTATTTCTACAGCAGCATCACCGTTTGGAGTATTTAATTCAACAACAACGCGTCGGAATGATACAACTCGTTTGCCAATTAATACACAGGAATGTAAACCGTGTACAAATCACGCTGATTGTAATGACATATTTACATATTGCATAAACAAAACACCGTGTACTGGGAAAGTGTGTTTTAAAGTCACTTGACATATGTATTTTATAGATTGCTTTCAGTGTGCATACAATTTTTATTATGAAAAACGACATAATATTTGCAAGAAATGGCATTGAACTATTGGACTTATTACAGATGGCAATAGTTCATGTTTCTATGAATTTATATGAATGCATTGTATTTTTATCAGTATCAGTATCCTTGATTGCTTGAAAAAATAATCCATGTTGTTATTTTTAGTTTGACACAAATATTTGTAAAGCTTGAAATGCTTTTCATTCTGGCTACTTTTTATGGAAATAAAATGAACATAACTGTTATATTGTTATCATATTAAAGCTTAGCATGTAATATTGTAGTCCATATCTCCATGTTGGACTGTTGTGACTTCCGCCATTATTGAATGTAAGAATGCTACAGAGATAAGTGGTATAAGGTCAATTGTTCTACTAGCTTAAAGGAACTTGAACATATCCATAATAATACTAATAATACTAATAAAAATAACGACTTTATTTAAAGTCGCAACACTGTTTTGCAAGCACAGTGAGTCTCAGCCTCTATAAAAGTAAATGATATTGCCACATGAAAAACAAACGCAATGAATCTATGATTGATTATGAATTATGTCTAGCTGAAACTAAAGTATTTCTTCACCAGTGAAGCAATTTATTATGATTGATAATGAATGTCCAGCTGAATCTAAAGTATTTCTTCGCCAGTGAAGCAATTTATTATGATTGATAATGAATGTCCAGCTGAATCTAAAGTATTTCTTCACCAGTAAAGCAATTTATTATGATTGATAATGAATGTCTAGCTGAATCTAAAGTATTTTTTCACCAGTGAAGCAATTTATTATGATTGATAATGAATGTCCAGCTGAATCTAAAGTATTTCTTCACTAGTGAAGCAATTTATTATGATTGATAATGAATGTCCAGCTGAATCTAAAGTATTTCTTCACCAGTGAAGCAATTTATTATGATTGATAATGAATGTCCAGCTGAATCTAAAGTATTTCTTCACCAGTGAAGCAATTTATTATGATTGATAATGAATGTCTAGCTGAATCTAAAGTATTTCTTCACCAGTGAAGCAATTTATTATGATTGATAATGAATGTCTAGCTGAATCTAAAGTATTTCTTCACCAGTGAAGCAATTTATTATGATTGATAATGAATGTCTAGCTGAATCTAAAGTATTTCTTCACCAGTGAAGCAATTTATTATGATTGATAATGAATGTCCAGCTGAATCTAAAGTATTTCTTCACCAGTGAAGCAATTTATTATGATTGATAATGAATGTCTAGCTGAATCTAAAGTATTTCTTCACCAGTGAAGCAATTTATTATGATTGATAATGAATGTCTAGCTGAATCTTAAGTATTTCTTCACCAGTGGAGCAATTTACTATGATTGATAATGAATGATGTCTAGCTGAATCTAAAGTATTTCTTCACCAGTGAAGCAATTTATTATGATTGATAATGAATGTCTAGCTGAATCTAAAGTATTTTTTCACCAGTGAAGCAATTTATTATGATTGATAATGAATGTCTAGCTGAATCTAAAGTATTTCTTCACCAGTGAAGCAATTTATTATGATTGATAATGAATGTCCAGCTGAATCTAAAGTATTTCTTCACCAGTGAAGCAATTTATTATGATTGATAATGAATGTCTAGCTGAATCTAAAGTATTTCTTCACCAGTGAAGAAATTTACTTTGATTGATGATTTAATATCGGTTTAATATCAAAGCTATTTCTTAACCAGTAAAGCAATAAACTTTGATTGAGGATTGAATGTCTAGCATAATCTAAAGTATTTCTTCGCCAGTGAAGCAATTAAGTTTGGCCGATAATGAATGTCTAGCAGAATCTTAGGTATTTCCTTACCAGTGAAGCAATTCACTTGTATAAAGTATGTATGAATTAAAACCTAGCGAAATAATAAATATGATTAAGACAGTCCTTAAGCTGAAGTATCGGCATAAATAAAGTTAATTCAAAATATCTATGGAATAAAAATGAATTTGATATTGATTTTCTAATTATTGATTATGATTATACTATAGTTAATCATTTTATAAGGTATTATTTTTCAGTCATAAAATGTACATTCAAATAATAATGTTCATTAATTCAACTGGGGTCAACATGAATGCACCGCAAAAGCAGAAGCTTAAATGAATCATAGCTTTAAAACAATTTTACTAGTACATGCAATATTTATTTCCATAACTTCCTTTCTCGGCACAATAACAATTTAGTTAATTAAACACTGGCAGTCTTTGTTTGATATCTGAAATGATATTTCTCAAAGCAATTTTGTGTCATAAAACTTTCATTTTATTAATGAGATGTGTGCGTAGACCTATAGGTATGTGAATAAACAATATCAAAGGTAGTATTTCTGAGTTTGAATCAATCTGTGTCCCTTACAACGCACCAAATTAAGAAACGCTTAAAATATCAGTATCCTACAGCGCTTTGCATTATATCTATAATAAAATACAGACAATTCAAGAATCACTTTTATAAATACAGGTTAAGAGTTGCTTCCCAGTATAAGCTTTTTGTGCATGTCTTATTATTTTAAGTTGTAGTAATAAATGTCAAATGTTTTTCCTCAATTTAATATATTGTTAGATAAGATAAGTTCAAATCAAATTGAAAAGTAATTGAATTCATCGCATATCAACAGAATAAAATGTTCTATTGTTAATAAGCCAGCATTTACAACAATTTGTATAAAACGATTAAAATCTTGTAACATGAAACACTCATGTAATTAATACATGTTTATGATTTATAAAACATGGGAAATGCCTGTGAAATGGATACAAAATCTACGTAAATTTTTCTATAAAATCTTAGAGGATGCTATTGTAAGATTGTGAAGTTTTAAATAATGTTAAGTCACTTCTCAAGAACCAATTTATACATTTATGATGCAGATATTACTGAAGAAAAATAAATAAAAAAGAAACTAGTATATAATGTTTTGCTTTAAACTGGTCCGTTTAATTATTTTATGATTACTTTAATGATCTATGCTCTTTGTTTCCAGTAGTTGAAGCATACAGAAATCAAATATTTACTAATAAAAACATGAAAATATAAGTCAAATACAATGACTGACCATGTTGAGAAGTATGGTATATTGTCGTATAGGATATTTATAAAACACCAGTATCACCCATTACAGTCATTCGAGACGACTCAATTAGTTCAATGAGAGTGAGAAGACAAATATGAGCTATCTATTTGAATAATAAAGATCTATTTAATGATATATTATTAGTTATAAAGATTGTTGACATGTTATATGGCCCTATATAACGGCTGTTTGTAAATATAATCCGAGCCGCTAGGCGAGGGTTATATTGCAAACAGCCGTTTATATACGGCCATATAACCTATCAACAATCTTTATAACGAATTTATAATACAGCAAACATCATTTTTAGAGAAAAAAGTAAGATTTCTTCATGAATCGACAACAGCCGTGTATATAAAACTATATAAACGTCACGATTATCCAATGAAAAGCGACGTTACAAACGTGCAGTATTATAAAATTATATATATGTGCTGATACGATTTGATGCATTTATAACAAGCTATAATTAATTTAAGTTATCTGGCAGAGTTAAGTATGACCATATAAATACTTTCAAAAGTTTATTTCTAACTGCATTACGCTTCAAATAAATTTCTCTAAATAACTGAAATCTAGCAATCTGGAAACATAGAAACAGACTCTTTATATTTGCCGTTCTTTTGATGATTTAATTTCTGAAAGGCATCTGTACTTGAGCATACTTCGTCTTTCATTGTGTTGCAATATCTTTCTGGTCCTTCATGATCATTGGTTCAATTTTTTTACTGTGGTGACAATTGAATACTGCTAAAGCGTGAAAGATGTTGAACCAATTGTTTAAGAACAAATCTTCAATGAACAAAGTCAAATCCAGTCAGCAATTTCAACTGTTCATTACTTTTTTTTTTTTTTTTTTTTTTTTCAGGCCCCAACTGGGTCACCCCATTTATTTCAAATTCTCTCAACTGTTCATTACTAATTTACCAGTTTTTAAGTCCCATCACAAGGTGTTAATTGCTGTTGTAATTTGTTAAACAATGCCAAGTACTTGATATGGAGCTTTGCAATTCTGTGTTAATTTAGCCGTTTTCATGCTGATTTTAAAAATTTTAGGTCATATTTCGGCGAGCTATCAAACCGGCTTTCCTTGATAGCAAACAAGTCATTAACAATTTCTCAACAAATTTTCACAAGTGACCAACTGCAAATCAGAAATGATTTTTGAATCAGATGTGACAGACAAACGACAACTTAACCCAACGTTCGAGATAAATTGACGAATAACGCCTCCTTTGAGGACGGAATCAGCGGCGCCTGTATAACTAATCCGATTCTTTTCGGGCGGACTCCTTCGCAATCACTTGTACTTCTGAGCCGGTCTATTGGTTGTGGGCGCGATTTTAAACTATTTAGAATATCTCTGAATTATACAAACATTTACATCTTTCAACTTCTATTGATCTGAAAGGATCTAATCTGCCACCATTTTCAAGCTTATAGCAACAAATATATTTCTTTACTGTATGAATATCTAGCTATCGTTTCACCTTTGCGTTTCACATTTTCATTTGTTTTCGGTGAACAAACACAATAGATCTATCTAATGTTTAACACAGTTCATTATACTTGCTAAATAATGACAAACCAGTTTAATTAGGTAAATAATTCACATAACTGTCTTTGTACTTGTCATTTGTTTTCTTTCCAAAATGGATGAAGAAATACTTGTAATCATTAAACTTTTGGTAAGTTTAAACTTGTTTTATGTGATCTTTCTTTTTTTTACATAGCTTTTTTCAGACGGATAAGGTTAACATGTAATAGAGATGCAAGAACAGAATTATTTAGTTATTTGATTCAACTAATTAAGCACATAAGTTACTAATGTTACTTTGTCAATCTATAGCATTCATGCTGAGTTAATTTCTAGGCATATTTGATATTCTTATTAAAATCATCATGGTTTAAAATGGCAAACGAAATGGTTGACCGTAGTTTGATTATTTACCAACTGTTATCTTCTTCAATATCGATATTGTACGAATATCTGTATTGTATATGTAGTACATGTACTTGTTATACTGAAAAGGTCAATTGTATTAAACATGCAACATATTAACTTTGTCACTGTTACGTAATATAATTGAAGTTTAATTGTAAACCAAACAAAGCCATAGCGCACTACAAAATTTACCACGTGTCGATCTTTATGAGGATATAGCGTATATATCAGCCACTGTTATTTTTAAAGCATTTCCTCGAAAAACATGTGCGATGCAAAAATGGGCGAAGATAGATCACAAGACAAAATATTTTTACACGTTTGGCGTATAAATAAATCCTCAACTCACAAAACATATTTGAATGACATGAATTGTTTGAACCTCATCTGGTCGCCAATATTGGTTAATGATATAATGTTTTTTTAAAAAGATCTTGACGAAAATCTCTTAAATTGCTAGTCCAACTGCAACTGTTGCCCAATGTAATGTGTCCTGCATATGACTAAAGCAGTTATTATAATTAAGAATTATGTAATGCTAATACATATTGTAATTGTATTACTTGATAACCAAATCTTCATTCACTGAAAATGTTCAGTTCTTAAATTTAATATTATTTTTTAAAGGTTCTCTCTTTTGTATTGAGCATTGCGATTGGTCAGTGTCCGGTAAGTGTATTTTTATTAACTTGTATTTGTAACATAGTCTTTTATGTATTCTATTAATAATAGCAAATGGTCTAACAAAATGCTACGTAGTGGAACCAAAACAACAACATTAGGTTTATGTTAGACGAAATATTTGCAATTTATATCATTTCCAATTGAAATTTTGTCAAGATTGCAATCGTATTTTTGTATTCGTTAAATTATTTAGTTTGATTATTCTGTACCTATACCATTTCTTAAACCACATTTGTAAACAGCATGTGACTTTGGTTATACATGTATTTGCAAACAATCGTTTATATATGGCTATATAACCCGTCAAAAATCTGTATACTTAATACATGGGACGTTAAGTCATGTAGTTTAAAAGAGGTTTGCGAAAAAGGTATGCAATTTCAACTTGAAACTTATTGACTTTTTTCAGGTCGGCTTCGATTGTCCTGTTGGCCAAATTTGTGCAATGGCTAGACAGGACTACGGTCCAGCACGTCCAGAATGTATCAGTGAGTGTTAAATGCTATACTTTTCAAAAATGTTAAGAGTTATGTGCGAGCATACAGTAAAAGGTTCAGCTATAAGGTGTCTTTTTGTGCTCAGTTTGAAAAATTCATCATACAAATATGTGTATTACTAAATATAATTTAACTCTTAACAACTCATCATGAAAAAATGCCAATTTCATTGTCATAGATACATGTACAGGTGTATTTATGTCAATTCGTTCCGCCGTTTGTTTTTATAAAAGTAGTTGTAAAATCATACAATACTATAAGAAAAAAAGATACGAAGAAAATGAAATTAATTTCAACGTAATTGAGATAAAGCATTTCATATCACATGCGTTCGCAAGGAAAACACTGACATGTGCCGTTCGGATCAGAATATCCGTCCTGCAGGTACATACCTATGGGCAAACCATGTTACCGCCCAGTAGACAGGTACCCTAGGGACGGATATTTTGATGTAAAACATTATATTTGACAGATATTACCAATCGGGTATACATGTTTATAACATTTATTTAAGACTCGGGAGGTGAGGAGGCCGCTTTATTACATCAGGCTATGGGAGGCAGACCAGCAAGTCCATATACAAGAGCAGATCATTTCGGATTTAATCGTTATCGAGGATCCCGATATCATTCTGGATATTTTGGACGCCCATATCTTGGCTTCCGAGACCCCTATGTAAGAGATAATTGGAATCTAAGGACAGGCAGATCTAGATATCCGATCGGTATAACCAGATATCCTTCCGTGTTTGGACGCCAAGTTCAAACTTTCGGTGGGTATGTTCCAACGGAATTGCCCGGTTTTCACGCTCATAAAATTGGCCCACGTCCAAGTGTTGTTAATGACATGACTGGATTAAAACGTCATAATGTGACCGTCGATAATAACAATAAGAATGTTCTCACGCAAAACGGGTCAGGAAATGTGGATGTGAACCAAGTTGCATCACAATCTGCTACACCTACGCCTCCTGTTGATCCCATGCATCCAAAACATCCTGGTCCTCTTGTTCCAGTTGACATCCATGATGTTCTTGGTCCAGGAATTCATCCGAAAATCACACATCCAGAAGTTGATCTACCTGTAGAACCAGTGGCTGGGCATGGTAACCAAGGTATCCCTCTTGGATTTGTACAACCAGTGGCTGGACATGGTAACCAAGGTATCCCTCTTGGATTTGTAGAACCAGTAGCTGGACATGGAAATCAAGGTATCCCTCTTGGATTTGCAAAACCACGTGTTGTTTAGAGGACGATTTATTTATATTGTTTTATATAAAAGCAAAACATCTCACAAAAAGGAATCAAATGATCTAGTTTTCTTTGAACGCCGCCTTTCCTTGTTGTTCTTTTTCATCATATTTTGTATTTTGTCATTATCTTACTTTATTACAAAAATGCAAAAGAAGAGAGTATAATAGTTGTGAAAATAACATAAAGCGACAATTTGCTAGTTTGTTTCGCAGTATGTTTTGCTTTTGTATTTAGATAGCTTTTTATAATCGTTGTATATGTTCTTAAGCGATTTGCTTTGCAATAAAAGAAAATCTATAATGTGTTCCATTTTCTTGTTTTAATTATTTTTTGACGTCAAAGGAATGAATTTAGTAAAATTATGTTCACAAAATGAGTAAATGTGAAACTATTGCATGAATAACTTTTAAATATTTTCTTACTTTATGATTTTAGCGAGGATATTACAAATGTCTATTACCGTCAATTACTAGTATATTACATTGTATATGATTTCATATAATGATGAACTGATCTTATGTCTTATAGTAAAGTCTGATTTTTAGGAGATTTTTGTATATATGAGGTAACTGTAACACGCAACGTCACTTACTGGATTACACCACTTATAATTTTCGTTGCTACCGTAATTTATTTAACATTTCAAGTGTTAAAGGGGATTGGACGGTAACATACATTGTCCACTATCATCCATGAACAGGCTCAATAAAACAAAGCCTGTGACATTTTTAATTTTGACGCTTTGGGCGTTCTTTAGGGATTCCGTTTTTTCACCTAATTTCCTGATTGGTTTTTACTTCACAACAACAGGTGTCCAGTGCTGTGTGGCAGCTGCTAAAAGTTGCCTCAAACTTCACTTCAGTATTGTTGTATTGTTCTGGTCTTTTGAGCAGTGATTCCTGCAGCACGTTATTGTTGAAGATATTGATTACCTTCAAAGCTGGAGATGGGGTGATTGGGAGATGTTGCGCTTAAATCTATATTATCTCTGTTGAACAGACTCAATACGCCCGAGTCTGCAATTCGCATACATTATTGTTTTACTGCTTATCAGGAATCAATCCTCTTCCAGACTGATACTAGAATGAGCAGGTTGCGTTGAAACAGTTGGTTGCTGTTTGTTTGTTTGTTTATTTATTATTTTGCTTCAGCATACGTGACTATGCCTTATGACACCGTTTGCCTGCAAACGTGAAATTTTTCATGTATGCTGTTAATCTAAATAATAGATTACCTGATAAAAATCGTTTATAATAGCTTTCTTTTAGCAGCTGAGATCAATTATTTAATCAATTCCCTTTATACATTCCAGACTTATGATATCTCAGTTACACATGTCCTCAGAAAATGATCAAATATATACTCACCACTAATATAAATTGTGGTTTCCAAATATTAAGGCATATTGTTTTGTGCCTTACGATACAAGTAAATCTACACATTTTGTTTAGACTTCCAAGAGACATACATACATAACTGGTGTCTGTCTGTCATATATATCTCCACAGACTACAGCATTCGGAGGCTATGGGAAAATTGAAGTGTTGAGTTGTATCACATAAAGTTCACTAACATAGTTCACACATACAAAAACAATATTGTGAAGAAAAACTTCTGCTTCCTTTGATGATACACAATTTGAATTTTATCAGCTTGCAATACATGATACAGTGATTGAAAATAAAAGTTGCTTGTAAACACATTAACGCATATATACATTGAATTGCGTAGGGTTTCTGCAAATGATACAGTGATTTCGTTTCTACAAAGGGAACATTATGAATTAACCTGATAAAGGTATAAAAAAATAAAAACATACAACCTGAAATCAAGCTTGCAAAAACTTCTGCATGTAATTAAAGCAAATATGTTAACCTGACTTTATTGCAATATGTAAATTAAAAGAATTCTAAATAAAGACAAAGCTCGAGTTAAACTTTTACTGTTAACGATAATTTCGATTTTAAATAGACCAATTAATGAACAATTTGGCTATTTTGCAATTCAAATCAGTCTATATGTTAATAACCAATAAAGATATATTTATTTGAGGTTTCTATATCATTGATACAGTAAAACACTGGCCAATAAAAATGTTTGCCTTATCAATCAGCCAGGGTGAATGGTCGTTTGTAAGTGCATTATATCAATTTTTGTTTTGCATTAGATGGATGTTACAAAGTATGCTTTGCTTATTCATTATCCCTAGATTTTTCAAGTGAGGCAGCGACTCTGAATAAATATTATCACTGACAAAATGATAAAAAACTAGGGCTGTAATCCCAAATAAAAATCCTTTAACAATACATTAACCATTCTATAATTGAATAATTATAACGGGGTCAAATAAAGGATTGCATTGTAATAGTGGTTTGAATCGTGCGATCTTTTGGATGGGCCCTTCTTTAAATTCCTGTCATCCTTGATTGACATTGATTTGTTTGACGTAAAGGCAATGTTAATGATTGGCGCGTTAGATCACCAAATGCAAATTAAGTAAACGATATATATCAAGTAAGCACTCTTCAATTCATTTATTTAGTGACTTCAAAATGGATACGGAAATACACAGAAACTTCATATATGTTTTGGTAAGAATAATTTTCTTTTCTTTAACAATAGAAATGATACAATAAATGAATTGTGAGTTAACGATACATGATAGAGCATTATGATAAAACTGCAACATTAAAAGTTTATTTTTCGAAGATTTAACATTAACCTTTGGACGTTATATGAATGACTAACAAATTGGAGTCTTACCATGTAGCAGTTATTAGCGTCTTTCTGTATTTGTTGTCATATTTTACGGTCCCAAATTGAGATTCAGTGGTAATGGCGACTGGTTTAAGCCATCAGTGTCAGACTAGGCACCAAACCAAAACATTTGAGTTTGATCATATCCTTATTTAATCCAGTAGAGTGAAATCCATCAGATAAACAAACTTCAGTTCTAAATTTGAAAAAGATATCTTAATATGTTTCAGTTGAAACTTTTGTTGTCCGTTTTTACGCACTGCTTTGCCATGTGCACACTTTTTTAGAAATGGTTTACATTTTTGTATTTACAGTTGCTGGCTATATGTGTAAGCTATACCATTGATGCTATCCCTTGTCCGGTAAGTTTATGTTGTAATCTCAACTTTCCTTGAACTCACGACTTAATCCTTTTAGTAAATACGCTTATATATAGACTTATATATATATTCCATATAATATATGTTCTCTCTGCTTATAAAATACATCTTAGCTGCAATTGTTGTATTTGCTTCAAATTCTGCTTTGCTAATCAAAGTTCAAATGCTCATCATAGTATTACTGTACTCGTCTAGAAAAAAAATCACAATCTAAGGCTTATTTACGACGTCTTACTAGGACCAGGATATTTTTTATGGTTTTCGTGGATTGGACCTTCTTGTGATTATTTTAGTGATAACTAAGATAACTATATATGTTCAAATTATTTTCAAAGGTATTGGTATTGTTCGATAGATCTAAATGATTTCATAATTTTCAAAGAAATGCGGCAGTATTCTAAGCAGAATGGTGTGATTTGTACTATAAACTATAGATATACTATCGTGCTTCTCTGTGAGAACAATCACGAACATAATTTAAATTTAAAGTAAATGATGCTCGTCGTTTTGTAAGTTTTTGTATTTATTTTTATCTTCAGGCATGGTATAGATATCGTGATGTTTATATCGACCTTGCAAGTATTTTTTTAATATGGATTTGGTGCGAAGATATACTGCCTCGTGATTATTTACAAATCTTGACAATTTCTAGAACATTTCACTTTCATTTTTCAAAGTATTTGGTATACGAGAAATTCAAAATATATCTCTCAAATTTGATAAAAGGAAGACATGTAATTGCTAAAAGTAGTCTTTGTATAATATGAAAGTAAACATGTTTTTGACTTTACAAATATAATATATTATCCACTACGGTGGACACAATATGAAATAATAGTTGTGTACATTATATAAGACTTTGTCTAAAAAAAAAAGAATGCCAATATTTATTTTAATCAGGGAATGGCTTCCATACGAGATTTATTCATTCCTTTTAAAGAAATTCGCAAATAAGAATTTCATGGATTTCATTGAAATTTTCTGTTTCATTTTTTAAAAATATTCTTACTTCAAACGATAAGCCAGTATAATCTTTAATTTTATGTTGATAAATGAGCATATGATTATAGCAATTTATTACAAAAAGCAAAGTTTCGTATCAATTGGTAAAGCTTTGATTTTTAAATCCATTTATAAATAAGTATTGAAAGTTAAAATGAGAGATTTATTTAGTATTTATTTATGTTTTTGCATCCAGGTTGGGAGGAGTATAGATTATTACAAAGAGCTTTAAATGGTGGCGCCACCGGTCCAGGTACTGGAATAGGAGAATCTCTGAGGCCAAGTATTACAGATCTTTCGGATGTCTTACAACTTCACATCAATATAAACAATACAAATGATAATCAAATACAACAAACGGATTCGGGAAATGTTGCAGTAAGCCAAGTCAATGCTCAATGTAAGTTAAACTCATTTAATAAGACAAAAAAGAAATAAAATGTATTCGGAACTATTATCAGAAAATTTACGTTATTTACATGAAATGATACGGTTAAAAACAACAAAACTCTTATGTTAAAAAACGGAAGAATCTGCGAAATGAAATTATAAAGGAACTCTTTAAAATACACCTGTATTTTTTAACAATATTTCCGAATCTAATTTTGTGGTAATTAGATGAAGCAAATATTGTTATTTCATATCAATTGCCGGTGTCTGTATATATAAAGTGAACAATAAGAAAATAACCTGAGCAAAGAAAGTACGAATACGAGAGAAACGAACACAAAGCAAATAGTGACAATTTAAAAGTCTGTTTCATTGAGGCTGTTCATGAGAGAAAATGTTATGTGCATCACCTCTCACCCCGAGCACAATAGATTTAGACAAAATATTAAATAGAAGAAACCGAAAAACACTCATTCAATAAATACTGTAATCTCATTTACAAATACATTTTTCCGCCCTGCAAAATACATTGTATAACTATTTAAGTTATTTTTATTATATTTCCTTTTTTATTTCAGTGTCACCTGACCAGTGCCAAAGGTGCTCAAACGGGAGATGCCCTGGAAATCAACATTGCATATTTACTGCTGATTGCCCAGGAATGAAAATGTCATGTCGCTCAATCGTCGGTAGATAACACTCAAAACAAGGACTACTGGACACAAATTGGAAATACCTATAAACAGAAAACACCAGTTTTAATGTTAATATTATTTGCCATATTGCATATACATATATATAAAAACACATGAATACATCCCACTTGTTATGATAAAGTCTCTTATTTCATAATCATATCTTGATATAGTATTATGTTCATATATCAATCCAAATAAACGTTTATAATGTTTTATTGCCTAAGCATAATGACAATGCAAGTTTTATAGTAGCAAATGAGCACCAGATTATCCACTTGCTACATGTATTGAAAGAATGTTCTATTAAAGAATATAAACCTAACATAAGGCTTCAGAATATAAAGCAAACACAATAAAAACGACCTGCAAAATACACAGAGTCATTTAATCTTTAACAAACATATCATTTACCTTAAAAAGCCACATAGTGCATTGTGATATCAAATTCTGCAAAAGGTTGATTTCTGGCCCCGTGTTCACAAAGATTTAAGAATCAGGATCAAGATCAGGATCAAATCTTAAAACTCAAATATTCTCCATTGTTTATCCTCATAGATTAAATATCTAATATTAACATGATAAAACTTGACTTGAAATAGCATGTTTATGAAATTTTAGAATAAATTTATCGTTTTTTCTTTAAGATATGGGTATTTCACAGTTGATCCAAATATTGATCTTGATCCTAAAATTGATCCTTATTCTGATCTGATTATTTTTTGTATTTGTTTTATTATTCATAGATTTTATCCCAAATAGGTTTGTTTCTTTGCAAATTAAATTATTTGTACATTTTGAATATGGACCATTTTATTCTAGCAAAAAACGATCAATATTAGTTATAAAAAACAAAGAAAATAAAACCAGGATCACTTGATCCTGATCCTGATCTTTTCTTAGTGAATATAAGTGAAGGCCACAGATATAGTAAGCAATTTTCATTACTTACAAGTGATTAAAATTTTCAAGACATTTTCGCTGTACAATATTTAAGGATGTCGACATTTGTCGGAGAACCGTTTACTTACCAGAGGGAAGAATGCAATATTAAAGCTTTTGTTGTTTTGGTAGTATTTATTGTTGGATCACATGCAATTCGTTGGAAAAAAATGTTATATGTACTTTGCAATGTGTTTTTTAATATATATTTGTTTTACTCCTCGGTAAAAATATAAAATAAACACTTATGACAATAAAGAAAAAATATCTATGTTTTCGTTATCATTTACTGCATTGCCCTCAATATGATTGCCTAATTAAGTCTTCTTTTGTGTTTTCCTTCTGAAACTTCTGGTACCGTGTGGAAACATTTTACCCCTATTCCTTTGAAGAGACTTCTTAAAACTGTACAAAAATGTCTACATGAACAAGGCAATCTCACAGTGAACAATGGAGAATTATTGGCTACAGATTTATGTATCACTTCAAAGTCACATGTCAAGCGACTTCATGTTCGTTTTATATATACTGTACCTTCAAATGGATTTTCTGAAAACTTGCTTCAGATGTTAACCGACAATATCAATGATAAATCCATCTGTCAAAACTGTAACCTTATATCTCTGGATTCGAGGCACTTAGTTTGGCATTCAATATTAAGTTCATACATTAAATACGTTAATAATCTTTCCATGGAGAGTTGATGGGCCGCCAGTGGTCTTTCTTCACAAAAAAAATCTATCTTAACACTTGTGATTCGATTCACTCGTATTCCAATCAATCAAATCCTTATACTTTACATAATAGAAACAAATCGTTAGTTTCAAGAAACTTCATAATTGTGTACTAAACATGGACATTGTCCTAAATCATATCATTTTATGTCACAAATTGACAAATAGAAAAAGATGAAGTCAAGTTCTCTGACCGTACATTGACACGTTAATTTGTATGTATAAATATATATTGTAAATACACATAAATATATAGAGGATATTCAAGTTTTTTTTCTATAAATACGAGGATTTCTATAAATATCTCGTACAATTTTTATTTTCATTGAGTGGTATGAAAATAAATAGTTAGTGAGAGGCGGTAGCCGTGAGGAAAAAATGATAAGTTTCGTACGACAAGATGAAAATAAGTCGTGAATTTATAGAAAAAACTTAAATTTTCTGTTTATAATATACAACGTTTACTTTCATGACATTACAAACTGTTTTTCAAAGACTTCCCCTTAAATGTTGAGTCTTTGCTGAATATAGAAGAAAGAAGTCCGGCTAGACATCAGTGACAATATGGAATATGTTTTACTGCGGTGAAAAATTAATTTTACAGTGCAAATACGGAAAATGAAAATACGCATTTTATTTCATCAATGTTTCTCAATATTGAATATCCTCTATATATTTATATGTATTTACCACAAATTTTACATAAAAATAAACGTGTCGATGTATGGTAACCAGGTTACAAAACTTGACATTATCTGTTTCTATTGAGAATTTATAAGAATATAAAATATGTACTTTATTATTCTGAAAAAATACATTAACTGCGTTAGTGGTAAGTCTCAGTACAGCACTGATCGATACTTTTATTTGCCTCATTAATCACTCGAGGTGAATGATCGGTTGTTTATGCGCCATCAATATTTGTTTTACATCTTTTGGGTGTTACAAAACATGTCGATCACATTCAAATTTTTTTTTATTCTTTCTTAAAATAAGACAGTCGATATACATAAATACCAATAGCAAAAACTTCCCATAGCTTGGAACTATATGTTTCGCTTGCTTTATTCCAAAGTATTTATTTACCCATGTACATACAATATTTAGCAAATAAAAACTAGGATAAGACCTATATAAGCATCAACTTTCGGTTCTGATCCCTTTTCATTCATTTCATGCGTTGTAAAGTTCTATTTGTAAATTGTAAATGTGTATACTTGTTTGAAATAACTATGTGTAAAGTATAAAGTATTTAGAATTGTATTTGTGTTACTGGCAAATATTGTATTTTAATAATAAAGACTAAAATTGAATAAACTAAACCTTAAAATAGAATGTCATACAGGGCAGTTTTCAACATGCTACACGCTCGGTTTGATTGGACGTATGCGTAAACGTAACATGTAACGTCCATGTCCTCAGTCCCCAGCTGAAAAAGGTCTTGACTTAGTAAATATGAGTAATTATTATTTTATTCTTGTTCTTGGTTTTAAAGAACTAGAAATAAAATGGGTTTTGAATCGGCCCTCTTTTAAATTCCTATCACTGTCGATTGACATCGTTCGTTTGACGTAACAGTATTGTTAAGTAAATGTATGTTTATCAACTTATATTGAATGATATATACTTTGTATGTACTTGTCAAGTCATTAGTTTAATATGTTCAAAATGGATACGGAAAAATCGAAAATGGTCATTTATTTTTTGGTAAGAAATGTTTACTTTATTGCAACAAAACTTTGAATGCGGATTTAAACATTATGCTATCGAATAAAACAACCTGACAGTCTTATTAATTCCTTAAAATAATTTATATAATCGTGTTAGATAGTCGTGCAGACAAGCAGTTTCATGGTCATAAAGTATTGGTTGCTTGCTAATTTATCCATTATCATTAAAGTTTTGACCTTAAAACATGTCAAAAATAATACTTACTTAATGTAAAATTTTGTTCATTCTGTTTTCATATGGATATTATTTTGCAATAATCAGATTCAGTTCTACATGCAAAAAATACATTGTAATCTTTAAAAAATATAAAATAACTAAAAGTAAATGTTAAAATTACCTTAAAACCTCTCTCTCTGTTGTTTAATTTGTATGACCTGCTTAGTCTTATATTGTACATTATTTCTTTAAAGTTGCTGGTCATATGTATTAGCCATACAGTTGATGCTATCCCCTGTCCGGTAAGTATTTACTTAGTCATTTCAAAGAAACTAGTAATACAATACATTATATGGATAAATAATAGTGCTCAATTTCTCAATTACTTACTTTTTAAGTCGAGCATTTTTATTCAAAATTTGTGTTTGATATATTTAGTGGTTGAAAAAAAATATATTGTCAAATTTAAGCGTTCTTTTTTCAAATTCTTGGAAACATTTACTCAACAACAACTTATCATTTGATATTATATGATATTATCAGCGTATCATGCTGTGTAAAATTTCAAAACATAATTTCAGCCACAAAGCTGTTTTGTCTTTGTACAATCAACATTGTTCCCAATACATCTGTCGCGCAAGTGCGTCTCGACGGAAAGATGAATTTTATTAATGCTTACTTTACCCTATGTAAGAGTGACACATGTTTCATATAAGCTTAAAGATTTCTGCTCAATCGTGGATGCAATTGGTAATTTGATTAGTAAATATTGAAGAAAAAGAGTGTCGAGAGTGATACATTCTGTGCATGCCGGAAGAAATAGTAAATTGAATTATTATATCAAGATCTTAATTTTCAACTCCTATAAGACTTTATTTCCTACATTTACTTTTATTGGATTATAAGGTTATGATTAATTGATTTTTTATGTAAAAAGTTGGTTAATATTTAAAATATGAATAAAAAAGAACCACAAGGGATTCCGTTAACGAAACGCCCAAATAGACTGCAACCGAGAAGGGCAGCTAAAATAATACTCCTTCTACAGGCTTATACTCAAATGTTACATAGAACAACTAAACATAAGAGAGAACATTTTAAGTTACGTAAGTCCATTTTCATTGAGTTAGTACTTAAATATTTACAGAATTGGTATAGATACCGGGTATGTCACGGTCGCTCTTGTACTGTTGTAAGGCATGGTTTTGGTCGTGCAAGGTACGATTGTCTATGTAAGTAACACCGTTTATGATTTATTTTTTTACACACATTCTACTGATATAATTCCACGCAATCATGTACTTTGATTTATGACTGTCTATTATGTAATTTTCTACAAAGACCGAAATGAACCATCTCCTCCTAAATACGTAAAAAGGCCCTTTGAACTTATTTTTTTTTTTCATAGTTAACTTTTCAACAGAATTTAATCGATTTTATATTAAATTTAATATATTATCATTTAACGAATTACATGTTTTGGTAAAATGTATTTAGTAAGTAAAGTCAGGATTGACAATTTGATAATTATCGCATTTTTGCATTAGGTACAGGATTCCTATTTTGAAGTACATTTTGACTCCATATGACTTTTTTTTATTTTTTCGGCTCTTCCCTGTATTTTTACACTTTTATATGTATATTGTGTAAATGACTTTTACTTCTGTTTTACCTTTAGTCCGATAAGATTATAACTATAAGCTACTAAAAAGATCAGTTAGACAATAACTACTATATTAAAGATTTATTGTTCTTCTAAATAGCCGCACAGGAGGCTGAATTATTACAAAGAGCTCTTAGTGGAGGTGCCACAGGTCCAGGTACAGGATTAGGAGAATCTCTACACGGACGGTCAAGATTATTAGATCTGTCAGAACGCTTACAACTTCATATCAATATCAACAATGACAACAACAATCAAATTAATCAAGCCGATTCAGGAAATGTTGCAGTCAGCCAAGTGAACGCAGAATGTGAGTTAATGTTAAGAGCACCTATATTCTATAAGAATATAACAATAAGAAATAAATATTTGAAAATTAAAATAGAAAGGAAAAGAGGAATTTGATAAAGTTTATATGATGTTCACTGTAGGTGATCGTGATGTCCAGTAAAGCTCAGAATCTGAAAAATTATTTCATAAATGTATGATAAAATGTCTTCTCTTGAAAAAGCATATACATGTATAGGGTGAGTTAGTAATATATAAAAGCTATAAAATAGTGTCATAATGAAAGACTAGTTATATGTTGTCTATTTTTTTCTTTTAATTTCGTCAAGATAAATGCAAAATGTTGATTTCTTAAACAGTGCAGAATAATTATATTTTATAAACTTTCTAAAACTAATGTTTTTACGAATTTCTTGAGTGTTACTGTCTGCATTGAATTCAATCGTAACATGCCAATACTATTTGAACTGCGTCACGACAAAACCAACATAGTGCGTTTGCGACCAGCATGGATCCAGAACAGCCTGTCCATCCGCGCAGTCTGATCAGCATCCATGCTGTTCGCTTACCAGCCCTATTACAAAAAAGAGAAACTGATAGCGACAGCTTGGATCCTGATCAGACTGCGCGGATGCACAGGGTGGTCTGGATCCATGCTGGTTGCAAACGCACTATGTTGGTTTTGTCATGGCGCGGCTCATTTTGTTTATTGCAGTGTCACCAGATCAGTGTCAAGCATGTCCAAATGGAATATGTCCGGGACAACAACATTGTGTTTTTACTTCCTCCTGCCCAGGAATGGAAATGTCGTGTCGGTCAATTACTGGTTGATTAATCCAAGGGACAAAACAAGCAAAGAAAGGACACAAAATTAATTGGGAAAATAATCAAAACTTCTTTGTTAAATAACAAAGATTATTTACTGTAAATTGCACATGATGAACCTGAAGTAGTTTAATAGATTTATCGAGCATATCATTTTATGTCACCTTACTTCAATATGACTTAACATATGGAATTACAACTTTTAACAATGTATTACATTTGAAACTTTTGGAACTCGTATAATTGTTCCGAGGTTAACAGAGTTTAAAGATAACATGTAAAAACAGCATCATCTTATGAAATATTTGACACTCTTAAATGCTTCTATTTTTTAAATGAAATATTGCAATCCGAAATAGAGTAAAATTTGAAATACGCAAATATAGCAATTAATAAACGGCAACAACAAAAGGATACGCAGAATTCTACAACCAATATGATCTATTTTCTTAAAACAAATTATTAACACGCAAGTTTGAACAAATCATTTCAGTTTAAAAAGATGAATATATTTAAGGAAAGAACCGGTTATATTAAATACTTTGAAAATGAGAAATGAAGGCAAAAATTCACGTCTGTTCATTGTGTTTTTGAGAGCTTTTTTATATATTTGCAGAATAACATATATGAATGTTCAACCCAATCTACGTGTTGCATTTATTCAAAAATATACCCTATTTTAGAATGAAAAGTGTGGAATGTGCACGTGATTCTTGTTGAACGCAACCTAAACAACAAATAAGAGGAAAATGGAAATTTAAACCAAGCTTATTAGAAATTTTTAATCACTGATCTAAAATGTATTTCTGACACGCTTGAAGATAAAAAGTAATTTTCAACAAAATATCACTATGGTTATACCGGATGTATATATATGAAATTCATGATAAAAACTTCATTTTATTTAAAAAATGTATTTTTGATGCACTGTTTTTAATGTCTTGGCCTAATTAAAAAAACCTCAAATAAACAGTATCTTCTTTTATGCCATTTGAAGTAAATAAAGCGAATTCACGATAAAAACTTTATTTTATTAATTCAAAGAGGTCATTCATGCAAAAAGTGTTAAGTTAAGCGAATATTTTTAAACGTTATTATAAGCTGAAGACAAACTTGTGATGCTGAGGGGAAAAAAGATATAGAGGATATTCAAGTTTTTTCTATAAATACATGATTTATTTTCATCGAGTGGTATGAAAATAAATATTTCATGAGTGGCGGTAGCCACGAGTGAAATATGGTAATTTTCATGCCACAAGATGAAAATAAATCATGTTTTTATAGAAAAAACTTGAATTTTCTGTTTATTATAGACATTTTTCTCTTTCTTGACATTAAAATTTGAAAGACTTTCCCTTAAATTTTGAGTACTGGCAGAATTTAAAAGAAAGTAGTCCGGCAAGACACCATTGAAAATACGGAAAATATGTTTTACTGCAGTGAAAAATAAATTTTTACAGTGAAAATACGGAAAATGAAAATACACATTTTATTTCATCAATATTTCTCAATATTTTATTTAAAAGTATATAATAAAACTAATAAGTTTTGCTTAGCGTCTGTAAGCATATTTTAAACGATAGCCGTCTATGAAGAGTCGATGGCATCGTACGTAATTAGTTAAAAAATAAATCTCGAAAAAGAATAGATCTCCCGGGAGCACTGACAACCAGGTTAGAAAGTGAAAATTGCAGACTCGGTTTGGGTGAATCTATTGATGAGAGAAAACGGAACTTGCTTTGCTTAAATGCTTATGCGGTGCTAAGGAGCATGGACGGTAACTTGCACTTTTCAGTACCGTATATGAACAAGCTCAATCAAACCGAGTCTGCAACATTTTCAATTTTGTCGTTTTGTGCTTTCTAAAGGAATTTAGTTTGTCTCTATTATTTTTTCGCACCAATTATCCCGCCTCTTAGTAACAGAATAAGCAGAACTCAATGTTTAATACTATAAGAATCTTACACTGCCTGCCGGTACAGACTGGAATATCTAGGTCGAGGGTAACTGTTTACGGCGGTAACGAGGCTCTTTTCAGAACAGAAATTACGGAAACAGATATTCTCATTACGCACTTTTTTCTTATATTAACGTATGAACTTACAACTTCATTCATAACGGTAAAATGACGTCATATTAAGAACGTAATTTATTTATAAAAGACGCGCGGCAATGACGACATTTTAAGCACGTAACTTGTCTTACATGGGGGCTTAAACTGTAACGGTAGATAATCATGTCTGATATGCGAGAAAATACGGTTCTGAAATCAATTATCCCGAAGGACAGAATATATAACAAAAAAAAACTGAAATGACGTACGGAGCATCAGATATAAAAATAAGATAGAACGAAACCGCTAATGCAGGCGTCACACTGTCTCGAAATTGACACCAGATGGGCATACGAATATGAAATTCTTAATTTCGTGCGAAGATAGCCCCGAAATTGGTCGACAGTCTCTCAACAGCCGAAACAAGTACGATTCCTACAGAAGGTCACGCGATCGCATCCGAGCCACACACGATTCCTACCGAAGGTCACGCGATGGCATCCGATACACACACGAAGTCACCTCAAAGATGCAATTTTGTACCAAGTAGTTTACCAGCAGGACACGCGAAGGTCACAGGATAGGTACACGACGTCGTATTTTGAGTACGATGCCTTCGTACGTGGTTACGAAGGCGTCAAGTGACCTTCACCTCCGGGTGGTATACAACCCACGGCCAACCGCGGCAAATTTCAGTTGCAGATAGTATTGGGAGCTAATTAAACTACGTTTAAACTTTATTTTGGCTCTTCATATTACTATCAAAAACAATTCTATTCACACAAAAATCTATGATAAAAGTGATGACTTTGATTATGGTATAGTAAACTATCCACATTTAGATGGAGACGTACCGCATGCAACATCTGACGGGGTATATGTATCTCAGTAAATAAGATTCGCTAGAGCTTTTAGCAACGTGAAGGATTTTAACAAGCTAAATATTTTCATTACTAGTAAGCTACTCAAACAGGGCTACCGCTATTATAAATTACGTAAATATTTTACAAAATTTTACAATCGTAACTTTGATTTAATCTCAAAATTCAGTAGTGATTCAAAAATGATTTTAATGGAGATGTTATTTACAAACTTCGCAAGATCTTTGGTCATTGTAATTTTTCTGTTGCCTTTACTAAAATTATTAAACGTTTAACCAAAAGAGGTTTTGACCCTACTTTTTTAGATATACCGCATGCTTAGTGTTCAACACTTTAACAATTGGTCCTTTCCTCGACGGACCAAGTGATATACTCTATGATGGACAGTTCTTAATGCCCTTTGGGACTGAATTGCCTTAATGTTCGTCTTCTGCCTTGCTTCGTCGGGCCCTTGTAGGTGATTTTTTGTTACTCTGTCTTCCTTTAAAATATTGAGTACTTTTGTTATGATCATATGTGTATTCCTTTATTCATTGTACATGATCGTTTCGGTGTTTTACCATAACAACTGTTATAAATTTACCTCTACTTGGCGGGGATTCATTTTATTTACACCGTCTCGTTTATAGGAACATGATGGGCTAACAGTGAGGTTTGGTGCACCATTAACCGGTTTTAACTGCCCAGTAGTACTTATGCTGCTGACCGGACTAAGGCGGCGCCCCTCTTTGTTCCTCAGATGCATGTCTTTGTTATTTCATACTGTTTTGGTGACACTTGTGTCAGTGTCCCTTGTTGTTTTCTCATCTACGGTAAGTATTTTCCCTTTTGCCCCTAGTTTTATGTATTTAATAAATCAATCATTTATTTGTTTTCCTTGATTTCCTTGTCGTTTACCATTAATTCGTCTTATGTGTCATTTAAGTGATAAGCCTATCAGTGCTTTACCTTGCGCCCTTTCCGTTTTTCTGAGGGTCCTCTTGTGTTACTTGGTTCTAGTTGCTGGGTCGTTGGGGTTGCGTTCATTAAACGCTACCTTTCCTTGTTGATCTTGTTTATCATATTTGATAAAACTTTATCATGCTACCCAAGGTGGGCCTGTGGGCCTTATCATGTTTTCTGTGCTGCTGCCTTCTTTTTCTCGGTTGACTCATCATCAAAGCAAGGAATTCTGTGGGAAATTTACTGAAAATTATTGTAAATTAATTGCAAATAATGGAAGCTTTTGATGTCTCTGTAGACATGTGCAAGAGTGACAGATGAGGAAGATGGTTTAGCCGTTTTTATGTCCACCATGATAAACATGCAACGGTTGAGCCACTAAAAATGCTTTCTTCGGCCTCATCGTGGTCCCATCTCGATGACATCGTACCAAAATACGATGGTGACACGACGGTATTGCGAGGGCTTCACGTAGTCGTGTTCCCTTTTTAAGACTATCGGGAATCTTCGTGTTTACTTCGTATTGTCTTCTTGAGGCTAAAAATGCCAGATTGCATCGATGATCACACAAAGAAAAGACGAAGACCACACGATTTGACAAGATGGCTTCACGATGGCCTTGCGAAGGGCAAAATTGACATACGAATTCAACACGAAAATGAACCTTCGCAATGTCTTCGGGCAATTGTTTGGCATGCCAAAGATTTTGGAACCGCTCACGAAGTTGCTGCCGGAGCTGGTAATATTCAGCCGGGGATCATACGATGACAAAAGATGCCCTCACGAATGGCACGATGTTATTACGATCAGATCCGAATTTGAGCATTTCCTTATTCGTGTGTCCATCTGATGCCAAATTCGGGACAGTGTGACGCCTGCATAAAGAACACCTAAAATCGCGCCAATAAGACAGTCATCTTGTAGACCAGAAACGAAACTAGACAACTCTGACAACAAAAGATTGTTTTCCTTCTTCCACAATGCTTGCCCTGCAAGACTATACTGTTAGACCCAACTTCGACATTAAGTCGAAACATTAGCCGTGTAGGACTGCTGTGATGAAATAATATCAAATAACACCCTACCAGACTATGGGAAATGGACACTGGCGTAAGTTCAAGTTGATTAAAGCTTGCAATAACATACTGCAACGGCGAGCGAAATATTTTCATCAAAGGGAATTTAAAGGAACGGATATTTCATACATTGTCATAGAGCGGCAAAAAGACATTAATATTTTCAACCTGTGTCAGCCTAATGTTTTAAAATACTAAAGAAATTCAATGGTTAATTTAAACATCTCATGCTTTTTAATTATGATACTCCAAATATATAGATTTAACCTGTCACAATCGTTCTTTAACATGCTCACTCCGCTTATTTAGTTAAGACGTTATGTGAATAGTTTTACCCCTCAATGAATATAAAATAAATTTATACTAATTGATGCAAATTTATTTCAAAGGACCAATCAATTTTATTTGTCATGTCCTCACCATTAAAAACATTGACGTACTTTGTTGATTATTTATTTTGTATTTATTTTTATCTTAAAACGTGTTATTATTTAACTGATGAGCGGACAGCTCATATAAAAAGATGTTCAATTGACACTTTGGCTAAACATACATTTAGTACTGCCTTTGCAAAGGATTGCAATAATGGGTGCTTTAAAATCACTTGCTTGCTGCTGTCTGTGTCTGGTAAGTATTTCATCCTTTTTTATATTGAAAGTTTTTTCATAATGATTAGCATTAATAATATAACATTTCTATCGCTTGTGTAAACTTTTCTTTCGGCTGTTGGGATATACATGCAATACTCTTTTTAACATTCTTACGCAAAGCACTTATGTTAACAACATGATGTGAACGATATTTAACTTTTCATTGACTAACAGCCTATTAATCTTTAATGTTTAGTGATAGTTATATAAGTATGAATAATGTTGTCTTTAACTACATCTAGAGCTAATCATTGTTTTTGTTATTTTCCAGGTGGTTTGCTTTTTGCCAGATTTTACAGTTGCCCAATACCTTTCATCAGGTAGGTTACTTACATGATGTGAAAACTAAACTATGTTTAGATAACTGAACGATTAAGATTAATTATAATTAAGAGTGACCTTTTGCAGACATGTTAATAAATTTAAATTTAATCTATAATTCACTTACAAACTTTATAATAGAGTCAAATCGTATGTCAATAAAGATTAACAATGGGGCACAACATACACGCAATGAAGTCCCCTCAATTTACTGTAGCATAAGGTTCTCATTGAGGTCGCGCAATTGGAACACAACAAGCTATAGATAATGAATTATACTTTGATTAAATCATGCTAGGGGAGTTCACTAACGTTTTTTTTATTCATCTGTTAGGATAGTAAAATAAACGAAAGTCCTGTATAAGACAAACAAACATCTATAAGAAACAAAGAAAAGTATATTTTGTCTTACAGCATTTGGAGCGATGCGAGGAGGAGTCATGTACCCTGGATATCCTGGATATCCATCACCAGCAATATACCCACCAGCCGACATGTATCCATCAGGAGTCATATATCCCGGTATGGACATGTATGACCCTTATCTTGAACGAGGACGACCAATTATAGGCGGGGATCTTATCCATCGTCCTGCCGTTGTAAGCGATAGGTCAGACAGAACTGTAGAACACATAAATATATCCAACAACAACCAAAATATTCGTGAAGAAGTTGGTTCCGGAAACGTTGTCGTAAATCAAGGTAAGGTAGACAAAGACAGTATTTTTGCTGGCGTTTTTATAAAGTAATACTTATGGCGATTGGGTTGTTTTGTGTGTGTATGTTTTTTTTAATACATGTATAAGAAATATCCGTATAATACTGAATGGTTAAATATAGCATTCGTAGCGTTTTTATCGTTTGTGGCAGTGTATTAGCCATTCACATTCTGTTTTATAAGAAACACTATGTTATCTAGCCAAAATAGTCAAAGTATTTTATCTCATAGATTTACTTATTTCTTTTACTTAAAGGTCCGTTATGCCTCAGAAATACATGTACTACCAATTTTATTTCTCAAAAACTTTCAATTGTTGGTTATATTGTTATAGTTTCAAAATAAAACTCATTTGCCGTATACATGGACTATCTTTTGCAACTATAGCTCTGTTGGCCATTGGACTAATTATAATTAATTAGTATTTTGTTTTGAAGTCAAAATACTATTTTGTTTACATTTTGCTACCTTTGTTGCACACAACTGTATGTTCAACATTACATTCTTTAATTGTGTAACATCGAATAAGTTCTAAATCCATTATTAATAAACTATATAACTCCTGTTTGGCATTTCTAAAGAATTGAAAAATATTGATTTTTGAGACATTATATGCCTTTAATGATAAGTTTTAAAAGAAATACATAGTTGAGCAATTGAAATTCATTCATGGTAGAAATTTATACCAAAAATTTTCTTATTTTTAGTTACATCAAATAATGCAATGTGTAATTGCCAAATTGGTAGATTTGATCAGTGTCCGTATCCTGAACGATGTGTTAGTGAGGGAACATGTACAGGAGGAAGTGGAATTTGCCGGAACCCTGGATTGTTTATGATATAGATGTTAATTGTTTTCATATATTTTTATACAATAAAATAATACATTAATATAAAATGTTTTAGTGTCATAACTCATTTTATCACCGTGATTTAAATTTCTAAATAATGTTTTACCAGAGAAAGATCAGCATATGAATGTATATAACTATCGTGTCTTTTGAGATGATATGTTTCAACTATCTGGTTTTTATTCTCGTTGGTCTAGAGTAATCTCTCTTTTCCAAAATTACAAGAATACTAGCAATAAATTACCTTCAGCAAACATACATGTATACATTTCAACACTTATTTTCATTTTACAAAAAGTACATGTATATTGCATTGTCAAATATATGTTTAATAATGCAGTGCAAGCTCACCATTTTTATCAACAACTTTTCAAGTTATTAAATATGTTTTCTTGAATATGTTATGATGCCGATACCAACAACTACTTTAAATTTGCCAAAAAAGAAATGTTGACAATTAATTGCAAAACTCGTTGAAATGACATAAATTTGTTTGCAATTTCTCGCAATAAAAACGAGTTTTACAATAAAAGGGAGTTTTACAATAAAATTTCGAAATTACAACTTATAGTCGAGGTATTATTTTGATTTCATTTCTCAAGAAGGACGAATAATGATGTATAAGTAGTAATTTTCATTAAAGAAACTAAATGGTTTGACATTTCTTGCAAACTTTATGTTAAAATATTTGATACTGACAACAGTTCAATTGCTGCAATACTTTTATTTTAAGAAAACGCAAATATGTTGCATTTTCTAATTCAAAGAAAACGAGTTTTGCAATAAAACCTTTGGATACACGTAAACTTCATGACTACCTTCTTCACGATCGTTTACATTTTAATTGCACTCTTGACAAAACATCTACTTTACAATATTCGTTTTTCACCTGATGGAAATATGAGTCTATGGCAATGCTTTCATGTTGAAACAGTCCATTTTGATGCTAAATTTGCTGAATAGTAAATAACGCCACCAAAGTTACAGTTCAAACATAAATTCGACAATTTTACGTTCCCTTGAAACTTTTATCAGATCTACATAGTATAACATTTCTCAATTTATTGATGCAGAGTTTACAAACAATATATTATAAAACAACACTAAACCTTGGTTGACACTTATTTTCGGTGACATGAGTTAGCCCGGAAGTAGCGACAACGCAATTAAGCATATATTTAACTAGTCATATACCTTAATTATTTTACCTTAAATTCCTTTTTTATATCATAAAATTAAAAACAAATCAATCCAGTTAAGAATGCCTTGCAACAAATTTATTTAGAGATGAAAAATAATCATTTTTATCCCACGATTTTAGATTAATATACATACATGTTTTAGGGGAATGAAAATAAGGTTTTTAAAAGTACATCACCCTTCATGTAAACTATCAATGACCTGAAGTATTTTAATATAAACAAAACCATTTTCTTAAGGATAATGACATTCGCTTGACAATATTTGCTGAAGTATGTTAACCATAATGTTTGTTTTGTTTGCTTTTATGGCGCACCAACACAATTAGAGTCATATGGGGCCAAAACAGAAGAGATAATTTTTGGCTAACCCAGGCGTTACAAACTTAAAGCAAACACCAAGGGTCATAACTACCTTATCTGATGAAGTTAAAGGGTTTATAGAAATTCGATTATGCAGAGATCACGCAGAGATAAACGGTGGCTGCAGTTTCAATGCCTCAACTTTGAAAGGCAATCCCTCAATCACAAGGTGAACAAATATCTTAATTTGAGTACAAGCATACCGGGACAAAAAAGATAGTATGTCTGTATAATAAAAAAACATTCAAAATTACGTAATGCTTAATACGTTAATTTTACGGCTTGCGAACCCTTATCGTTTGGTTTATACAGAATTTATTTTAGGTTGATTGTGTAGGAACCTATAAGCTTATAGACACACTTTCTAATCTGTTCCTGGAACCAACCAGTGAGCAATGAGTGTAAAGTTTCTTGGCTAAGGAAACATCGACTTGCCTCTAACGGGCTTTGAACCCATGCGGCTAGCGATCATTAGATAACTAGTCCGACGCGTTAACCACTCGACCTTGCCGCCACATACGACACGATAACAACCCAGCCATGCCGCCACATCAACCCTTATTGTTTCACCTCGGCTAATGACTGAAAGTATCGTGATAATACAAAGCCACTACCGCTTTCTTACGACAGTTTTCGGACACCTATTGTTAGTATATTTTTGTCAAAAGAGACGATGTATTTTTCACTTTGACGTCATTATTTGATAAGATTTCAATATGTTGTCTTGAATACAAACTAATTAGTGACAGTAATCCTCAAAACTCGGTATAACAGATTTTCATGAAAGTAGAAATAATGTTAGAGATATTGTCCCTATATACTCAATCATTTATAATGTTTATGCTTTTATCTTTCATTTTTCATGTAATCATAGGGTTAATCAACCAGTGTGAATATACAAGTTTATAGAATGGTAGTTAGTACTTTAGCGTCACAACGATACTAAGTAAATTAATTCATAAATAAACCATCCACATTATAAACAACGTTTGAAGTTTTTATGATCGATGTAAAACAGTCAAATAACAATCTTTCAAACTGACACAATTAACTGTTTAAAAAACGCGGACAGTGACGTTTTATGTATAAATTATACGTTAATCACGCAACGTTGTTCTAACAGATGAGACTATTTTAGTGTACAAAAAAGAAACAAATCATTCGTAATCTTAAACTCGTTTGTAAGGACTAACAGAAATGGATATTATCAAATATTTCGGCTGTTTTGTTTGTTTGGTTAGTATACTTATTGATTTCCATACACATTTAATGCTACAACTTAACTTCTCCTTCAAAAATATTCTACATTTAATAAAGGCATCTGTTCAAAGTCTCTGTAACAGTAAAATATAGATATATGTTACGTTATCAGAAGCTTTTTTATAATAATTTATTCTATTCACTTATTCACTTTTAACTGTGCGTATATTATGTGCCTTTTGCAAAAATATTGAATTTGTAAAGCATAGGTGTGGGATGTTGCTAAACAGACAAATTATCAGAATCTACAATTTTCGTTTTTATGCTGCCTAAGAACTCCGTTTTTTACAAATATTTCTGTGATTAACTCAGTTATTGTATGTGCATAAAGAAATTCAGTAAGTTTAAATATAATTTTTATACAGGCACTGTTCTATGGTCCAAATTTCTCGGAAGCACAACACATGATGGGAGACCCGTGTAAGTTTCTTTTTGATTTTATTTCATATTGTCGTTTAGATTATTATAAAAAATAAAGATACTGTAACACTGAATTCATAAAGTAGTAGTTATTAGAACACAGCTAAACAGATTATTTTATACGTAAAAATTATATTTGATAATGTCAAAATTTCAATCATAAACATGGTATTCTGTTTAAACGCTATGGTCTCTTTGTTGACATTCATACAGAAAGTAAAACAAACAATTTTGTAAATGGTTTATATCTGTATCTGATTTTTCTTTACAGTTTATCCCCGTAGAGGAGGGTTTCGAAGAGGAATGTATCCTAGAATTCCGCCGATAAGGCCGTACCCCCGAAGAATAATATATCCTGATACAGGCATTTATGAACCATCAATCCTCCCAGTAGTTCGACGTCCAGCTGTTGTTAGTGACAGATCCGATGCTCGCAGACAGAATATAAATATAAGCAATAATAACGAAAATATTCGAGAAAACCATGGTTCTGGTAACGTCAACGTAAATCAGGGTAAGTAATTTATATAAGACTCATAATAACATCTTAGCACTGATGACCTTCTCCTATTACCTTAAATACTAAATGTAAGAAACATGCGTGTTTCGTGCGGGAATATCAATATAGCGAGCCAACAATATGTGCTGCCATCAGCTAAAAAGGCTTATCGGGCAAAAATATGAGTACGCTCAGTTTCTGCCAGCTACATAGGCTAAGGAAATGACTCTTGTCTTTTGTAATTAGCATGTACTCAGTTAAGACTATTTGAACTGTAATGATTATCATATTTTTTCCAGACTGATATCACTTTAACACACATCTTGTAAGTATGAAATAAAACCAGATAGGTTTGTCAGTATTTTTGAAATGATCATTACAGTTATAATATTATTATAAGATAAAATGTTAAAGATTTGTTTCTATGATAAAGTTACTTGTACCTTGTTAAGTTGTTTTTAAATAGCTTTGTACTAGATTCCATTAATGCATACACACTTATAAACAAACAATATCATTTCAGTAACAAACTCCAGAACGAGAAGATGTGACTGTCACGCAGATCCGTTTATGCAGCAATGTGGACCATATCAACGATGTGTTCGAGACAGTACTTGTACCGGAGGAGCAGGTAACGGCGTGTGTCAAGACGCTGGTTTTGGTGGGGGCCATGGCGGAATGATGATTTAATTGTACCATATCAGAAAGTTGTCAAATAAAATTTTATATATTTAAAACATGTGTATGCATTTCTTATATCATTGATATAAAAAATACAAAATATGCCCATAAAAAGACAATGTTATAAGTACAGAAAAAGGGATATAAAAGGGCAGACTATTAAGAAAAGTCAATAATTTTTCTCTGATGACAGCAAATTCACTTTTTGATCTTTTAGGTTAATGTTATTGTGAAAAATGCAAGATAGCTTAGTATGATGCTCAATGGTGCAACTTTGCGGATTGTGTTTAAATGAATGTAGTATATTTCAATCCATTTTCTTTCCACTCCACCCCCCCCCCCCTCATGTTTTTTCTCATTGTATAGAAGTTGCATGCTAATCAACAACATTTTTTTGTAACTATAAAGAAGAATGATAGTACACTGCTGATTGAAAGCATGAAAATGCATGTCATTGCAACACAAAATCTGTTTGCACCTGACATTAACCTATGATTGATAATAATTAATCACACAATTAACTATCAACAATCTATCGTAATTTCGAAATATGTCGAGCTTCATCCTGTTTTGCAGTTTTGATATTACATTCTGTTGCAATATCAATGTACAGACATTTGGTTCATTCCTCTAGCAAAACGTCTTAATCATTTAAAACTGGCGAACGTTTCTCACGTTGTGACTAAAAAAAAGATCTGAAGTTTGTTCCGATGATGGAAGAATGAAGTTTCTAATCCCAAATAAGCCATAACCTCTGTTAGTCTGTTAAGTCCTTCCCTTGATAAATGCTTTTCTTTTTTCTTAATATTTAATTACGATTTAAAATACTCTTCTTATATTGATATTATAATAAATAAACTAGTGAAAAATATAAACATAAACTAAAAAGGTTGTCGACTCGGAAAGAAGCTGGCTTAAGGTTTGACGGAAGAATTAGACTGGCAAGTTAAGCAACCTTTTCCATTTCTAAAAATCTCGAAACAAAGTGATCCATCGGAAGCATTAATCACGACAAACTTACAAGAAAATTGCAGACTCGGTTTGATTGAGTCTGTACATCTAAAACATTGAGTCTAAAACATCTTGAACGCAGCTTTTGCACTTAAACAAAACTTAATAAATCTACAAGTAGCTATCCGACTCTATTGAACAAAAATTTGAACAAAAACAGTTTCACACACGTTGAAAATTAATAGTTGACCTCCAGTTTTTAACAGTGTGTGTTTGTAGAGCTCAAAATGTAAAAAAAGGAATCCCTTAAGAACATCAATATTAGCAAAAATAAAAGGTGTTGCAGGTCTGGTTTGCTCAGTCCTATGATTGTTGGCTTTGCATTGTTGATATCTGTTCTAATTATTTTAAATATGTCTGATCATATACCGTACTGTCAAGTACAAGCCACCATTCACGTCCCCTAGTGCCGGCTTGAGCAGATTTCAAAATTAACATTAAATGTTAAAGATTTTACCTAATAAACATCCGATAAGTTTAGAACAGTTAATGGTACACGTTAGTCATATTCAAGGAAAAGCTGTGTATAGTTCCCAAGTAATAAATCCGTGTACCCGTAACGAGAAAACAATATGATTTTGAAAGGGGACAAGAGGTTATGAAACTGTATATTACAGATAAGCTTTCAAAACCAAAAAAAAAAGAAAAAAAAAGAAAAGAAAAAAACGGCAAAATACTCTAAGGATGAATATTCAGTATTCAAGAAGGAATACTGGAACCAACAAATTGAAAGAAATAGAAGTAAATTAGTTCCAAGCGGAATAAAGACTACTAGGGATGATAAAAATAACCGGACTTGACCATAAATGAAACATGAACAAAAAACATAAACAAATGAAAAAGTTATGCTTTTAATGAAATGCGGCGCATATCATGGTTTTCAAAGTCGCTTTTACGGACAAGCAAATTAGATTTTTTATAGGTATTGCTTTCCGATTCAGTGTGATATATAACAAAAATTCACAGCCCTAGTCCTGTTAAAAATGTTAATCGTGCTAGGGGGCGTGGACGGTAACTTGCACTTTCCAATACCGTTCATGAACAGGCTCAATCAAACCGAGCCTGCAACATTTTCAATTTTGCCGTGTTGGGCTTTCTTTAGGGATTCTGTATTTATCTATTTGACAATAGATAACATTTTCTGTCTCAAAAGAGTCTCACAACATTTTCTCAAAAGCAAAAAGTGGAGCTTTTGGCTTCAAGGCATTTCATAAATGTGTCTATTTCTCCTTAAGTTCATTCGGTGCACTTTTGCAGAGAGTAACCTGTCAGATGATACAGTAAAAGTTGGTATAAAATGCTCCCGTACACTCAACTGAAACCTTATTCTAATTCAATGAATTCGATGAGCTGGCGATATTCTGACTCATAGCGAGGAGAGGCATTAAATACACTTGGAACTGGTACAGGGACATATAGGCCTCTATCAGATTAAATTAGAAATTAGATTACATGGACGGTTTAAGTGACCTACAGCTTGACCTAAAATGCAGTTCTTGTTCACATTGAGGTGCATTATCACCAGTTAACATTGAAGGGTACGACGGTGACGTGTCCCCGTATCCGATAGAGTTCTGCTACTTATCTGTTAAGGTTGATGCACACTCATTAAGCCAAGAAAACATCAACAATTAGAGTAATTTGTTGAGCTATTATACGTTATAACAAATCACGATATACATGTAATTGTTTATGGATCGTATATTGATATTGCTGGTTAGTGTATGCTACATGACCCGATTAGGCATTTGTTTTTTATCAGATAATAGCTTGTTCAAGAACAAAATAGTATTTTCATCATCATCATCACCATCATCATTATCATCATCATTATCATCATTATATTTATTGTATCATAGTTTGGGGACATTTCTGTTGAAAATGTGTCAGAGTTAAATCGTATACATTACATATACATGCACAGTGCGTTAACTGGAGTGCAGGTATTTGTTACCCGCACTCCAGAGCATGCCCATTGATTGGCTCATTTTTCCTGGGGTTTACTTATTGTGACGGCAGGGAAAGGGAAAGCGACAGAAATATCATATTCAGATGCTCATGCTCATTCTTGGTTACATTTGTCTGGGGTTTCTTATTGTGACAACAGGAAACGAGTTTTTATTTATTATTATTATTATTATTATTATTATTATTATTATTATTATTATTATAAATATCCATACTAAACAACTTAAATGTCTATCTTTTTTTTCAAGAAATGTTTTTTATAAGAATATCCAAGTGAAACATATTCTATTGTTTAGATCAATATTTGAATTACCTATGTAAAACGTGCTCACTGTGAACTAATTTATTTTAAAGAAAACCTGTAGATATGGCATAAACTTCACAAGCAATATTGATCTAGGAAGGGCTTAATCTAATGTTGTAAGAACTTGTTGTCCAACCCATTTACATTTTGATATATACTCATTATTTGTATAATATGTTTGTAAACATGTATTTAATGCAATAAAATATGTTTAAACTAAGCGATATAGATGAACAACATGCATTTCAGTTTAAGTTAATGAAGTTGCAAATGTTTCAGTGAATATTTAATGCTGTTGACAAATTGATTATCGATTTTTAAAAGTGGATTGACTTATTTCGACAAGTCATTTAAGAATTTGTATAAAATGGACTATAAACGACATACCTTAAGATCTTTTGTACGTGTATACTCATAAAAATATTAACATGTTTATTTGTTATAACTAATATTTCGACAATAAGAAAAAAATCGAGATCCCTAAATTACAACCAAAACAGCAAGATTAAAAATGTTGCAGACTCGCTTGATTTAAACAGGAAATGGTGAAATTTCGAATAAAGGAACATTTCCAAAATTCTGGAAACAAAGTGATCCCTCGGAAGCATTAATCACAACAAAATAACATAAGAATTGCAGACTCGGTTTGATTGAGTCTGTACATGAGGGATAATGATTAAGTGCAACATCCCTCACGCCCCCTAGCACCGGCTTGAGCGGTACTCAATTCTCAACACTTTATAGTGTTGGCATCAATGATCCCGAAGGACCAGAAAATATAACAACACTGAAGTGAAGTACGGGGCAACTTTTTACGGCTGCCACACGGCACTTGACACCTGCTGTTGTGAAGTACAAAATTCTGGAAACAAAGTGATCCCTCGGAAGCATTAATCACAACAAAATAACATAAGAATTGCAGACTCGGTTTGATTGAGTCTGTACATGAGGGATAATGATTAAGTGCAACATCCCTCACGCCCCCTAGCACCGGCTTGAGCGGTACTCAATTCTCAACACTTTATAGTGTTGGCATCAATGATCCCGAAGGACCAGAAAATATAACAACACTGAAGTGAAGTACGGGGCAACTTTTTACGGCTGCCACACGGCACTTGACACCTGCTGTTGTGAAGTACAAACTTCTGGAAACAAAGTGATCCCTCGGAAGCATTAATCACAACAAAATAACATAAGAATTGCAGACTCGGTTTGATTGAGTCTGTACATGAGGAATAATGATTAAGTGCAACATCCCTCACGCCCCCTAGCACCGGCTTGAGCGGTACTCAATTCTCAACACTTTATAGTGTTTGCATCAATGATCCCGAAGGACCAGAAAATATAACAACACTGAAGTGAAGTACGGGGCAACTTTTTACGGCTGCCACACGGCACTTGACACCTGCTGTTGTGAAGTACAAAATTCTGGAAACAAAGTGATCCCTCGGAAGCATTAATCTCAACAAAATAACATAAGAATTGCAGACTCGGTTTGATTGAGTCATAAGCCACAAAATGTAGGTGCTTCTGACAATTCTGCAATCATAATACTCAGCAACAAAACATTGTTTAAACAAATGTGTGCTCTGTCTGTCCGTCAATCTTTAATAATCTTATCAAATATCTACCATATCAAAGATATTGTCCTTGACATAAATTCATATATCAGACTCTTTGCAGATGATACAAGTTTGTATATTATCGTTGACAATCCTGCTACCGCTGCTGCAACACTTAACTTAGATCTCGAGAAAATTACTGTATGGGCAAACAGATGGCTTGTCACTTTCAATCCAAATAAAACTGAATCTGTCATTTTTTCCCGTAAGGTTAATAAACCTGTTCATCCTCCCCTTAGTATGAACGGAATACAAATAAATGAGGTGACCACTCACAAACATCTTGGAGTAACTTTTTCATCTGAAGGAACTTGGCATACCCATATAATGAATATATCACAAAAGGCATGGCAACGACTTAATATTATGAGGTCTTTAAAATTCATCACTGATCGTAGATCACTCGAAACTATATATCTTTCTTTCATCCGGCCTCTTCTTGAATACTCAGATGTAGTCTGGGATAATATTACTCAACAAGATGAATTCGAGTTAGAAAAAATCCAACTTGAAGCCTGCAGAATTATAACTGGTACAACGAAACTTGTTTCTTTCTCAAATCTGTATGAAGACACATGTTTTCAACCCCTAAAAGTAAGACGCTATAAACACAAACTAATTCTGCTATATAAAATGTTCAATCACCTATCTCCACAATATTTATCTTCCATAGTTCCAAACACAGTAGGACAAACTTCAGTATACAACTTACGAAATGCAAGTAACACTAGAAATATTTTCTGTCAAACTCAACTTTATTCAAATTCATTCTTACCATCTTCGATTAAAGACTGGAATGATCTCCCTGTCGAACTAAGAAATGCACCATCGCTTGCAATTTTCAAAAAAAGACTAAATGAAGATGTCCAAAAAGTTCCAGCTCACTATTATATAGGTGAAAGAAGATATCAAATAATACATACACGATTAAGAACACATTGCAGCTCTCTGAAAGAACATCTGTTTTCAAAAAACATAATAGATAGCCCTTTTTGTATATGTGGTGAAATAGAAAATACAGAACACTATTTCCTCCGCTGCCCCATGTATCAAGATGACCGCACTATCCTTATAAACAATTTAAGTCAAATCACAACTGTTACATTGAATAATTTACTATACGGCGATAATTCACTTACCGGTGCTCAAAACGAAACAATTATATCACATATACATAAATACATACAAAAAACAAAAAGATTTGATACATAATAATATTCGTTTGAAAAGAAAAAGGTCCTCCAACTCCATAGTAGTAAAGTGACTCTCTTTCTCTTGTTCCTTATCTCTTCTTCTCTTCTATTATTACTTCTCCTCCAATGTACATGTTTTAATAATTAAAGTTCTCAACATATTAGTTTAATTAACCAATCACTAAACTAAGCAATATATCCCTTTAAAAATGAATTCATACTCGTGCTTATACCTCTAATCTAACAGCAATGTATCTTAAAATTAGTTCATGAATACTTGACATAAACATAGTATGTATAGTAAGAAAGCAAGAACAAGTCGATATGATATGTATAGTTTAGTTTAGATATTTATATTTTGTTACCATTTTTTGAAATTTGTTAAATACTGATTACGGAGAGAGTTTTCAAAAAAGCTTTTCAAGCTTCCTACTCAATCCGTAAATTTTATTTTATGTAATTTATTATGTAAATGTGTGGTTTATAAATAAAATATTGTTTAAACTAAATATCTACCATAACTCCTATTAATCCTGCTACAGTTTTCATATCTCAATAATCGTTCCAAATCTTTCAAAAACACTGGCAGTGTGTTCGACTTCAATATAGCAATTTAAAAAAAAAGGAAAAAACAAGATCATCAAGGAAGGGCAGCTACATGCACACAACCCCACACGATCCAGCAACACAGGACTACCACCGGCAAGAAGCCCAGGAACACACCAAAACAAAAACAGGACAGAGCACAAGTCACAGCACGGACGGGGTTCGTCCCGTCAAGTTCTTTTCGAAAACAAATCTAAACGCACACATTCTATAGCTTAACACTCAGAGAAGGTAACTTATTCTAAATATTTTTAATTGAATGTCGTGAAACCGAGTTTTTATAATTAACCATTTATTTTCACCTTTCATCAATCCCGAGAGATGCACCTTTTGCATGTGTTGCATTGGTTTGGTTATTGGTTTTCTAGAGTATACTTATAGTATACCTTTAATTGTAATGGAAATATGACCATGACAGTTGTTTTCATTTTTTCCTATATTCGAATGTGAATATTAATATGTTTGTTTTTTTTTGTTCTTTCTTTGGGGTATTTTACAATCACATCATGTATGAAAATCTGAAAAGCTGAAAAGAAAAAAGTTTGCAAATCGGTGCAGTAAAATATAGTAACTGGGTGCGTTTTATTCTAGATTGAATACACTTTGAAGTTCACCCCTCAATAAAGCATTAGGAGAAAATACGTTTTATATAAACCTATGTGTATATATGGGTTACACAAAAAAACGTTCTAAAATTTATGTGAATCATCCTGAAACTACTCCATTATACGAAATCGTTTTGGAAACATCAATCTGATGCTGTAAGATCCCACAAAAGAGTCAATAATTTAATAATGTGTAGCATTTAATGTAAATTCAGTAGCAAATCGAATGGAACTTTGTAAAGAATACCTGTAAGGTTTGCACATTTTACACTGATAAAAAATTGAAAATTATTATCAAATATCTATTTTTTCGGTATGTACATAAAAATCCATGCAATGAAAGTGTAAGAAAGATTTTTTGTTACTATTATTTTTATTATTATTATTTTGCGCGAAACAGGATACTCCTTTTTATTATTATGTTTTGGTATTTTAACTGATTACGTTTGCTGTTTTCTTTTCCCACTTTGATTGTGCGGTCGATGTTTTGTTTTCTCGTCAATAACTAGCAAACAATTCGTCAAAATGAGAACCAAAAAGTAAAAGTTTATTGACATGTACGAAAGTATCCACAATTCTTACGACCTATAAAGTGTTTAAAGTATATTGACATGTTAAACGTCATGTCAATGAAGAAAGGAAAACAATTAGGGTAATCACTTTCATACGATGGGTACAGTTGTTAAATTACTTAAAAAACTGTGAGAAATCTCGGGATGAATTTAGAATAAGATATTATTTAAAATTTTACAGACTCGATGTGATTGAATCTTGATACGAAAGGGTAACTTAAGGTGCATAAATCTGCCTATAGCATAGAAAACATTGTTTGGATAGAAAACACTTAGCAAAAGAAATTCAATTAATTTAATCAACATAGGGATTTGACAGTGATAAAAGTCACGACAAAGTTAAACAGAATAAACAAAAATGAGGAAATAATCAAAACAGTACTAAAATTTTATCACGCTTTTATTAAGTTTTATTGTCTAATTCCTAAAGACAATTCAATTATTTATTGAATAACGTCATACTTTGGCGGAAATTATGTGGTTACGTATAAAGTCATTTTGTGTGGTTTATAAACAAGGCATCTATAAACAATTCTCTAACGTCACCAACCTTTTGAGCTTCGTAAAATTTTTGTGTATTTTTGCTAACATGATAGATTAATATTTTATTCTTAAGCGCTTTATTTAATGCCCGTCAGCCTTTTATTACCGTTAAACCATGCTAATTAGTAGTAATTTATTCGTTTTGATTCTAATTAAGTAAATAAGCAGCAGATTTTGCAACCTAATTAAAGCGATTCATCTTACAAAATGTTCGTACATGAGATATATATAAAGCTGTGCTATGAACGTTTCAGCATTTTATAATATTTTAACTGCTGTCGATATAACACATTAAAAATAAAATATGGAGAAGAGTTTATACTTGTATTTCTTTCAAGCTATTGTAAGTATACATTTACATTTTGCTTGCGTGTAGCCTGAACAAGATTAAGTACTTAATCAGTTTATACTGTGTTTGTAATCACTAACTTTTGAATTAGCATCAATGGTTTTAGAGAAGGCTGAACGGAACTTATTGTTGTATGTTTGTCTCCTAAAGTTGTCGTGTTTACTTTCACAATTATATGTTATCAACATATGTTCATTTAGCTAACAACTTCATAAAATTTTCTATGTGGTAAACTAAAAACATTAACTATACAAATTATATAAACGGTTATTTGTGTTGTTATTAGTTGTGATACCTTTTTGTTCTCAATATTTACTTTAAAACTGACAAATAAGTGATATTTGGTGCGAAAAAAGTGAAAACATCACATCACATTACAGATTCACACTTAGACTTATTATTTTTATATAATTATTATTATCATAATTATATATCGTTTTTTGTTTGTTTCTTTGTTTTTGATTTTGTTTTTTGTTTTGTTTGTTGTTTTTTTTTATATTAATTTATGCTTTAATTGTCAGATCTTCATAGATTTCTTACCTGCTCTTGCTGCTACATACATAGAGTGTAAATGTTTGTATTATATAAATTTAGTTATTATATTCTTTTGCAGATTGCATTCGCAATATTGGCACTAACAAATGGACAACCGGGTATGTGTTACTTTTTGTTGACCTAGTTTTATTTCTATCATAAATGTACAATGTTTAGTGCTCATACAATTTTATACACATTAATGTTAATGTCAGCGTTTAATATTCGGAAAGTTTTTTAAAACACATTGTATTATTTAATTATGACGAGCTAACTCCCTGTTATTGACATTTACTTGACTTAAGGTTGTTGTCAGAGAATTAATAACAACATAAATAAAACAAATGCTTATTCGTCCTATCATGCTTCAATCTTAAGATTATGATCGTAATTTATTGTTGTTTCATAAACATTTGTAAAGTTTTATATTTCCTGTTACCAGGATACGGAAGAAGACGAATCATACCGAAGAGAATATACCCAAGACATCCTATTGGTGGTGGTATAATTGACCCATATCCTGGAGGATCTATTATAAGCGATCCTTACGTTGATCCATACATTGGGACTGATACACTTGGAGGTGGAGTGTACCCTGCAGGAGGTATAGGTGTTATTGGTGGTCGGCGACGCCCAGTTATCGTAGATGACAATTCAAGAAGAGATGCTCAGGATATAAATGTATCAAATAATAATGTAAATGTGGAACGTCACACAGGTTCAAATAATGTCCATGTAAATCAAGGTAAGTTATTCACTTCTGGAACAGTTTCTATAGATTTTATAATAATAGTATTACAAATGTTAATATAAAGAAAAACAATTCATTACAAAATATCTTACAAAACGCATTTAATTAAATTGAATATAAGTTCCGAACTAAAGAATCTGCAAATCATTCAGTGAAAAGCCTATTTTCATGGTTGGAGTGTTAGGATATAACCTACGTAAAATAACATTGTCTCTGATGCTTCGGGTATCATTAACGTGCATACATATGACAAATTATTTTACTTCCTATCAATTATTTCAGTTACAAACACTAGGACTTGTGAGTGTCAAACTGGTCATATAATGGGAGGACAATGTGGTCTATATCAACAATGTGTATCAGACAGTTCATGTAGTGGCGGAGGAGGAAACGGCGTATGTCGGGACACTGGCATTGGCGGTCCCATCATGGATGGTCCCATGATGGGTGGCCCAATTATGGGTGGTCCAGTTATGGGTGGTTTTGATGGACATGGTCATGGTGGATGGTGATAGTATAATTGTACAATTTTTAGATAATAAAATATTTATGTCAAAACTGTATTGCATTTTATTATTCCTTTAATGGTGCCATGTGCATGAAATATGATTTTAATATACTCTTTGTAAATGATCCAAGTAAATATATATGAAAAAGTATCGAAATAGAAAGAATGTTAATTTGTTCGTCAAATTTCAACACAAGTATGAAGTCTCACATGGAAATGATGCAAACAGCCATTTACATTTGTTGATGCTGATGAATAACGAGTTCGAGAACGTATGTTTGTAAGGCTATAAACAATGAAAGAACAACTTTTTGAAATAATGGACCATATCATTCGTCGACTCTCTAATGAACACTAACAATGCATGTCAGAGACAGTTTATTTCTGTTTAAGTACAAATAATAACGAAAAAATAAAATACATGAAAATAATAATATTTTAATTGTTTTGTTAAACGAACCTGAGTGTAAAGAAACACACTCTATGTGACACGTTTTACCATTGAATAAAGAAAGGTGTTTGTACAGTGGTGGTAGAAACATAATACTTAGTGGTTAATTTAGACCTAAAACAAATAATGACAAATTATAGAGCTAAAGGTTTATAAAACATGTCTGTCTGACAGCATGCTCTAATTTTCTCAGTGATTGACGAAAGCAAAAAATGAAAGGAGCACAATGATTTAAGTGCTCAAAAATCTTTATGCCTTTGATAGTGAACTAAAATTAATAGTTTCAAGTGAAAAACTAAGATGCAAATTGCCATTGGAAGTTAATAATAATTAGTTATTACATAATTATGTCCCCGAAGAGCGGCATATTAAAATCACACTGTCCGATGGTCTGTGCGTCTCCACTTACACAAAATTCGTGTCCAGATTGTAACTGTGCCATGTATTGAAATATTTTTAAATAACTTAGCATACATGTCTACCACATCCAGATTAGACCTATGTCTCTACCTCAAAGGTCAATTTAACACTTACAGCTTGAAAATAGAGAAAATAAGAATCGCTTAAGAAAGCCCAACACGGCAATATTGAAAATGTTTTAGGTTCGGTCTGATTGAGCCTGTTTATGGACAGTACTGTCAAGTGCAAACACAGCCTTCGCCCCCTAGCACCGGCCGGCTTGAGCAGAATTCAACATTTAACATGAACTGATACAATTTTTAAACATCCGCAGATGTGTTCATATTGCGGTTATCATGGAATCTTCAATGTGACACGTAAGTGCAATTCCATGAAAAGCGACATATGGTCCCCAAGTACAAAAATGCGTGTGCCCTAAACGAGGAAAAGATCGGCGGAATTAAATAAAATGGAATTTTGAAAGGGGATCAGAGGTTATGAAACCTGCATATCACAGCAAAGACGCCAAAAGACAAATTTACAAGTTCACATTCTCACAATTAGAGTTTAACATGCATTGAGGAAGTTTAACATAACATAGCATATATGTCTACCATTTCAACACGAAGTGTGTTGTCCAATACATCCTTAACTCCAAGATCAATGTCACCCTTATAGTTTAAAGTTTCCCATACTCACAAAAAAGTTTGAAGGTACACATTCGTTTCCGGGCTGTATCTATATCATGCAAGGAAGGATTCTATAACAAATTTGTATAATTGTTAACATCAAGACGTCGCGTCTTGTACATAAGATACTTTTTGAGGCAGTTCTTCTTTGACATTTTTTAAAAGTTGAACAAGGTCAAAGATTTTTAATTAGAGAAGGAACATAACTTTGCAAGAATGATTTAAGGTGACAACAGACACTTTCCGTGGTACTCACATAAATGTCATTTAAACCAAGTTATTTTAGTAATAATTGTTATTTATTTAATCTTTGTGCATTAAATGTCGTTGATCATCATAAAAAATAACATATTTGAAAAACATGCCTTTGTAAATGATTGATTTTGAATAAAAATTCTAAAATTTTAAATCGTCATATCAAAGTCAATTTTTATTTTTTTGTCATCAAACGTTTGGAAAATAACCATACTTATATTATCTAGGGAACCGTGTCTCAATTTTTTCTATCTTTTCTCAAAAAAATATTACATAACGTCAAACATTTTATGCGACTTTTTTCACCATACATATTACGTTATTAAAGATAATTAAGTCGCTGATTGAGCAAACAAAAATCCCTGACACGGTTCCCTCCGTAAATAAATTTCCTTTCATGTGCTTTAAACCGCATGTTAATTGCTTGATTATTAAAAAAGTTATGCCGATTCAAAGTTAGTCCGACACGCATCAAACGAAGTGTCATAAATCGGCTGTTCTCTCTCGGACCCCCACGTTTCACGCTAAATAATTGCATAATACACAAATATCGCACCAGAGAGGGTCACAAGTTGCGGTAACATACTCTAACAACATTTTATGACCCAGTGACATATGACCAATTAAAAAGCTGCTGTTTAATATCAGTTTATAGCCGAAATTTCTTCAATTCTTAATGTGATTTACTGTTCGTCTGGCATCTTTCGCACATGTCACGTGACTATCGGTAAAATTTGAGGCACTCAGTGGGGAGAAATGGAACGCATTTGCGCACCGCTAGCGGGGTATTTAATTGTTTCCTTTTTGAAGTGTATTATTATTATCAGCAGCATTATTATTGTATTATACCAGTGTCCCTCTGCCTGTGTATTCGTGTATGAAATTCCGTTAAAATATAAAATAAAATAACAACAAACTGAACTACTGACAGTCTTTTAAAGTCCATGGTAGATGTACAAATAAGAACGGGAAATTATATATTTTTTCCACCAAATTGATAATGCTTCACATAATTTAATAGAAATAAAAGGTATTACTCGATCATTATGATCTGGCCTTCTTGACTTCTATTATCATGAATATCATCTATGCACGGCATAGAGATCTAGTTTCTACCGGGATAGACAATAAATTACATACTTTGTCCCAGATTTATTAGTACTGTGTCCGATTTACTGGCGAACAATTTATTTTCACTGAGGATATATTTTAATATCTTTTTTTTATTCATAGAGAAATAATCATCCTTAGATAATCTAAAATGGTTTAGAAATTTGTCAGGAACACCTTACCACAAGTCATATAGGCGTCCACATAAAAAATGTTGTCTGTTTTTGTTGTTGTTTTACTTGACATTGTTAGAAAACGAGGTTGAATGTAAAGTAAGCCCTTGAATCCGTACATAAGTCTATCAACTCAATGTTTCAAGTTTTATTTACATATTCTCTGTTTGCATACATACAAATACAAGAGAAAATACATGTCAATTATTTTACATACAAATAGTCACATGCATAGCAGAGAGCAACACAAAGTTCTAATACAGTTCATTCATAAGAATTATTAACGAAAATTAAACAATTCAGACACATACTGCAGTATAGAAAAAATAATGTTGTTTTTTTTTTTGCCCTTTTTTACCTACATTTTAATTCAGTGCAACAGTACCCTAGTAATTAAGTAACTGAGAATGCCTATAAATAGATTTGTCGCATGATTAAATCGGGTCATTAGGTTCGGACAGGTGTGGACGGCACGTGAAGTAACAATAGAAGTGTGCAGTTGTCGTTAAGAAAAAAATGTTTATTTTATTGATTTATGTTGGATGTTTAAAAATATAAAATGCCAAAAATCTATGAGTTTCAATGTTGGAATTTAATTAAGATGGAAAAAAGCAAAAGAGTGTGTCATTCAGTTGGTGTTTAAGTGTTTGTCAGTTTGATATCTGACTTATCTATATTGAACAGAAGTGATATTATTCTGTTTGTGGATTTACGTGGGTGCGTGACCTTTTGAACATGCAATGTAAGTTTTTTTTTTTTAAATTACTTTTGTGATTTAAGCAGTGTTGTAGGCCTATTGTAGATAGTAGTTTTTTGTTTTTGTTTTTTTCATCACTGTTCATGGATATAGATATATCCTGGTAAAATATCTTTGATTTGGTTGTAGTACATTTGCTTTGTATTGCCTTTACAGATCTATTTCCATGTGTAGACACATGCTTTTACTTATTACTTTGTAAAAGCATAATGAATGGAAATAATAAAAGGGATACATTATATGTCAGAGCTCTTTTTTTTGCGAAACGAAATTATCAAAAGAGCATTTGATATATGAAATTTAGGTTGCTTTTTATTATTTTTTTTTTAATTTATTTATTTATAGATATATTTTAATCTTTATTGGAACATAATTGATATTTCATTCTCACTAAAGGCATTAATAAGTGTAACCTAATCAAAAGATATAAGTGCTTGGTTGCTTTGCCTTGTAAATGTCCCACCCCCCCCCCCCAAAAAAAAGGGGGGTGGGTGGGAGCTTTTAACAATATATTGACATTTTGACATTAAATTTTAAAAATAATAATGTGCATCATAAGAAGAAGTAGGTAATGTAATATGAAATATATTAAATAACAAACACAAAAACATGGTACATACCAGTCAAAAATAGTTTAAAGATCAAGCATACAGGCATATATCTACAAATATATTTAACATGGTGAACATATATACACATATACAAATTTATCAATTAATTTCTAAACAATTTCATGATACAGTCCATAAATTTGCCTAATCTTATTAATTCCTGTTTATTTTCAATGTTTAAGAGTTGGGAGAATTTTAAAATATTTGGATTCCTGTAATAATATGGTTTAATAAATTTTTTTCTTTCTTCACATAAGAATTTGCAATTGAAAATGTAATGAAATTCATCCCCTACTTCATTTAAATTACATAATGTACATTTTCTTTCTGTATATGGTACTCCTGTCCATCTTCCTACTTCCACTGGGAGCCTATGATTTCTTGTCCTAAAACTTGTGATAATTTTACAAAAATAATTAGGAAGAAAATTAAGATACTTATTTGTGCCAAATTCATTTTTAAATAGTTTATAATTAATACTGCATGTTGATTTGGTAACTAAATCATTCCATTCTTGTAAGTACTGGTCATTAATCTTTTGTTTAAAGGCAAGAGGGAACCATTTTCTATTCATTTGAATTTGTTGCTGCCATATATTTCCAAATCCATTTTTTGTAACTAAGTCTTTTATATGCATTAACCACTTTGATTTTAATTTACCCTGATCATGTAATCCATATAGAGTTAAATACATATTGTTAGATAATTTGTTGCTTGTTATATCAGTCAATTTACACCAAAAATTAATAATTCTACTATTAATGTCTATTTGAAGAGGTTTTACTCCTAATTCACCATATATCATGTATGAAGGTGTTGTCTTTTTAAGATTGAGTATCATTTTAAAGAATTTTAGTTGTATTTTTTCAAGTTCTTTACTGCCTGAAAATCCCCATATCTCACAGCCATACAACAAGATGGGTTTAATAGCTTTATTGAAGAGGTTGACTTGTAAATCAATGGTCAAGTTAAGAGACCTAATCTTTTTTTGTAATGAAAACATAGCTTTATTTGCTTGATCAGCTATATGTTGTTTAGTTTTTTTTAAACTTTTAGTCCGTGAAAGATAGAGACCTAGATATTTATACTCATTTGTTGTTTCTTATATGGTTTCATTGAATTTAAAATAGTTGTTATATTTTTTGCTTCTTGAGTCAAATATGAGTACTTTAGTTTTTTGAGTAATTACTTGAAGTTTCCATTCTTTACAGTATTTATCAAATATGTTTAAATTTTCTTGTAAATTTTCACTAGTTTCACTCAGTAGAACAGTGTCATCAGCATACAAAATAATAAACAATTTAAAGTACATCCCAAACTCTTTGTGGCTTATTTTACATTCAATACCTTTTACATTTTCACTGCAGAGATAATTTTCAAGATCATTTAAATAAATTGCAAACAATAAAGGTGAGAGATTTTCTCCTTGCCTCACTCCATTCATGCAGGGGAAAAAATCTGAATATTCATTATTTGATTTGATTCTTGATTTGATATTATGATACATATTCTTGATAACAGTAAAACATTTTCCATTAATATTATATTTCAATAATTTTTGCCAAAGTCCCTGCCTCCACACTGTATCAAATGCTTGCTTAAAGTCTATGAATACACAAAATAATTTCTTTTTCTGTTCAGATAGTAAATCTATAAGGCAGTTTAGAATAAACAAATTATCAGTTGTAGAGTGAGTTTTTCTGAATCCAGCTTGACAGTTTCCTATCAGGTCATTTTCATCTGAGAATTTATTTAAGCGATTATTGATTATTGCAGTAAATAGTTTTCCAAAGCAGCTTAGTAGGGTAATAGGTCTATAATTTTCTGGTGATTTTACATCTCCTTAATTTTTATATATTGGTATGATATTATCTTCAGTCCAGCATTCAGGTATTATACCATTGTCAAGAATCAAATTGAATAGCCTTACATAAATAGGTAGCATAGTTTTTATGCTGCATTTAATATGCTCATAAAGAACATTGTCAACACCAGGGCTCTTGTTATTCTTTAATGTTTTGACAGTTTTAAGTATTTCCTCTTCAGTAATTGCGATATTTATATCTTCATTTATTTCATTTATCCTATTTAATTCTTCATCTCTGGTATCATTTTCTTCATTAATTTCATGACAATTTATAAATTTAAAATATTGGTAAAGATCTTCTATTTTTGATTGTTGTTAAATATCTTTTTTATTGATATTGTTTATTGTTTTCCAAAATTCTTTTGGATTATTTCCCTTTATATTTCTTAAATGTTCAATTTTGTTATTTCTGAATGATTTATATGTTGCATTTATTCTATATTTATACTGCTTGCTTACATTCCGTAGTATGGATTTATTTCTTTCTGTTTTATTTCTATTATACAATTTGCGTGCAATATGGTATTGGTTCCTACACCTGAAACATTCCTGGTTAAACCAAGGCTTGAAAACATTCCCCTTTTATTCTTTTTCTTATAAATTTTCTGTGATCCAAATGTGAGTTTACATGTGTTCAAAAATAGGGAGTTAATGTCCTGTACAACTACATCTATATTTTTCTGAGTGACCATTTTTGAGTCATTTATTGAATTAAGATTATCAATTATGTTTTGTATTTTATTTTGATCTATATTTTTATTAAAGTCATCTGTATTTACATTAGTATCCCATAGTTTGGCAAAGCTGTCATTTGATTTTGTACTTTCTGTATTGGTTTTATCAATCACATTTTGTCTAAGACTAAAGGTTAAGACAACTGGATTATGGACATCTGAGTAGAGATCAGAAAAAGTCTCTACATGTATATTCTTAATTATTTCAAAAAGCTTTACTGTACACACAAAATAGTCTACCGTACTACATCCATTACATGTGGTACATGTATTTAAATAATCAGTTCCAACTCTTCCATTTATGATAAAAAGGTTATTGCTAGCACAAAAATCAATCATCATATTACCATATTCATTTACGGTTTTATCAGCTGTTTTCCTTTCTAAAGCAATATTACACTCATTTAATTTGTTCAAAACAAAATTACTGTCATATATAAGATCATCATTTCCATTTTGGTGTAAAATAAACTCGTCACATATGATAAAATCTTTTTTTCACCAACACGTGAATTAAAATCTCCAAAAAGGAGTAAAGCAAACCTATTTGAAATTGGTGTGGCTGTTTTTTGAATTGTGTTTTTATCTTTTGAATGGTTATTATATCTGTTTGTTGTCTTTGCATAGTATACCTTTGTACTGTTATATTCATGTTGAGTTGTTCGTTGAGGGGCACTTCCATTGTTACTGTTCATTTTACTATTTCTGTTTGAGTTTTGCACCATTGTGTTTCTGTCTGGTAAATACCTTACATTTTCTATGAATAACTTGTCTCTTACAAGTTTTACTCTTTGTCCTTCATCTTTGGCTTCTTTCATCTTTGGATATAGGGTCTTTCTACGTTCTTCTATTTCTCTTGGAAATTGCTCTCTTACACCATAGTTTGTGCTTTTGAGTATATCTGGAGCAGCAAATTTTATTAGATCTCTCTGTTTTTGTTCTCTGAATTTGGCAATAATTGGTCTTGGCTTCAATTGGTTTATCATTTTTTTACCAAGTCTATGAACTCTCTGGAAATTTATATCTTCATCAAACTTCATTTCATGTTTGATAAATTCACATAAGGTGTTTTCAGTGTTTTCATACTGGCCTTGTGTCTCTGGTTCCTTGATGTTATAAAATATTAGGTTGTCTTGCATGCTTCTGCACTGTAGATCAAGTATTGTTTCATTTTGTTCATTTTGGTAATCTTTTACTTCTGTTATTTGTGATTGTAGGTGTGCCATCTGTCTTTCCAGGGCGGTGATTTTGTTACTGTCTTCTGACCTTTCATAATTGATGTTTTCATATAATTCACTAACAACTTCAATACTATGTTGATATTCATTGATTTGTTTGGTGTGGTGTTGCATGCTTTCATTCAGGCTATATACTTTTTGCCCCATCATTGTTAAATTTTTTTTTGTTTCATGCATGTCTTGTACTTGATTTTCTATAGTATTTATTCTTTCATTTTGGTGTCTTTGTAATATCTATCAGATTAACGGGACAGACAAATTATTTTCACACATTATGGATATTTAAGCAACTACATTTTTAATCAACCCCGTGGTCGTGCGATTTGCCGCTATGCTTAATTATTTATGTTTCATACATTTTGTTACGTACATTGGCCGACAATTACTTAATTTTTAAAAAAGGCTAAATGTTGAGATATTCATTAAAGATGTTCGGTAGTTGTACGATACATGTATTACGAGAAGTATGGACCAGTATGGACCTGTAATTCACGGATATATGGAACTACCGATTTCCCTCATTGATGCCTCAACAGGGGGCGGAGCGTTATCGATAATCGACAGGTTACGCGAAAGCAGATACAAATAGAATAGGTACCGTTTTAAAACGTTTAAAAACACATTTTTCGGACTAACTGCTTCCAAAATTAAATCACGAATGTGTTCAGAAAAGGTTGATAAATCTACTTAGCAAAAAATCTCATTTAAGGTATTTTCAGTGATAATTGACTCCGTTGTCACCTTAAGGATTATCTTTGTTTTTTTGTACACATTTTATGAAAATAGAAATATACCTAGTATGAAATGAGTAGCTGCAATATTATCTGAGAAAAATGACCTTTACGAATTGTTTGTTTTCTTTGAATTCCTTATCAGTTACAAATTATTTATCTTTAAGTGATTGGCCTGTCCGTACTCTGTCTTGTGTCCTGTCCTGTTTTTGTTTGGGGTCCTCCTGGGCTCCTTGCCACTGACTTGTTACTGGGTCGGTTGGGGGCTGTGTTCATTGGACGCCGCCTTTCCTTGATGATGTTGTTTATCATATTTCAAACAACGACGAAAGGATCATGACAACGGTTCTTTATGTTGATTGTCACATAAATGAGGTTAAACATAAACAAATTTTAATAAACCAACAAAAAAGTGAGTGTGAACCACAACCTAATTAAAACGAAGGCGGTCGGTCGCGAATGAGTCTATATAGACATATATTTATGTATAAATGCAAATATGCACCAAATCAAACAAGCTTTAATCTTTACTCTGACCATTTTCTACGTCATAAGAAATGTACACATTATTGACAAATTAAAAAAATTGTAATGAGAAATGGCTATCAGTTTAATTATTTACACTAGCAAACAGTTGAAACAAAATAACCTCCAACAAAATATATACTATAAACAGTCACAAGAAGCCCTGCCAGAAAATATAAACATATTCAGCTTGAATTCAGGTATATGTCTTATAAAGAAACTTTTTAACTTAGACCATTTCAATCACATATGAATGGTACTATAAATCTTACCATAGAAATATTCAAGAAATCTAATGAACGTGTCAATATATCAAAACATGCATAAAACACTGTTTAAAAAACATTTTAATATAAGCAACGTTGTTAAGCTTTTACTTTGAGATAATGTTTTTAAATGTAAACTTATTTAGCCATACATATTGCTATCTGCTATTTAAAATCAATTTGGAGAACAACATTATAAAATTTTATTCTGTATTTTATTGAATAATGAAACAAAACAAGTGGAAGGTACAAGAAAATTGGTCAAATTCGTGATTAACAAAAATGGTTTTTTTATTGTTTAAGTTACACTTTGAAACCCAAAAGTACAATACAAATTTTACCATAGATAATTTGATATTGAAATAAAAGGAAATGACAAAAGGTCCGGTTAAAGCAATGAAGTATACTCATGATGCAAGACAAGCAACTGCAAGAATATATATTGACCTTTTGAAATAACAGAGTTAAAGAAACTGACTATCTAACGAAAGCAATGTAGATAGAAAACAGCAACAACAAAGCCCATAAAATAATGTTGACAATAAGCAAGCGATAACTTCATCTAGCTGGCTATTAAAAAACGGTACTAGAAAATGAAATTCACCAAAGCTTTTTTTTGCTTTTGTGTCTACAGTTCGAACAAACACAATCAAATTATCCAAAGGCTCAAATGCATACAAAATCGCAAGATATTTTATAGGCTTTGTAACGGATGTCGGCATTAATATTATGAATGTATAACAGTTTGTTATTGTCAGGTGTGATCTTGTTAACAGATTAAACTCGCATTGTAGATGTAAAACGTTAATTTTTGTAATACTTTTGTATTATTATAAAATTGTTCAGTAAACACTTTGTGAAATACGTATAATAGGATCGCACTAACTTGATCTAAAGTCACGAGAAGAGAATATATTCAAGACGTCCTATCGCATAGGCGTATCGTCTCCATTTTTCAGTATCAGGCCGCCATGGTATTATAGTGTCCCTAATTTTTCCTTACACATGTCATGTAACCAAATTCCACTTCAGACAACATATTTGCATCAATCTGCTTACGGATATGCCATGTATGCATGGATATAAAATGACGGTGATACGAATTGCGAAACGCCGTAGCCACAAGAATGAAAAGAGACTACCTACTAGTATTAGATGATGCGATATAATTATAAAGGAACGATTCAATGGAACAATATTTTTGTGCGAGTTTAAATCACCCAATCTTTTTAGCATACGTGCTTCGTCGTATCGTTGTGCGTATGTGTTTAGGTATATAACAGAGCATCGATGCGAAGAAACACTTGCCATGAAGGAACACCGTTCAAAACAAACGTCTTTCAACTGTAATGCACAATTCACTTATCGTTGTCTATTTGCCATAGATCAACTTCAGCTTGACAGGTAACTGCTACATGAAGACAGTACCACCACGACCACCCTCCCTCCTTTAGTCAATGTGATAATCATTTCTAATTTTTCAAGAGTACAATGATAAATAGTAAAAAGTAAGAAGTCAACCAACGTCTATAACGTAGAAATTAAAGCTGTCTCAGACTCCGTTTACGTCCGCTAGGACCGGCTTAAGAACAATTCAACATTTAAACATGAAATGACGAAATTTAAAATCATCTGCAGATTGTTTTATGGCAGTTATTTAAGAAATAATTTAGCCCAAACATTCATTTTATCGCTCAATAACATCACTGTCTGGAGTTCGGATGCGAGGAATTATATCACGAGGGCGTAGCCCGAGTGATATAATGATGCGCATCCGAACGATCGATTTGGATATATTATTTCGATCCTAACACGACATCAGCAATAAATGATGCCGTACCTGATAATAAGCTGAATTGCACCTGATTTGTTTCCGTACTTATTTTCAGCGCGTCGCATTTTTTGGTGGTTACGTCACATGTATATAATGATTACGTCACAAGTCTAAATATAGAACGTCAACAGTGACTTTGCATAATTACACACACTTTCGGTTCTTCTATGTTCAATAGGGAAAACTGCGGGTCGTGTTAGAATATGGAACCTCCAATGTGACACATTAGAAACAGCATATGGCCCCAAAGTAACAGAATGAGTTTATCATAACCGAGACAACAATAGCAAAACTATATAAAATTTGAAAGATGAAACCTGCATGTCACAGACAGGGGATCAAAATCTCTGATATTGTTTGAAAAATCATTTTAGCACCGATTTTGGAGAAGGTGGATTGTATCAATATCAGGACAAGAAAAATTAACTTTTTGCGTAATTATACACCAGAGAAAATGTTTCGCGGCTACTTTTCGACATCAGTGTATAAAGATGATTGACAAAAACATTTTTTCTATTGATCTGATACCTAACTCCCAAAGGAATTCCTCTTCTGTACCCAATCTCAAGTTAACAAAAAAGTAACAATATACAAAAATATATTAAAGTACTTATGTTTTAATGATTAAATTTTCTTTTAAGTAATTATTTTTGAAGTATACATTATTATAGATTGTGAGACCCTCTTTAACGTAAACATGGCATGGATCACCAAGAAGAAAATAAAGAAATAACCTAAATTTGTTTTCAAAATTCATAAGCCTCATCATTCTTTTATAAAATGATCATTGTGATTTTTTTTGTGATCTTTAACGACGTCATTCTTTTGGAAACTCATATGAGGTTACGTTTAAATTAAATACAATTTTCGCAGGCGGAAATCAGCATATTTTGTTTCGCGTTATTTATAAATAACACATTTTATGAATGGTTCTCTTCTCTTACGTAGCTAAACTATTAAAATACGTAATCATATTTTTGGTTTGTGTTTATTTACTTGATGTATTCATTTTTTAAAAATTCTAAAGCTGTTTTACAGTATGTTGGCCGGTAATTACCTTTAAATTTAATCATGTTAATTAGTGGTAATTTATTCGTTAATATTGTAATTAGGCGTAAAAACACGATTTCAACCTTATTAAAACGATACATCTTATAAAGGCTGTATAAACGTACACATATATAAAGCTGTATTGGGAAAGTGTCAACATTAAGCATTTTTCTTTATAACAGTAAATATAATACATTTAAAAAAAAATGGAAGATACTTTAAGCACATATTTTTTCCGAGCTCTAGTAAGTATCAATTGTAACTTTTTTGTGAATGGATTGATGATGTAAATGTTTATCAATATTTCGTCATTCTATAAATAATGTAATAACAAATTTCTGCAAGAAAAAATGTTTATTATTTAACAATCTGGAAAACAACCTTTTTACTGAAACAATGATATAATATCACCCTAAGTTAAAACAAAATGTTATTTATTTATTTATTTATTTATTTATTTATTTATTTATTTATTTAACAATTACGGATAAATGCAATACAAAAGCTTATACCATTCAATGGACACCTTCATTTCGGAATAAACAAAAATGTCTTGTAAGTCAAATTTTTCTACTTTCTAATTTCTATTGTAGAGAAAATGTTTAAAATATTCAATACTCTATTACAGACTGTACTCGGAATCTTTGCATTAACAAATGGACAATTCGGTAGGTGAAATATTTGATTTATTTCTAAAAATAGTTCCTTTAAAATTAATATTTGTATGTTTTCATGCACATTAAAATGAATATCATCTTTCAGATTACAATAGCTCAAGTCCGGACTTTTTTCCTAATTCATAAAACATATTCAAACATATTCATGTTAACTTTAAAATTGTTTGAGTTAAACGATTTCTTTGAGTAGAGTTGTGACTCATACCTTACCTTGCTTTTCAGGGGGATATGGGAGAAGACGAATTATACCGAGGAGAATATACCCAAGATATCCTATGGGCGGTGGTTTAATTGACCCATATTCTAGAGGATCTATTATAGGCGATCCTTACGTTGATCCATATATTGGGACTGATACACTTGGAGGTGGCATCTATCCTGGAGGAGGTATAGGTGTTATTGGAGGTCGACGACGCCCAGTTGTCGTAGATGACAGTTCGAGGAGAAATGCTCAGGATATAAATGTATCAAACAATAATGTTAATGTGGAACGTAGCACAGGTTCAGATAATGTCCATGTAAACCAAGGTAAGTGATTCACCTTCTTAATAGTTACTGTAGATTTTATAATCAAAGCTGTACAGATGTATGTTAATGTAAAACAAACAAAAAAACATTCATGATATTCAAATATTTTACAAAACGCGTCAAATTAAGTTCCGAACTAAAGCATCTACACAGCAGTCTGGTAAAAGCCTATGTTATGGTTGGAATGTAAAGATAAAATTCATGTACTATAACATTATCTATGTTACTTAGGATATCATTAATGAACATACATTTAACCAAACATTAAATCATGGATTCATTTCAGAATTCAAATTCAGCATTGTTCCTATTAATTATTTCAGTTACAAACACTAGGACTTGTGAGTGTCAAACGGGTCATATAATGGGAGGACAATGTGGTCCATATCAACAATGTGTGTCAGATTCATGTAGTGGCGGAGGAGGTAATGGAGTATGTCGGGACACTGGCATTGGCGGTCCCATGATGGGTGGTCCAGTTATGGGTGGCCCAGTTATGGGTGGTTTTGATGGACATGGTCATGGTGGATGGTGATAGTATAATTGTACAATTTGTAGAAAATATCAATTAAATATTTATGTCAAAACGTTCATTGTATTTCATTATTCCTATAATGGTGCCATATGCATGAAATATGACTTTAATTTACTCTTTGTAAATGACCCCAGTAAATATATTTGAATAGGAAGAAGGTTAACTTGTTCGTCAAAGATCCAAGACATATACACAGTTTCAAGTGCAAATGATTCAAACAACCATTTACCTTTGTTGATGTTGATGTTGATTTTGACTTTGTGTTTAATCAAAGAGTACGTATGTATGTAAGGCTTTAAACAATGAAAGAACAACTAATTTAAATAATGGACCATATCAGTCGTCCGGTCCCTAATGAACACTAGGTATTTCAAAGACAGTTTATTTCTGTTAAAGTACATTTTATTACAAATATATAAAATACAAAAAGATGAATATTATATATTTGTTAAACGAATCTTCGTGTAACACACTCCATGTGACACTATGAACCATTTAATAATGAAAAGTGTTTGCACAGGGGAGGTAGAAACATGATACTTAGTGGTTACACATATTTAAGACTTTATATAAGCAAATTAAGACAAGTAATACAGCTAACAATTGATTAGACATGTCTCTGGTCATCATACCCAATTTTTTTATTGATTGACAAAAAACGAAAGCGAAATAGAAAAGGAGCATAATTCTAAAAGTGCTAAAAGATTTATCTCCCACAAGTGAACCACAAGTTCTAGTTTAAAGTGAAAAACTTAAATGACAAAAATTATTGGTAGTAAATCATACTAAGTTATTATATTGTTTATGCCCCCGTAGAGCGGCATATGAAAAGTTTGTCCTTCTGCCCGTGCGTCTCCACTTACACAACATTCGTGTCCGGACAGTTACTTTGCCATGATTTGAAGGATTTTAAAATAACATAGTACAAATGTTTAACACATCAAGACGACGTGTAGCGTCTAAGACTCATGTCCCTACCTCAAAGATCAATTTAACACTTACAGCATGTGGAATTTCACATTCTCACAATTAAAGTAAAACGATAAACATTTTAATAACTTAGCATATATGTCTACCATTTCAAGACGACTTGTCGCGTCCTGTACTGTCTACCTCCACGGTCAAAGTCACACTTATCGATTGAAGATACTCATACTCATACACACAAGAAATGTCTGAAGGTACACTTTCGTTTCCGGACTGTATATTTGTCATCTATTTAAGGATTTGTAAATAACTTGGTCCAAATGTCTTCTCCATCCACGTTGCGCTTAAAGCACATGTCACTACCTAAAAGATCAATGTTACACTTAGAAATTGAAAGTACACTTTCTTGTCCGGACTGTAACTTTTCCATGCTTTGAAGGATTTAAAAAATTACTTAGCATAAATGTTTACGAATACAATTGCAAATATGCACCATATTGAACAAGCCTTAATCCTAATACTGAATATTTTTAACGTCATAAGGAATGTACACATGCAGTTGACAGTATTAGCAATGGCGAAATAAAAATTGGCTATCATTACACTGACAATGGCATACAGATTAAAGCAAATTATCTCCAACAAAAATATGCTTTAAACAGATACAATTATACCTGCCTAAACAACATAAACAAATTCAGTTCGAATTTAGCTTTGTGTCTAATAAAGATATTAAATTAGTCCATTTCAATCAAATTTGAATGGTTACATGAATCCAATGCACGTGTCTAACATTGTATAAGCATTGTATAAGAACGATTTTGATATAAACAATGTTGTTTAAATTTAATTTCAATATATTTATGTTTTTTAATGTAACCTTATTTGACCATACACATTGCCCTTAAAATCGATGCCATTTGCTAGTTAAAATCAATTTGGAAAACGACTTTATAAGATTTGATTCTGTATGTTCTCGAATAAAATATGTTTAAACTAAAACATTGTAACACAAAACATACAAGTGGTAGACACATGAAAATTAGTCAAAAACATGATTGAGTGAAACCAATTTAAAATGATTCAGTTTTATTTAAAACTCAAAAGTAAAAAATACCCATTTAAGTCATCGATTTTTTTCTACGGATCAATTGATACAAAATCACTGGAAGAAACAATAAGGTATGCTATTGATGATTTTCATGCGATGATAACAATCAATAAACCAAAGCAAGAGCAAAAATAGATTTTGAAACTAAAAAGTGTGAGACTCGAAATAAAAACATACCAAACAACAAAACAAATATTAAAATAAATATATTAAGACAATAAGAAAACATTGACTTAATCTAAGTTTAATGAAGAATTGGAGCTAGAAAAATGACCATGACCAAAAAAACTACCTTTAATTTCAGAATATATCACTTCAATATCTTTATTTTTCCGGTGTCCCATTTTTCTTACGGGTATATGAATTTTGTTGACAGACTGTTCTTATTATTATGAATAAGCCTCATGCTCTCTTTGTTTCTAAATATATACCAATTTTGTCCTTAATAATGTCATATTAGCAAAACATCTATATTTTGTACAGTTTCTGTTATACCTTTCCATGTTATACATTTAAAAATAAAATTCAATGATCCCAAACACAAACGTATAATAAAAGGGTTTTTTTTCATTGAAAACAAACACACGACACCAAAGCGACCAAACGATATTTCAAAGTGATAATTATAGTGATAGGCTGAATTGACAAAAACACGGACCAAACGACTGTACTATGCGAATTTTGCGGGGAAAAAATCTTTCCATCGCGTCATTTTATTACTCTATTCTATTTCGCTTAGTCGTATCGGTCTGTGGCTTCGTCATATCGTCCTGTCGCTTTGGCGCATCATTCTATCGCTTCGGTGTATCGTCTCCACTTTTCATTTTCAACCCGTCATGTTATGGTATTATAGTGTCGTCGATTTTCCTTGTACGTGTTATATAACCAGATTCCTTTTCCTCTCCAGACGACGTCAGTGAATCAATCTGCATAGTTAGGATATGCATGGGCATTAAAAAGGACGGCGATACATAACGCGAAACACAGCAGCCACAAGAATAGATCAACTTCCGCTTGATAGGTAACTGATACACAAATTCACCTCCGCCATCACCACGGACCCTCCTTAAGAGAATGTGATATTCATTTCTAATATGTTTTGAGAACAGTGAACAACACTTTTGAAGCAACGTATATAATGAGGAAGTTAATACTGTTTCAGACTCTGATTGTGCCTGTTTTTGAAGGTAGTGATATTTTGCCATTTACCGTCCTATTTCGCTAGGAACGGTTTACGAACAATTCAAAATTTAAACATCAAATGACGAAATTATGAACCACCCGCAAATGTGTTTATACAGTAGTTATAATGGAACCTTCAATGTGACACGTTTGTGCCAATACATTAGAAGCGGCATATGGTCCCAAATAGCATGTATGCGTGTACCATAATCGAGCAAAAAATAGCAAAACTCAAAACTAAAATAGAATTTTAAAAGGGAAACAGATGTTATGAAACAGCGGTCAGAAATCTTCAATATTGCTTAAAAAATCCTTTTTTACACCGATTTGAGAGGAGGCCGATAGAAAATTATTCAGAAGTTTAAATGATTCTTACTTTCCATATTATATAAATGTCAAAAAATAAACTTATTGCGTAACACCAGATAAAATAGCCAAGAGATGATCAAATTGTAACTGTGCGTGTGCTATACAAGGTTATCTTTTAAAAAAGCTAGTAGCGACTCGCTTCGTAATTTTTTTCCAGGGACGCGTTTAAATGTAAAAATGATAGTTCTGTTAGCTTAAGAGACTTCAGCGAACATCAAAATACGTAAAAGTGAAATAAAGTTATGGAAGCCAGTTCTCTAAGTTTAACAAAGAGGAATATGAGTATATATGAAGATGCATGTAAACAGATAGAATGAAGTCCCTATGTCTATGCACATTTACTGTATGGCCTGTTGACTTTGACCAAAAAAATCTTAGATAGGTAGAATTCATAAAGATGTCTCTTTATACGAAGTTAAGTTGTAATATGTTATTTAGTATTGGAATGAGTGACAGACACAAGTCCTAAAGTAAACACAAGTTGTCAGAAAAGCCGGGATTCTATTAAAAAAATATAGGGATTCCGGATTTTGACCAGTCTAAGATGTTTTTCAGATAAGCCGGGATCCTATTAAAACATATAGGGATCCTGGGAATTGACCAGTTCAAGAATATAGTTTTCAGAATTAAAATATAAAGAGATCCAAGGAATTGGCCAGTTCAAGAATATAGTTTTCAGAAAAGCTGGGATCGCATTAAAACATAAATGGATCCCGGGATTTGACCAATTCAAGAATGTAGTCTTTGATTTTTCCAATTAATAGGCATATATATTATAAGTAATGGGATTTCCGCATTTTCAGTTTGTTAATAAAAACCTCTAAATATATTACTATCCTAAGTTTGATTTATTTAACGTTCATTACATACAATAAAAAAACTTAACGTTTAATGTCCTTTCATTACGATCAACACAAATATAGTTTATTAGTTTTTCCTCTATATCTTATACGATCCCGGATCCCAGCCAGTCAGAGCCTCCCGGACCCCGGCCAGTAAATATATACACTAAATACCGATAAAGGATAAAATGACCGGAAAAAAAGAAAAAGAAAAAATGTACAGAACCAGATGTACACTTATGTTAATTAACCAAACGAAAACTTAATACAGAGAAACAGGTGAGATCGCTAAAAAAAAGTCAGTGTGAATATGATTTTTTTTAAAGAATTCATGAAAACAAACATTTTAATCATCATTATATCTTTGCGCTCAAAATAATTCTTGCTGCTTTTTAAAAATGGCGTGAAAATTGAAGGTTTTTTGACGCTATGTAAGATTAAATTTGATTGGCTAAATAGTTTTGGATCCTAGCCCTGATAGATAAATTCTGTAGAAAGCTGGAAGCCAAGCTTCGATTAAATTTTTGGATGGATTCGGAGTTTTAGGTTGTTTTGCAGTAAAATCCTAACGTAATACCGGCTCGCCTTGGCGAGCCGGCAAAACTATGAAAATCCCGGGTGATCGTAAATGAGAATGACGTTCCTATTATGTCTACAGAAAGTCATATGTTTCTACAATATAACGATAACTTTTAAGTATGGAAGTAAAAGAAAGAAAATCTATCAAAGTTAATAAACTAAATATTTTATCTATTGAATTAAAACCTAACTTTCAAGGTATTTCCTCTTCTGTAACGCCATGTCAAGTTAACAAAAAAATAGCGTTTAGAAAATAATAAAGTGCTATTGTTTTCAATTATTAAATATCATATTAAGGAATTATCTTTGAAATTTCCAGAGTATTGAATAAATGGTGAGACCATGTTTTACGTAAAAAAGCAAAGATCATCAAGAAGAAAATAAGGAAATAATCTAAACTATCTATAAAATACATAAGCTTCATCATTCTTTAATATAGATATCATTGTGAATTGTTTAGGTGATTTTCAACGAGGTCATTCTTTTGGAAAAATCATATGAGGTTACGTTTAATTTAGATACAATTTTCGCAGGCGGAAATCAGCATTTTTTGTTTCGCGTGGTTTATAAATAATACATTTCATGAATGATTCTCTTACGTAGCTAACCATTTAAGATACGTAATCATATTTTTTATTTTGGTTTCTGTATATCAACTTGATGTATTCATATTTTATTCTTAAGATGCTTTTTTATAGTACGTTGGCCGTTTATTACCTTTAAATCATGTTAATGAGTGGTAATTTATTCGTTAAGATTATAATTATGCGTAAAAACACGATTTCAACCTAATTAAACCGATACATCTTATAAAAGTTGTATAAACAGTATACATATATAAAGCTGTATTGTGAAACGTTCAACATTAAGCATTTTTCCTTACTACAGTAAATATTATACATTTTAAAAATAAAAAATGGAAGAAACTTTTAGCATATATTTTTTCCGAGCTATGGTAAGTATTAATTTTTACTTTTTGTGAATAGATTGATAATATAAATGTTAATAAATTTTACGACATTTTGAAAATGATTTTAGTAGTAAACAATATGTAATATAATGACAAATTGCTGCAACGAATTTTTTTTATTTAATTTACTTAAACAATCATATAATATCACCCTAATTAAAAAAAAAATGTTTATTACAATTTGTCAGTATTCAACAATTTGATTTTATTTCCACTAAGCATCTTTTTTTTCTTTATTCATTTATTTAACAATCATTGATAAATGTAATACAAAATATATCAACTTTGTTCACGATGCGTAATCGTTTCTGGCTGACGCTGATTTGGAATACTTCCCTGTTCCTGAACTGATTTTCTCAAAATATAGTGCTTTTTGTAAAATGTTTTGTTCAGTTATGAATTTTAGGATGTACTTTTATGACAACCTCGTAAGTTGTAGGCTTACGTAATACAAATTCATTACCGGACAAATCATTTTACTTAAACCATTTAATTATTGCGGATTGAATTTTTCTATAATATGATCATGAAATACCTGAAAAAATAAAGATAATAATGACTTTTTGGCAATTTTATACTAGTGTTTACTACAACTTCACTGGCATGTGAAATTTGTTTTTCGATTCCAACTGATAAAAGACCGTTAACCCATTACTTCATGAGCATTTTGTGAAAAATGGCTGTTTTCATTGAAAAGTCTCCCGTTACAAGTTCAAACTGCTATAATACTATAAAAACTGCTTCAACACTAATCAAACTTGGCACAAATGTTGACTGGACCATTGCCCTTGCAACAACATGCTCAGGCTTAAATTTTCTGTAACCATGGCAACGAGGGGACATCTCAAAATTGCCAAAAATCACTATTTTGCGTTGATTTTTTCCATCAAAATTGATTTCAAAGTGCTGCAACTTCTCAATGGATTGAGATAGAGTCAAATGCTTTTCAGCGTTGGTTACACGTTACCTTATGATCAATCTGGGGTCATTTACAGCCTCTCACAAGTCCAAAATTTTCTTGGCGATGAGGGGGACTCCGCCCCCCTTCAAACCCCCCAAACAGAAGGGGGCACATCCCCCTTCTGGCAACCCCCTGATGTATCTTTTGGTTGGGGGGCCGCGCCGAAAAAGAGGTCACTTTTTTAACAACATTTCTCAAACAAAAACAAGTGTTTGGGGCCTAAATAAGGCATTTTTTCATCATTTGAGACAACAAAAAGGGGGGGGGGGGTGAAAAAGGCGTTAAAAGGCGTGTATATGAAGTAATGGGTTAACAAACCTTATAAAGTTACATATTATTGCCTTAAACATTGCAATGTTCCGTGCAAGTAGAATATTCAAAGACTTATAGTCAAGCTCAAAATCTAATTTATCTCTGTCAATCCGGTGAAAAAATCCAAATCAGTTCAGGAACGGGGAAGTTTTCCAAATCAGCCCGAAACGATTACGCACCGTGTTGTTCATATAAATCAATAAGAACATTTATCAACAACTTATTAAATAAGTAAAAATTTAAATCATAAAATGGGCATCCACATTTAATAAAAAAATATTTGCAAGTCATATTTTGCTGTTTAATTCTACTATCGAGAAAATGTTTTAAATATTCAACTCTCTTTTTTTCAGATTGTACTCGGAATCTTTGCATTAACAAATGGACAATTCGGTAGGTGATATATTCAAGATATATCTAGTAAAATTCTTTTAAAATTCAAATTAAAATGAATATGATCTTTCTTTACAGCAGATTTATATTAGTTCAAAACAAAGATTTTGTCCTCCTCCATTAAACACACAACTTTGCAAAAAGCATCGAACCATAACCAAATACAAACTTGACCTGCGCATTTCTATCACATATCCATATGTCCAAAATGAGTTGGATGTGTACATGGGAAGATACTGAACGGAAACTGAACATTTTTCAAAGTTCAAGAGGTCAAAAATCATCGAACCATGGCCAAATATTAACTTGACCTGCGCATTCCTATGACATATCCATATAATAGATTGAAGTTGAATGTATACAACTGTTGGGGAGATAATTAACTTAAAATTTCTTATTTTTTCAAAGTAAAAGGGGCATAACTCTGCCAAAAATCATCAAACCATGACAAAATTCGAACGTTATCTGCGCATTTATTTGACGTATCAATATGTTAAAAAAAATGTCAGTTAAATGTGTACAAAGTTTGGAGAGAAACTGAAAGGAAACTGAAAATTTCTGATTCTTTGCAAAGAAAAGGGGCATAACTCTGCAAAAAAACATCAAGTTCTGACCAAATTCAAACTTGACCTGCACATTCCTTTTACGTATTCATATATCATACTTGAGTTGAATATGCATAACTGTTAAAGAGATAATGAACGCAAACTGAGAATGTCTCTAAGGGGCATATCTCTGTTAAAAATCAAAGGACCATGACCAAATTCGAACTTGACCTGCATTTTGTTATGATATATAGATATGTCAAATTTGAGTTAAATGAGTATAATTTCTGCTAAGATAATGAACGGAAACTTATGATACGGAATGACGGTATGACGGAACTACCATAACATGGTTGGGGCATAAATATTCATATTAATCTTACAATTGGTCTAAGTTATACGCTTTTTTTGAGTAGAGCTGTGTCTCATAACTAAACCTTGCATTTCAGGGGGATATGGGAGAAGACGAATCATACCGAGAAGAATGTACCCAAGATATCCTATGGGTGGTGGTATGATTGACCCATATTCTAGAGGATCTATTATAGGCGATCCTTACGTTGATCCATACATTGGGACTGATACACTTGGAGGTGGAATCTATCCTGGAGGAGGTATAGGCGTTATTGGAGGTCGACGACGCCCAGTTGTCGTTGATGACAGTTCAAGAAGAAATGCTCAGGATATAAATGTGTCAAACAATAATGTTAATCGAGAAGTTCGTACAGATTCAAATAACGTCGTTGTAAATCAAGGTAGGTGCCCGCATTCTTTATGGTGTCCGTGTTATAACGCTTATTTTACCAATATTATCATTCTTATTATAAAGGTTGCAATGATGTAAAAATAAAGAGTCATCAGTCAGTTTTAATCATCAGAAGTATGTTTTATTTAATCAAGTCATTTATTTACTTTAAAGCAAATCAGATGTGTAAAATTTAGTATATAATAAACTCATTAAAATATTGGATTGAAAAGTTTGGTACAAAAGAGCTATTGAAACATCATTTGCATGACTGGTATAAAACATTTCAGAAATTCTAACAACATTGAAAAAACCATTTCAATAATTATTTCGGAACTTTGTTTTGAATCACAGACAGCATATATCAGTTCCTATCATCTATTTCCTACGTAATAATTACTGGTAGCCAACACGATAACTACTTATGATTTTAAGATTCAGCATCACTCGAGTTCTAATAAACAATTCCTTTGTATTTTTTTCCAGTTACAAACACTAGGACTTGTGAGTGTCAAACTGGTCATATAATGGGAGGACAATGTGGTCCATATCAACAATGTGTGTCAGACAGTTCATGTAGTGGCGGAGGAGGAAACGGAGTATGTCGAGACACTGGTATGGGCGGTGGTTTTATGGATGGTCCATTTGTGGGTGGTCCCGTCGTTGGCGGTCCCATCATGGGAGGCCCTGGTGGTTTTGTTGATGGACATGGTCATGGTCATGGTGGAATGAGGATTGTTTAACTGTATCAAATGTATATAACTTCAATAAATTATTTTTAATAAAACAGTTTAAATTATTTATTTGTTATTGTTTTCACTCTTTTAAGCAAATAACAAAATAGTTTTGTTAGTAAACATACGTTTATGCAAATTAGACGTAATTAAAATTACTGAATATGAATACACATCCGGTTGAAATGGATATAATCACTTAGGTTTTTGCTGGTTTTTTTATTTGTTCTTCTTTTAACAAATTAAGTTTTGTAAATTCTGGGAAGCGACAGTTGTCAAGAAAACAAAACAATTCGTATTTAGTTCTTTCTATTCGGCTATTTTCTTGTTGGGTGGTTCCAGTATTCCTCACTTGAATACTGTTGAATCACCCTTAGGATATGTGGCCTGCTTTTTAAATTTGTCTTTTGACGTCTTATCTGTGATATGCAGGCTTCATAACCTCTGATCCCCTTTCGAAATTCCAGTTTATTTAGTTCCGCCCATTGCTTTCTCGTTTAGGGTACACGCATTTCTTTACTTGGGGACCATATGCCGGTTTTCATGAATGGCACTTACGTGTCACATTGAAGGTTCCATGATAACTGTGATATGAACACATCTGCGGTTGTTTCAAAATTCAAAATTGTACCAGTTCATTTTAATGTTGAATTCTGCCTAAGCCGGTGCTAGGGGGTGTGGACGTTAGTTCGCACTTGACAGTACCGTCCATGAACAGGCTCAATCAAACCGAGCCTGCAACATTTTCAGTTTTGCCGTGTTGGGCTTTCTTTAGGGATTCTTATTTTCTCTAGTTTAAGTGAAAGGAAAATAAATATGTAAGAAAATAATACATTATTAGAACACTCTGACTTTAATCTTTTTTAAATACTATTCTTTTTTCTCGTTGAATCCTAGGAAAATATTTGCTGTGTAGAATTATCTAAACCTTTGCACAATGACTTAAAATGAAATAATATTTTAAATAAAATAATGTATAATTATGCTTTAATTTGTTTTTCTATTTTTCGAATGACTTAAAGAGCAAAGACATTAACTTTCTTTAGTAGATATCTCGAAAGGTGATGAAAGTGACTTTCTATAAATGTGTTCCAATTATGATTCTTTTGTTATGCAAAGTATATGAAGACACCACGTACTAGGTTGACAATAGGTCGGTAACATTACACACTTTTCACCGCGGTAGGTTCGAATCCCGTCGAGGGCTTTAGAATCTTTCATATGAGGAAGCCTCCAGCTAGCTTTTAAAATGGAACGTCGGTGGTTCTACTCAGGAGCCCGTTCGTGCATGTAGTAATGCACGGAAGGCCACTTGAGCTATACTTCCACAATTCAAGTTTGAAATTCGCCATATGACCTATACTTTATTTGCGCGACGTAAACTTCAGCAAATTAGGTAACAGTTTCGAGCTTTAAATTTGTCAATGTAAAAATACCGCTAATGTGCATCGTGCACTGAGGCATTACTCTTTATATATCAAACAATCAAATATGAAAAAACAATGTCATAATTGTGAATTGGTACCGACCTTCTGTGAACACTATAGTGTTGCACTCACCAAAAGTTACTTTATATCTTAGTTTTCAGCATACCTAAGAGCCTCATCTTATTTAAGGTTTATGACATGCACAATATACAAATTTATCACACTGATACTCCTGAAGGTGGGGTCTATCTTTATCCTCCAGGAAGTATGTGTATTATTGGAGGCCCAGTTGTAAAACATGACAATTTTAGAAGAAATGTAATGACATAATGTAACAAACAATAACGTTTATTGAGAAATCCTAAATCATTAGTGTCGCTTCTTTAGAAACAAGCTTTACTTTTGACAACTAAGAATTAAGTATTGAGGAAAAAACGTACAAAGATTTGCATATCAGACTGTTTTTTGATGTTGTTTTTTTTGTTCGTTTTACCCATGCCGAAAAGTGTATCTTCCAAAGAGATGTCAGATGTGTCGCTTGCTATAAATTACGTCATGTTTAAGTATGAATGAACCAAGTTAAGATGCCGCCATTTCGCTGTATACCTTATTGTGAGAAAATAGGAAAATAGTTAAGAATGAAATGACATCAATTTTTATTGAAAAATTGTTTTATTGTGAAAAGCATTTTTAATAAGATAGAATATGGTTAAATATGCAAAAAAAAAAGACAGTACATGGAATATCTGTCCCCCGGGACGAACTGCAACATATGACAGATATTAAAAGTGTAAGCCATCAACGTTAATGATAGGTCTATGTTACTAAGTATAATGTCAATACTAGCTGATTTTCGTACAGTCTGACCCGTGTACCGTGTTCACTAAGAAAAATCTGGATCAGGATCCAAATGATCCTGATGTTATGTTCATTTCTGTATGAAACTGAAATTTATCTTTTTTTAGGTCGAGAGTGACACTATACACATCCAAGTGTTATTGGTGAGTGCACAGATAAAAGTCAAAATGACTTTAATTTTGCAATTTAGACTAACTCCGGAATTAAGAATTCATGTATTTAGGGAAGCGAAGCTATAAAGGTAAAAGTTAGTTTGCTGGGAAAACCTCCGGAAAACGTCTATTATGTTTAATTTAATATTTTACTATGCAAATATTATCAATTATCCATTACTATTTTGATCAACTGTGAAAGTCCATGATTTGTTATATTATTAAATAGTAAATCAAGTAGAATTAATAACGGGGAATTTTTGTGATTTGTATTTTGATCCTGATCGTGATCCAAATCTTTTTGTACATGTATCATAGTGAACACGGGACCAGGCTCGATACTTTTCGGCAGTTGTATTGCTATTCTTTTCAAAAAAAAATCATTCTTAATTCCTAAAACTGTCATTTGAAGGCACATTATGAATCAGAAATGAATACATTTTTATTTCTTTCTTTCTTTTTTTTCTTTCTTTATTTCTTTAAAAGGGAAACACGAGTTTAATAACGTTTAAACAATGAGTTAAGAGTATTTTAAATGCTCAACATCTGGAAAAAAGTAGCACTGAATTTGATTTTATTTAGTAGCAAAATGTAAAATAATGAGTATTTTGACTAACATACAAACTGCTAAATCACTATTAATGTATTAATTGCCAAAACGCAGCAGAAGCAACTGATAATAATTGACAATGAGTAACTTTTTGGAAACTAACTATAACAGAAGCCCCAAAACAAAATGCCTTTGAGGAATAAAAATAAAATAATAACTTGGGGAAATAGGCCTTTACAAAATTGAAATAAAATGAAATAAGGCCAAATAAGCCATGGTTATGGTTTTAACAATTAAAGAATAGACACATTATTAAAGATACCTGAATATGCATTTGAGCAGGGTTAATTAAATGGTCTGAATAAAGTATTCGTTCCCTTTCCCCATTGGCTGTAAGTGACATTGACGTAAACTTCGATTTAACCACAGACGCAAAACAAAAATAACGTTCATCAAATTATTTTCTTACTAAATAAACAACATAAGGACCATATTCCCTCATCAGCTGTCAAATGTTATTGTTCTTTCGCAATTTATGTTTCACATCAAAGCATGAAAATGTATTCAATCAAAATTAATAGCGCTTAAGAAAATACTGTGTGGCCACCATCAACATGTTTAAACAAACGTCAACATGTAGTTTGGATGGCATTAATTAGCTTATAAATTTTCCAAGTGAACATAAACGAGGACAATTACAAAAAAAAATGAATTGTTTTTAAACTTTAAATAAAATACCATGAAATGTTCAACAGAATACGTTAAAGTAAAATATATAAGAACAATTAAGTATGCCTGCGAAATGATCGTGAAATATATGAATATCAAATAAGAGTAAATAAGGACAATTGCATCTACTGAATGAGTAAATATGTTTTATATATATTTGTAGATGCTCATAAGACCCGGCGTAATTGATCACACACAGTTTTAATAGCTATATATATCAAAGGGGACAATAAGAAGAACATCACTTAGGTGTAACTAAGGGTCGGTCATTTTTCTTCACACTGCACAAGTCACAGAATTATGGTCATCCGAATTAAACATTTCTGATAAGTAAACTTTTCTTGTGTCCGTGCAAGAGATTATAGTATGTTACTTTTAGTCATTTAAAATAAAAGGTCAATTCATACCGCAGTAAAAATTATTATGTGACGTGTGCAGTGTCACTTACTTTAATATCATTCCCTGCGGTCTGGAGACCGCAGGGTATTGGTACGCGTTTAACTTTTGAGGCATGGAGGAGCACGTGGCATGTTTTCGGTACATGGAGGAGCATGTGATCTGTAAACCGTATATGATTGGTTAATTGACCTTTTCGAAAACCAAGCTAAATACCGTTTGCCGGTACGTTACGGATTTACCTGTAGGGAATTAGTCCGAATTACACCTAATTGAGAACAAAAATCTATTACGTGATATTTCTAATTTTCTATAATTATTTTACCGTTTAAGGTGGAAAAACTTGAATGATGTGTTTGAAAATTATCAATGTTTCTTTAATAAATATCTCAAATTTTACATACAATAAATTGTTTATACTGAAAATCTACAAAATTAAAATATTCGTAGTGGCATCTGCCATAATAAATAGAGATATATTCTGCGTAAACTAGTGTGTTTACTTTATTTATTTTTTGCTCGGAATTATTCATAAAATGGTAGGCCTATTTAATCATTTTCTTAAAAAGAAATAATTGTTTTATGTTCGACCTTCTCCGGTCTTCAACGGTCACATGCAGTTTCCAAAGACCTTCTTCTATATTGTTCGATTATTGTCAACTATATTCCTGTTACAAACGTTTATTTATCCCCCCCCCCCAATAATGTTGAAAATAGTGAAATGAAATATCTTTATATCATTAAAATGTTCACCGCAGGAAACCATTTTACTTGTAATGTCGTTTGTAAGTTTAATACGTTTTAAATAACCAAATACATATTCCATATTCCGTTCAAATTAAATAATTGCAGAAATTAAAATTTGAAGACTAATACTCAAAATAAAAGTGCTTTTTATAGGACGATTTCAATATAAAGTGAAAACTAGTAACATAAGGCGAGTAATAAATTGTGAAAAAAATGATAAGTAACAAAAACCATGTAAATAGCCGTTATTATATACGTAAGTAAACTGGTAAACGTGCGTTAATATGTTTATTTATTCGTAAGTAATGGTGATTCATGTTAATTATTCGTCTTTTTTTCTTTAATTATATACGAACTAAAATCTCATTAACTTAAAAGTAATACGTCTTAAATTGTTTTTCAAACGTAACTTTTGTGTACATTTGCTTTCGTTTCCTTATTTGTTTTATATTACTGAAAAGCGTTGGTCTAGTTTGAAATGGATAGAAAAACGTACTTCTTTCAATTTCTGGTAAGTTAATAATGTATCTTAGTTAAAAATTGTCTTGATAATATTGATAGCATTTGTTCTTATTTGATAAAGTTGACTTACTGATGCTAAAAATGAAAGGGTGAGTGATAGACTGCTAAAACAAACAGAGCCTGAAACAGTTTCAATACAGTCATTTCGGATGTTCTACTAGTATTAATCTCATTTACTTTAATCATTGGAAATCGGACCATTATGTTATACATCCAGTACCTATTCAAAGTTGTGTGAAATTTTGTTCTTTACTTTCTTTCTTTCTTTCTTGTTTTCTTCAGATTGTTTTTGGTGTGCTGATTCTTACTAATGGACAAATTATTGCACAAGGTAAGTCTTGAATAAGCTAATGCTTTTATCAACAAATCTTTTACACAGAGTCAACACAGACGCCTTCTGACAACTTTGAAATGCAATTTGTTCATTTGAATATTCTATGTGAAGTCTCTTTTTATTGTGTGCAGTCTATTAAAAAAGCGTTTACATTTGACAGTCATGTACTTTAAGGAATTATGAAACTTAATGCAATATATTATATGTTTATATTACAATTTATTGTATTTTATGCACTTTTAGTTCCTAAATGGAAATGGTCAAAGTCTTAAAGCTAGCAAATTCAATGTTTGCTGCTAGAGTGGTATATTTTTAACTACCTTTGTATGACCCTTTTGTATATATAAAACATATTTTCTTGGAAAAAGATCATTATGTGTCACTTACTCCACAGCTATATATGACCCTGATAAGACGTTAGTGACGACTTTTGCCACACATGTGTTTACTAACGTGTCTTTTTAAGTTAGATTATTTGGATTTTCAAACTGTTGTTTCCTTTTTATAGTTTTCATTATGTTTGTGTTCACTGCTGAAACCTTTTAGAAGTATATCTGAACGATTTGTGTGTACTGGAGATTGAAAAAATGCACTTTTCTTGAAGATGTTGAAATATTAACATTTCAATGAAATTTATATATGTAAGGCATTGTCCAAATTGACGACAAAAACAATATATATGGCTAAAAGAAATATACAACGTGTAATGTTTTACATTTTACAGAGTCTTACGGAAGTAGAAGAATAATTTCACCTGGACATCCTCTAGGTCTGGGTCCATTTGTTGATTCATACTCACAAGGGTCTGTTATGAGCAGTAGAAGAATCACAGGCGATCCCTACGGTAATCCTTACCCCGATCCGTACATGGGAGGCGGTGTTTTACCAGTTGGAGGCGGTATGATGCCTGTTGGGGGCGGTGTTTTACCTGTTGGAGGCGGTATGATACCTGTTGGAGGTAGTGCGTTACCAGTTTACCCAGCAGAAAATTACCCGGTAGGCGGTATGCTTGGCGGCATCTTTGATGGAAGACGTCACCCATCGATTGTCGGAGATCGGTCAAGTACTAGCGTTCAGACTATAAATGTATCAAACAAAAATAATAATCATCGCTTTCAGACAGGATCTGGTAATGTCGTCATAAATCAAGGTAATCAAATGTTTAAATATAAATAATTTTCTTCAAAATCCTTATCTATATGAAGATTTTTAAAAATACTTTTTGCACCAAACATGGATATTTGACAGCAGTAGTGTTGTAACATGACAATCCCTGATAATTAATACTAAATATTTTACATGTATATATAAACATGCAATACATGTAAAGCTGCGGTCTCACTTACTCCCGGCAGAGCCCAGGGCCACCCCGGTAAGTTACCGGGATGATCCGGGGTGAAATTATTGTTGCGGTCACACTAACCCGGCAGCACTACGGTAATTCCCAGCTAACCACCCTGGATGCTCTCCCGACCATCCAGGCAGATCCCAGATGAAGCTACGGTGTATGCCGGTGTTTCTCCGGTCGTTCCCGGATGACGCCGGAAGAGCCCTGGTCGACCTAGGCAGAGCCCCAGTCGATCCAGGCAAAGCCCCGGCAGAGGCCAGGACGATCAAGGCAGAGTCCTTGTAGAACCCCGGTAAATTTAAAACGCGCGAAAATGATTACATTGATACATAATTTTAATTTAATATTATATCTATTGTTCCGGAACAGTATTTCATGATGATTTTCTGAAAAATTCTTATGCAAGACTGGATAAAAGGGAAATGGGAAGGATTTTAATACAAAGAAGTGAAATCATCGCAAATTGTCGTGATATTTTTTGAAATGAACGGGTTTTGCGGGGCTCTACCGGGATCAACCGTAGCTCCATCGTCATCTTCCGGGACTCTGCCGGCATTCACCGGGGCTCTGCCGGCATCCACCAGGGCTCTGCCAGCATTCACAGGGGCTCTACCGTAGCTCTACCGGCTATATCATGCCCCGAATCATCCCCAGTGTGTGCCGGCAGAGATTCGGTACTTCCCCGGTGTAACCCCGGTCGTTCCCGGCAGAGCTAAGGATGAAGCCGGCAAAGCTATACTTCCCGGATCATCGCGGTGATTTCCATCCGGGGTCGAATGCCTGTTGTTCCCGGATCATCCCGGACGTTGCCGGCAGAGTAACGGATGTACACCGGTTGTTCCCGGTCGTACCCCGGTCGTTCCCAGATCACCCCGGACGTCTACCGGGGCTCTACCGGAGCTCTGCCAGGATGTTAGTGAGATTGTAGCTTAATGAGATCATATTAAAGGACGACTTAAGATGCGGGAAGAAATATGTGTGAAAACTACAATTCTACAATTCTTGAATACACTATAACGATAAAGTCAATTGTGCTTATTAAACTTTAATACTTCACCATAGATGTCAAGTGTTGCGTCGCACCTGTAAAAGTTTGGCCCTTATTTCATTTCAATGTTCTATTATTCTGGTCCTTCGGGATCATTGTTTTCAGCACGTTAGTATTGAAGATTCTAAAGCTGCTACTGCTAAGCTTTAGGATTATGCAATTTTCCATTATCTCTCCTCAATCAAACTGAGTCTGCAATTTTTATATAATATTGTTGTTTCAATGCTTCTGAGGGATCATCCATTTTCAGGACTTTTTAATAATAACCATGATTACACCAACACATTTAGGTATACTTATCATAGTGTTAGTCGCGGTGGGGCCAGCAATGTGTCAGTATCGCCGTTTAAACAAAACACGAAAACCATCGGTTAGGTTTAGATTTCTGTTTCGGTTTGTTTTGTTTTTTGTTGTTGTTGTTTTTGTTTTGTTTTTTTGTTGTTTTTTTTAAACCAAATCAGTCAAAACCATATAGTTATATCATATACATATTCCGTTTTTGTTTCAGTTTCAACTAACGGAAGAAGTTGTTCTTGCTATGTTGGAATGCCTGACCAATGTTACCCACAAGTGTGTATCCCGGACAGTAGTTGTTCAGGTGCAGGAGGCAATGGTATATGCGGTAGCGGACAAGGAATTATGATGATATAACTGTACATTTGTTACCTCAATATATAATGTGTTACAGGTCATATGCAACAGTTATTATATTAATAAATGGCATTTTAGTTTATATTAAACCGAAGGTTGTTGGTGATCAACGCAATTGTACTTTCCATTTACCCCATTGTTTTATTCGATTTGCCATGCTTTGACTATGAAAACTTTAAGGATTTCATAATCAAAAGATCACTTGACCCTTAAAATTTCCTAAAATATCCATGACGACTTAAACTGTCAAAAACTTTTAGAGATCAATGCTTAACAAATACGCATGTGCATTAATAATTTTGCACAATAGCTTTCTATTCAGTATTGCAGTTTTAGATAATGTACCAGCTGCAATGTTTTGAGAAACGGAAGAGATGAAGAAAATATTTCTTTTTTTCAACTGGTTTTGTTTAATCAAATTAATTCAATAATTGAATAATTTAACGTACAAGTCATATAATATTCCTAATTCAAGTGTAAATTTTAGTTATAAATGATTTGCTCTCCTGTTCCCTCCTTTATGTTTGTTCCCCTGCTTGGTGACTTAACGGTGGTACTGTGTAGCTGCGTACTGTTTTGGGCAATCTGATTAAAATCAGCTTCTAATTAAAGCTACGCATTAGGATTTAATAGGCACAAATAGGATGTCACTTTCTATAATACTTTATCTAATACCTAATCTGGAAAGGACGGGTTGGTTGCAAGGATTAAAATAGCTTTCACGGAAAATCCAAATCACATAAAGGCGGAACAAATACGGTGGCAATTAGATCTACATGCAAAAAATAACTTAAATAGATTTGAACTTAAGTATGATTGTGCTGTAGACTGCGTTGAATGATTTGTCGCTCACACTTGTTGGCTTTACCTTACTTCATTCACGAATTCTTGTTTGTTGCAAATGAAAAACACCTGGCTGGTTATTAAATGTCAAATATAATCTAAATCACAGTTAACAATTAACTTTCACTTAGATTCTTTTAAACATATAATAGCTTCATCATTAAAGAAGCGTAATGCACTTATCATATTCTTTTCAAGCAGCGACCTTTGCTATGATTAAATTGCTGAGTACTAGATTTTATATCATAGCCATATGCACAAACTATTCTGGTTGTTATACCGTAATCGTAAATGCCAGTGAGCGAACGTAAAAACTAAATACTCCTTTCTCTTAATAATATGATTTTTTTTTCGTGTATTATCCCTTGTCTGATTTTATAACGCCTTATTTCTTGAAATTCTTATTGACTATGTCTTCTTTGAATACAAGAATGAATAAACAATGTATGGGAAGCTGCGTTCCTTATTACAGGTCAAGTAAAAGGGGTCTTTTCTGAAAAATCGGCAAGTTCTTTTTTTAATGAATCTATATATTTATATTATGACCACCTCTAGTGAGTAGAATTTTAAATATAACATATCTACTTGGTGTAAAAGTCAAAACATGTTTATTTTATATTTGCAAAGAGACTGTGTAGCAACTTATATATCAAAATTATGCATAGTGTATCTTTAAATCAGGCCGCAGTTGGAAACATGGGTATTTATTTTTCCCATGACTAATGTTAAAAGAAAAGTTACGTAATGAAGTTGTATGTCTAAAAAGATTCAATATACTGAAATGATATACTGTAAAAAATTATGGCTGCAACAAATTTAAGAAAATAAGATAAAAGATCAGAAATTAATGTAAAGTGGCTACATAATTCAGTCATATCATAAAATCTCAAAACTTAGGGATTATGTGTATTCCCAAACGCATTTTCTTGTGATTTAATTAATAAATGAAACTTTAGCTTTATTTTAGCCTCTAAGAATGTTATCTTGCTTTAACATTAATAAAACGAAACTTTTGACAATGCTTTAACTAGCAGATTACCAAGGCATAAACAAACAATCTACATTTTGTAATAACTGACTTATTTTACAGTTTCATATGGCCACAACTGACAACAATATTATGACAAAACTTGGCACGTTTTATGAAGTCGTCATTTGAAATGAGTCTTTCATAACAATTTTACTCTAAAATACATTACAATGCATTTTGATTAATTAAAAAATATACAAGTAAATATGTGCAATCGTTCATTTATTTTTTACAAGATAGCATAAGTGTAGTTAGTTCTAGAGTACCAATCCGAGAGTGTTTCAGTTAAAGTCAAGGTTTTGTTAGTTTTAACATAGTTTATTTCAAACAATGATACATGTACATCATGTTGTTAATACAATAACTAGATACACGATTGAAAAAGGATTAGAGCCGAAAGCTATAAAGCTTAAAAAGGTCTTCTCCTACATATTTGTACAATGCAGTTAAATTATGACAGTGTTTGCAATATTGTTTGAAACAATGAAGTTAATTTTAACATATTTGAAACGAAAAAAAAATCGAAGATTTAAGCTGTTGTTCAAAAAATCTTTTTTTAAATAATATAAATAATTGAAAAGAATAAGAAAGAAGGTAAAGAAGGTCAAGTTGGCAAATTGTTTTGTGAATCTAAGCTCATGTAAATCGGTTACTTTCACGTATATATACATGAACTGCTTGAACAATTTTAGAATTAATGTCATGGCTAAGATTCTGGTCTCCATTTAGTAAGGTATGAAGTGTTATAATACAGATGTTAGAAACAGCATCAAATAGTCTGAGTCTGATATCATTATATAAGTGACACTCAAAGAAGAAGTGGTGGTTACTTTCCAGGAGTCCACATTGACAATTTGGTGAGGGGACATATTTTTTCTGAATAAGTGATGGTTTAAAAAGCTACATTCTGTTCGGAGCCGTGTGTGCATGACTTGCCTATTTCTTTCACCTATGTAATAGTATTTGGGGCATTTTTATATTACCTTTAAGTTGCGTTTTAAAAGAGGACAAAGATATTGAGTTTTGTACCTCTGTTGATAGTAAGTTCCAATCTCTCAAAGTAGATGGCAGAAATGCATTATGGTAAAGAGAAGTTCTTGTACGTATTGTTTGCATGTCAGAAGCATTTCGTAAATTGTACTTAGACGTTTCTCCATCTGATGGTGGAACTAAGGACGATAAATTATCTGGTGTGAGACCGTTAAACGAAATAAGTTTGTGATTCTGTCTACGGCTTTCGAGGGATTCCAAAAGTACTTCTCTTTGAAGTTCCTGAAGAGATACAAGTTTAGTGGCCCCTGAAACTATACGGGCGGCTTCGTGTTGAATTTTATCAAGTTCAAGTTTTTCATATTGTGTACAATTGATCCAGACTACATTTGCATATTCAATGAGAGGTCTTACGAATGATAGATATATAACTTCTAGTGATCTTCTGTCTAGTGTAAATTTAAGTTTTCTCATGATATGAATTCTTTTCCAAGCCTTCTCTTTGATAGGATTAATATGTACATGCCAAGAGCAATCATCTGAAAAGTAAAGACCAAGATGTTTTTGACTATTTACTGAGGAGATAGGCTGATCATGCATTAGAAGTTGCGGATGATAACGCTTTTTTGTTTTGCGTGACATGATCATAATTTCCGATTTAGAAGGGTTGAATGTTACAAGCCATTTATCAGCCCAACTTGAAATGTTTTCGATATCAGATTGAAGAGTTTTCGCGGCAGCTATTGGATAGTCAATAATTATGTGCAAACTAGTATCATCGGCAAAGAGGTGTATGCTTGAGTTTAAATCGTCAACAATATCATTAATGTATACCAGGAACAACAGAGGCCCAAGAATAGATCCTTGAGGAACTCCTGCATTTACAGTAGACCAATTAGAATGAGCTCCAGGAAGAACGACACATTGACGTCTGTTTGAAAGATAATCAGAGAACCAGTTCAGCAATTTTCCATTTAATCCAGCATTTTTTAATTGATAGAGAAGACCATCATGCCATACCTTGTCGAAAGCTTTACTTATACCAAAGAATACTGTTCTTGCTTCTAATCCGTCGTCGAGAGCCTTACAAAAGGTATTGTATAAATAAGTAAGCTGATTAACTGTTGAGTCTCCTGGTGTAAAGCCAGACTGTACAGAAGAAAGAAATTTGTTATCAAGAAAAAAGATAAAAACATATTTAAATATAATACACTCAAGTACCTTTTCTTTACAACAAAGTAAAGATATTGGTCGATAATTGTTCGGTAATGAGGGGTCACATTTCTTAAAGACTGTACATACATTTGCATCTTTCCACATTAGGGGTACCGTACTGCACTGAAGAGATTGATTGAATAGAGAACACAGAGGATATTTAAGAACAGATCCAGTTTCTCGTAGTATTCTGTTATTTATTCCATCAGGTCCTGAAGCTTTGTTTTTTTAAAGATCTTAGAGCGTCTTCTACATCTTGAGGGGATATGCATTTCTAGTTTATTTTTTGGAGATTTGCAAAGGTTTCTAGGATATCCAGTGTTTTGGTTGTTAATTGAAGCTTGTGCAGAAAAGAATTCATTCAGAATATTTGCCTTTGAAAATGAAATTTATCATAACAATTTTACTCTAAAATACATTACAGTGCATTTTGATTAATAATATACGAGTAAATATGTGCAATCGTTCATTTATCTTTTTACAAGATAGCATAAGTGTATTAATTCTAGAGTACCAATCCGAGAGTGTTTCAGTTAAAGTCAAGGTTTTCTTCACAACCGAGCTAAATGCTGTGTACTTTTTAAAGATAAGACTGGTCTAAATTCTTGAAATATTGGAATTCTCTTTCATAGCATAAGAGATCAACACAATATTATTTTATATACTTTTTAAAGATCTTCAGCTTTGCATTTAAGCAATACTTAGTGTGCAATTATTAAAGCAAAATGCAAAATGCATTGCCCTTTCGTCAAAATATGAAAGACATTTTTGAAGTAACATAAACACATTTTTGCAATATTAAAGAACATATAAACTTATAAGACACAATCTCAGTACGTAGTTGCAAGAAGATCTACGATTCTTTGCGGTGCCATGGAGCGTGGACGGTAGCTTGCTATTACCACTACCGTCCATGAACAGGCTCAAACAAATTGAGCCTGGAACATTTTCAGTTTTGTCGTGTTTGGCTTTCTTAAAGGATTCTGTTTTTCTCTATTTCTTAACAGGGGTTTTCTCTACTTCACCTCCAAACACTTCAAGAAGCCAGTGTATAGAAACCGAGGCATTTAACGAAATGAATACCCAGCATTTTCTAAAGAGGCACAATTGCTCATATTTCCATTTCTATTTGTTTTTGTCCTGACCACATATTTATTAAAAATTAAAGGTGTCATCGGTTTTCAAAGCAGATGTTTGCTACTTTATTAATAACCTTATGCTTCATAAGCACCAGTGTGAGTGATCGGTCAAAATTGTTTGTTAGTTTGTTGGGTTTTTTTCCGTCTAAACGATCGCTTGACGTAGTGTTTTCTAGCTTATGCGAACAAGCACAAATGATCGATTGTGATAAATGATCTAGTACAGTGATCAACTAACCTTATATCCCATTCAGTTGACAATGTTATCAAAACAAAGTCATTAAGAGGACGACTTGAACGCGAAATGTGGATAAACGTATTTACGTAAATATTTCGCCAAAATAATTATAATTATGACTTTAACGACTTTTTGTTTTTGATTTGACAGTAGCCAAAAAAGTTCATATACTTTTCGCGTAATGTTTCTTTTTATACGATTCAGAAGAATCTGTTTCTCAGAAAAGAGTTTAGAAGTTTGACAAAACATTCATTTTTTAATCTAAAATCTTTTTTGCAGTATAAAACTTAATTACATTTTGATTGCAATAGAATTTTATTAAACAATGACTGTAGCAGAAATTTCAATCAGAAATGCAAATATCAAGATAAAATCAAATATGACAAGCTCACAAATTAGGAAGCATTACAGACAAAATGGTAATGCTGATCAGAACGTAATGTAAAATAATGGTTTCAAAGTACTCACCATTCTTAAACTCTGTAAGTTAGGTGTATTACAATAAAAGCGGTTTCAGACAGTTATGTTTTACCGTTATGTTATCAAAGTATGTTTCCTATGAGTTTAGTCAACATCTAAGTAAACTAAATTTTAATACAGTTATACATGTATTGATATTTCCTACAGACCCTTGCGGAAGAAAAACTTCATAATTATTAATGTCTAAAAACTCATAGAAGGTAGAAGTCCTTCGGTAAAATTGAAAACATATACAAATAAATGTTAACATTGAAGAATCGGTTTGATATAGTCTGTTTATGAAAAGTAAATAACAATATAAGCAGCAATGATCCTGTAGGGTATAAAACTTGCACAATATTGAGATATATACTGTACGGGACAAGCGTAACAAATGTCATACAGTATTTCACACCTGTGTTTGCGAGTTTAAAAAAACTTCTCGAAAAAGAAGAAAGCATGCACGAGCACAAAAAAAATGAATACTGAGTAAGTAAATTTTACATATAGAAACAAGAGCATCGCAAAGGTGGGGCAATATTCGCCCGAATGTAAATTTGTTTTAGTAATCAAAAACAATCATACAACTAGGATAGAGACCAAATCAAGAAACTTGTCTTGAAAAATGTTATGTCTTAATTAACTTTATGATACTTCACGACATCAAGGTGTAGGCATCTACTAGGCAGTGCTATTTGCCAAATATAGAGGCATAGTATTCTTCCACAAAAAAGATAAGACGTGTTTTCTATACCCTAGTCTACATAAAACAAGTAACTACAGAAGCAGGGCCAACTTTAACCTCACAGTTATGATTAATATAACGTTTGTAGAAATAAACAAACTGACGCCGCATGCCAAATATCTAAGCCCTTTGGTATGTTGTTTCACTCAATACTACTTAAATGTGTTTTCCTGTATAAGTTTATATAAAAAGAATGACTCCGACACAGGCACATATTGGTCCCAGGGGCATAATTTATATCAGTTTTGCAGATGTTTACCTTAAATAATGCTACATGCTAAATATCTTAGCTCTTGGCGTTGTAGTTTCAAACAATAAGACTTAAATCTTGCTGTTTTTCTATATAAGTCTATATGAATAAAGTGACTCCCGGAATGTCCATATAAGTTTTCCTTTAGAAGTCTATATAAAATACTTGATCCCCGCGGTTAAGCCAATGTTGACACCAATTCTGTAGAAGTCAACAAAGAAATGCTGCATGCCAAATATTTAAACTCCAGGCATTGTAGTTTCACAAAATATGTTTTCTCATACAAGACTATATTCATTAAATGGCCCAAGTGACGGAACAAATACTAGCTGACGGCCCAAACAAATAAAAAAAACTATATTGACTACGGGACCCCCGGGGTGGGGTCAATATTGACCAATTCCAAAGTTATAATTCGGTAAGCTATGCCCACTTTGTTTCTTTTTCCCCGATTTATCTTTTTGTTCAGGTTAATTTCTAAAAAAAAGGAAACTACCACAGTTATTCACTTAAAGATTTGGTATATTTGTTCACTGCATTTCTTAAGTACTGATCTCTATAAAAGGCATTCTAGCTCAATAATCTCCCTTTTTATTATTTCTTAAAAACCATCACAAATATTCACTTCCAACTTGAAATACTTGTTAAATATAAAGGCAAAATGTCTGCCAAACAGTTAATCAGGGTTATGCCTCCTTTTTTACTTTTTTGTAAGGACTGACAATAGTGGGGCGAGCTGCGAAAAGCTCTTGCTTAAATGAAACTTGGTACCTGCAAAATTCGTTGTATGAAAATCGGACAAAATGTATGGCAAAGCCTAGAAAGTCTTGTATTTGATACAACATCGGATAACAGATCACAGTTGGTTCTTTTTTGTTGTTTTAAATAAATGAAAGAGCACATTAACCTTTTTTACTTTAAATCATGTTAATTCATTGTAATTTATTCATCAGTCAGATTATTTAAATCTACAAAAATAAAAACTTTTAAAGAAGACACTTCATTTTACATTTTTGATATATTAATAATGCGTGCAAATCTACTTCATTTTAATTATAAATGAAAGAAGAGACCGCCTTGAATTTATATTTTATAATGGATGGAAATATGCGAGCACTTTTCATATTATTGCTGGTAAGTTTGTTTTTACATCTTATATTTCCATAACCAAAATGATAATGACTTGTTAATAAAATCCAACTGATAATATAACTGAACTTTGAATTCCCATCGGGCATTGCAAAATCTTTCATTTTTCTATGATATCTAATATATGTAAACGTATGAAAATGCGGAAACAGGGGTACTTCTTCATCCAATCTTTTAATCCTATTTACTTATTTATTTATTTATTTATTTATTTATTTATTTATTTATTTATTTATTTATTTATTTTATTTATTTATTTATTTATTTATTTATTTATTATTTATTTGTTTATTTATTTATGTTGTTTTATTTATTCTAATTAATTCGTTTTTTTTTATTTATCTATTTTTATATTATTTATTTATTTATTTATTTATTTCATTATGTCCCCTATTTCCAGAAAAGAAACTGAGAACGTTTCCCATTTTAATGGCATATGCTGCATTTCAAATATCTAACTTTATCAACATAGGTACCGCTGTAGGTTCGAAACCCGCCATTATGCACTTTGGATTATGTAATGTGAGGAAGCTATCCTACTAACTTACGAAATGTCTGTGATTCTACTCTTATGTCCACTTGTGCCTGAAACAATGCAAGGAGGGGCACCTAAGGTCTCCTTCTATCAATAAAGCTGGAAAGTCGCCATATGACCTCGAAGTGTGTCGGTGAGACGTAAAACTGAATAAAACACACACACACACACACACACACACTGACAAAAACTGGAAAGTCGCCATGTGACCTCTATTGTGTGAGCGCGATATAAAACTGAACACAAAATAAAATAAATAGGAACCTCGGCCAAATGGTCCCACAAGTCAGCTATCATGAATAGTCAATAAGATACTCAGTAAAGTAAAGTATTTTACAACATTAGTAGTTTCTCCTATACTCAAATTATTTACTGAATTGTTCATACACTTAATTGTACATACAGGTGGTATTTGGATTACTGGCGCCAACAGATGCGCAATACGGTCGAATGGGACGTAAGTGTTTTATTTAGGCTTTATTTGTATGACTCAAAGTATCTAAGATGTCACAATATACTGAACATTAATCTCACATATCAAAATCGGGCTAAACAAAATGTCGTCTTACTTGTATCTCATGCGTCTGCTAGATTAGAATACTGATGTTCTGAAATAGAGCATTTCTTGTGCAACAAAACATTTAATTTTACATAAATAGGTAATATTTAACTAATTTCAAGAATCCTTTTGCAAATGGTGTTAACGTAAAGTCATTGTTAACTGCGGAGTATTCTGATTACAAAAAGAGTACGCATGATAGGTATAAAATATGTACGTTCATCGAACATGTAACAGATTGCACTAGGGAAATTCATTATTGTTTACAATTTTTCACCAACTTTCATAATATGTTTACATTTAACGCTTATTTTTGACATCAATATGGTTTTCAAAACAATTTTTAAAATGTGTTGATTTTCTCTTCAATTAATAAGGTGGGTACGGGATGAGACGTTTCATTGCACCTCGGCCGTTTTACCCAAGATACCCTGGTGGACATGGTCATCTCGTTGATCCTTTCTCTCGAGGATCTGTCTTTGGATCCGGGATTATAGGTGATCCTTATTCCGATCCTTACATTGGGGATGGCGTACTTCCATACGCAGGAGGTGTTTACCCTACAGGAGGCGTGGTTACTGGCCTTGTAGGAGACGGACGCCGCCCAGCTGTTATAGATAACCAATCAAGTGACAGAGTAGAGCATATAAATATTCATAACAGCAATAACAATCAACGAATTCAAACAGGGTCTAATAACGTCGCTGTAAATCAAGGTATTTCTAAAATTATGTGATGCCTATTTTGTCATGTTGTATCAAAAACATTCCATTACGTGTTACTCTGGATAACTTATCTTTAAGATTATTATGTAGTTCAGAAATAGTGAGCTGATGCGATTTATTCATTTTGTTTAATGATTTATTCATTTTGTTTAATTCGAAGACGGACTGGAAAACTGTAAGAAGAAATGATCAAATCTTTTAAATTACGTAAAACTTTTCTTTGGTATTTATAAAAAAAATACTATATAACAAACGTGCAAATACATTTCTACATTTTTTTTCTATATTTGCCTTGATGTGAATGACAGTGCGTCGTCCAGAATATGAGAAAGTCATTGTTATAATTTCTAGAATTATAACATTTAAACGTGTGCCTTTCACATCATTTTAGTGCGTGAAACTTGAGCTCCTATGTCAACCTAGAGAATATAGATTCTATTTTCATGTGTATAAGTATCTGCACGCAGAGATGATAAAGGGTCACCCACACAGGCAAAGCATTGATATGCTGTCCTGAGCAATCGATCAAAGGAATTTTAGAGTTTTTAAAACCTTAAGTTTATTTCGTATATTTTCAGTGACCGGAGGAAGTGGTAACCAATGCCAACCATGTCCGGCTGACGGTTATTGTTCGGGTGGAAGGTCATGCCAGTATAGTCAATCATGTCCTAATGAGATCGTCTGCGTGTAGACTATTGTGTAAACAGTGGTGTCAAGTCATATTACCCAGTCATAGTTTGTGTAGTAAATACGGAAAGCAATATGTAGCTTCAATGTGATATCAAAGTGATTTTAAATGACATAAAAATTCAGGTTTTATTTATCAAACTATAAACTAAAGATAGTCGACCAATAGTTGTGTATCTGAAATGTCGTTAATTGTAATAAAAAGAAATAGTCTGAAAAATGTATTTTATCTATTGTTCGCATTTCTATCTCATATTACACTTATCCTATTAACTGGAACCATTAAAAATTGTCGCTCGTCTATATCCATTCAGTTTCCCTTTAAGGCATTGTTACACTTGACTGCGCTTTGACTGCGTTTGCACGGCTTTTTAAATGTAACAAAGCGCCGCGAGATCGCAAGAAAATCTGATATTTTTGAAGACATGGAAACATCACGGCGTTTTCACGGCGTCCTCGTGGCGATCATGACGTTGCCTTGGAGCTTCCTTGGCGTTGTAATGCGTTCTTATGGCGTTTTAATCGGCGATTGTCTGCACTAGGACTGCGTTTTCACTGCGCTTTCACGGTGCTCATGTGAAACATTTGCGGTGCTCACACCGCGCTGAAACCGTAAAGCTCCGTAAAAGCGCCGTATACACGCAGTATAAGCGCGACAGAGACGCCGCACAATCTCTGTACAGGCGCTGTGACAAATCATTGTGTACACCGGTCTTACTGATATTATGTGTATACAATGGTGACAAACCACTATGTCCATTCTATTCCGTGTGCGTTTTCATGGCGTTTCTGTTGCGTTGTAGTAGATGGTACTGGGTTGCTACGGCATCCTTACCGCGACCCAATTGCGCTCTTATCAGAACACCGAGTGACGGCATTTGTTTTAAGATATTTTGACTTCCATACAAAATATTTAAGCACTATAACTCTACTTATTGAAAAGGCAAACGTTAACATAAACATTTATATATATAAATATGGCCTATACGTTTCGTGAAATGTAACAGGACACCAAAAAATAAAAAGTTTTGAAAATTGTGCGGGGCTGCATGGGCCTTTAAATTAAATTTTGCACATTGATAACATAATATCATCACAGTTACGTAATACATTGTAGTCAAAATCTTGAATTAGTTTTGTTGATTGCTCCCTAAGATTATCGAACGCCGACATTATATAAATAACAATATTTAATAGTTTATTTTAAAAGCTTACATGTTTATGAAATATTGACAGAAGAAAGAGCAAAAGTTCAATACACATAACAAGAAAGAAACTTAAACATGGAAAAGCTGTTTTCTTAATATTTTAATCAGTTTATATGAACGTTTATAATATAAAATTAACTTTGACCTCGGTTCGGCGGATTAACAAAGAACTAATAACCTACAAAAGTCATTAAAAATTCAATCACGGCAAACTGTGAAATATCGCTATTATAAATAACATGTATTGAAAAGCGATAAAAGCTTTCTATTTTAAACAGTGAAAATTGAATCCAGTTTCAATGCCGAGCAAACAAAATAAACAATATCCTGATTAATAAAGGACTAGACACTCGATACTTCGATTTTTTAAACTGCCACTGAAAAATAAATTTGTTTAAAAGTTTAAAATTATGTTTGAATAGAGAGAAGATAATTGGACGGCGCAATAAATATATCATAATTGAGATCATTTGTGGAGTGTAAAGGGAAAATGGCGGTCGCCGCTCCGAAGGTAAGTTCATGATTTTCTTTTGTAATACGTCTTTATAGAATTAAGGGGGAAACGTCTGGGGTTTTTTCTTACACATGTTATAGCTATTTTTCAAAGTATTATTTATATATAATGTATTATAAGATTTAATAAAATGCTTATTAAAGATATGTTGTACACAATTGTGTCATTTATATTTACAGTAAACTCTCCTTTGCAAGAGCTTCAAATATTCATTTTTCCCGGTGTTGCTTATGATGAATGTACAATTTAGGAAGTAAACCTTGTTTGCGCAATATTCGGAACTGAATGAAGAAAACATAGATTCCAAAAGCTGTATATTGCCAATTTGTTCTAATGTTTTCCTAAAAATGATAATGAAGTATATAAGTACAATAAAGAAGTTACTTACAAATGCAGTGTACTCAACAACACACATCTTTAGATTCTTGTGCATGTTTTACTTAGATAATGATTATTGCAATGTATTACTGGATAAGCATCCATTTTGTGCTAATGGATCTAGTTTTCTTCCTATACAGTACATTGTCAATAGGTATATGTCAATTTATATTTTTTCAGATAGCGGTGCATCTGTACCTAAACAATCCGTATGGTTAATTAGTGCAACTATCCCACAATACACCATAAATGAAGTCAGTTTAGATGGAAAGAAATCTGAATCAGTATCACCCGACAAGAAAGACGAAGTTCAATATGTCAGTCCAACTGTTATGGAGCCTGTTGGAACATTTAAAGACACCAATGATGGGGCAAATTTTAACAAACGCAGAAAGCCTTTACCGGATATCCACGACAGTAAACGAAACTCCCCTTTAAGTGATACGGGATCGGTGTTCTATGATAAAACACCTCGGAAAAATTATCCACCTAACGGAAAATCTCCTGAACTAGTACAGAGTTGCCCTCAGCTTGGATTCACTTGGTCGATAAACCTGGACAAGCGGGAAAGAGCCTTTGTTCCTAGACAACCACCATCGAAAAATCTGCTTGAAAAATTATGCGGACCGAAGTCGGTTGAGCCAGTGGGAATCATTAAACTGAAAAGAAAAATGATCTCTCCCAACAACTACCTAATACACCGGATACGACTGGAAGAAAAGGGGTAAGACAGGTCATATAAATAAATCTTTTAAAGAGCGACTTCAATCACTTACCTTGGTATCCTTGGTCAAACTAAAAAATTACTGTCTTCAGTTTGACTATAGTGGCGCCATTCGGTAACTATGGTCGGACTTGACTGAAGCCACCGTTTTTCCGGTTCAAAAATGGCGGCGAAAGGTTACACGTGTGCTCCGCATTATTATGAATTTAGTTTGATCGCCGCCATATTTCAAAACAATACATAAACGAAAACTTGAACGCTCGACCCAATTGCAATTTTTTGGCCCTTGCTGTCAGTCCTCGGAGTTATATTTATAATAATAGCCGAGGATGTTCCGATTGACGCTCGCCAGACATGCGTATTTTAACATCCGGTACCAGACAAAGTTAATTAGTGATCGAAGTCGCTCCAAAAATAAGCATAATTTAAAACATGTTTGGCCATTATTGTTTATTTTGTTATTTTGGTTAAAGATCCTGTAACTCAATTTTTATGGTTTTATATTATAAATACAATGCTCAAATGAATATTTATCAAATTGGTAAGTTCCAAAAAGAATTATTTGTAAAGATATTACCGAATGTACATTTTATGTTAATAAAGGGAGGTAATTAGAAATATATTTTCTATAAAGTCTATGTCAAATTTTTCAGTATCAGAAATGAGTGGATATACATGTATTTTAATGATTACATAATAATGTGGACAAATATTTTGCAGTACGTATTTTACATATTCTTCGATGTTCGAAAATTGTTTTAGAAGCACAATGATATACATATATAATATTTCACTTAAGTGTGGTAACAACCTTAATTAAAACATGCACTAAAAACCCTGTTTAAAAATTTATGATGCATGTATATTGTAAGTATTGTTGACAGATAATATAGCCTAGTATAAACGGATAAAGCAAGCTATGCGTTTATACTAGACTATTCTATTTGTGAAATGTTTTGAAACGTACTCATAATGCGCATTTGCTTTTTTAAATAAAGATATAAAATGAAATTCATAAACTTGCTGCAACCGTATAGATATTATAATACTGCATTTTTGTGCTACTTTCTTCAGTTGTTTAACATCCATTATTCTCTATCTTCATTATTAAAACATTATTATACACATATTTTTTTATTTGACTTTTCTAAAGAATTAAAAAGTTATTGATTTCTGACGCATAATGTCCCTTAAAGGCTATTATTCTGCCAACTTCATGGACTAATGTTGGATGTTGTGGAGGTAACTGCAATATATTTTTTTTTTGTAAGATATGAAAGACCGTATTGAAGGTAAAATTGATCGGATATATGACTCGCTTATCAGTGATTTAGATGCAGATGCAATCTGCGACGTTACAAAGAAATCATTCACTTGTTATAGGCTGACATTTTACAAATTGAAATATATTAAATTGAGATATTCTGTAATCGGAAGTGCCACAACACTATGGTTCTTACCGTTGCATTGATAAATCAATAATAAATTCATATAAGAAGGTACTTCTTCTCAAGATATTTTCGTACACGTGAAAATGATCATTTCGTTTATTTAGTTAGATCAATTCTTTTTCTCGTTTTGAGGACAAATACACTTGGCCATTTTCCATCGTCCTTCGTTCAATGAAATACACAAATATAACTAGACTTTAGTGCATCTTGTTCAAACTTGCTTTATTTTTTCGTATATGACCACAGCCAAACTTAAAATTCAAGCAGTATAGAAAGAAAAAAGGAATACAATATTATTAAACTAAAATTGCAAGCATTATGCAAACACTGTATTCTTATTTTCTACAAAAGATATATGCATGTTTATGTACGGAAAAGAAGAATGGTATGCGTGCTAACAGATACAACGGAGCTGTAAAATGTACTTTCACGTAATTTATTACATGTATGTAAAATAAAAGTTAACAAAAAATATTGTTTAAATTAACAGATAAAAAAGCAACAATAAACATCACTGCGCTTTATCAATTTATACAATAAAAGCTCAGAGACTATGTAAATAAAGATACTAGTATTTAAGCGGCGTCACGACAAAACCAATATAGTGGGTTTGCGACCAGTCTGATCAGGATCTGTGCTGTTCGCTACCAACTCTATTACAAGTAGAGAAACTGATAGCGAACAGCATGGATCCTGATCAGACTGCGCGGATGCGCAGGCTGGTCTGGATCCATGCTGGTCGCAAACCCACTATGTTGGTTTTGTCGTGACGCGGCTCATTTTAAAGACGGTGTTTAAAATAACATTTTCAGCATATTGCGCTTAAGACTGTTTTAGGTTATATATCAAAAGTAAAAATTGAAATTAAACACAATAAAAATATTTCGTAATATATAATAACAGATCAATTACTGACCGCAATAATGAAAGAATAAGTAGTTACACCTTAAACATAATGTCATTGCACATTTGATTTCTTTTAGACTAATCTGCAGATTTTGAAGAGATTAGTTAATCATGTTATCAAATGTTTTTGTACTCGTAAGCTTTTGTTGAAGTAAACGAATTTGTCTTTGTTATTACCTCACAAATATAGTATTACTTATTTGGATTCATTAAGAGTATTTACAAATTCATTTCGGTACGGGGGATATTGCGACTAATTAACCGTGTATCAACAAAAATAGTTATTCTAGTAGTCGAGAAGCCTCAACAGTGAGGAGGGAAATAAAATTTGCATTAAACTTTTGTTTTGTGCGGGGGGGGGGGGGGGTATTTTTGTTTTTATTGTATACAAGTTACAAGGATAATGGCACTCACAATCACTGGACCAATTTTGATAACCAGTCTAGGCAAACCCAATAAATAAGTTTTATTTTAATTTACGTACATGTCCTGAACATTAATAGCGTTGTAATCTTTAAAAGATCAGTCATTATTCTTTCATACGTGTTTTGTTAATATGTTTTCTCGTAGATCATCGTGATTTGGTTTCTATATTTGTATAAAAAAATCGTATATTCCTCAATGTTGTTGTTCATGATCATGAAAAAAAATATAGCCAAGTCTATGAAACGAAAATTGACCGTTAATCAATATTTTTTATTCCTGTATGAAAAAGAACTCTATGTATAACTAATCGGAGAATTTGTTCTTAGAAAGGGAGGCCACTCTTATGATCATAAAGTCACAAAGAAAGGCAGGCATTACCTTTCTTGTTCAGGATTCGCGTTAATCTGATGGTGATCTAAATGAAAACATTAAACTTGAACTTTGAGACCCGATTTCTAATATTAATCTCCGGCTATACAGTATCAGAAGATTAAGGTCAACATTTGAAATGTGTGCCAAAATATTGTTTAAAATCAAATACGTAAATAGAAGGCATTTTTTAAAAGCAAAGATTTAAGGAATAATATCGGTCTGAGCGGTATTTAACACCGGTTTGGAGTTTTGATGCGTAGGAATTGACCGAATTGAAGAAGCAAAAATGAATAGGCCTGAAACTTAGAAAATAACTAAGATACCATCATCAAAATTTTAACCCTAACATTTTGCCCATCTAAAGGAATATAATGAGTGAACAGGTGAAAGTCAATCATTTGAAATATATAGTCAATTCAGGTAAACTGGAAAATGACAAAATAAACATGATGTCACTTCGAGCAAAATCGACTTGCTATGAGTTTATATACTAGTAGTGGTTCGAATTTGTAATTAAACTTTTATTGTTGAAATTGACTTGCATTACACGTAAAACAACATTAGAAACCGACCGTTATATTCAAAAGTCTAGAACTCATGGTAATCATTCACCAGCAATTTATAATAACGTTTTTCATATCGAGGATACAAATTACAGACTGTCTTTATCGTCTCATAGATAATATGACAAATTGGAATACTACAGTTTTTCTTTCTGTCTCTTCAAATCATCAACTAAATTCTTATTCTTGCGGAGCCGAAAGTTTTATATCGGGACAAGCTAGCTTTCTTCAAAAAAAGGTCCCATCATTTTGCACTTTTTAAAATGTGTGTTGTATAATTTTTATTTATATATTTCTTATTTTTTTATAATATTTTTATTTATTTCTTTGTGTGTCATTTAATATCAAATTATACCCTGTAGAGTGGTATTATTAATGTATTTTTCCACAATAATTTATACAAAAAATTAAACAATAATGTGTCAATAATTGTGGAGACATTAGGGTAGGTAAAATTATATACTGATTGTTTTAAGGTCATAAATTATTCCCTAAAGTGACACAGAGTCGAGAACAAATTGATTTAAGAAAGTTAAGCAATTGTAGTGAAATAAATAAAACAAACTGAACAACATGACGCAAATAATACCAAGAATGGCAATCAATAGCAACTATATTTGGGAATATATAGGTCGAATCAATTCCACAGGCAGAAATAAAGAACACCTTATAAATACTGTAATAGTTAAGGTAGAGATACTTGACCGGTCTTGAAACTCTAGTGACCAAATCAAGTTTGGACCGCATTATTGTACTTTAGTGGAAATGCATCCATTGACATTCCTATCAACATATTAAAGTTCATGTTATTTAAAAATCTCATGACTTTTGTTTATTTAAAAAACTGGCTATTTTTATTATTTTTGGAACGACCATTGTAATATTAAAGGCAAGTTAAAATAAAACGTAAGCAACAATGGTAATCAACCTAAAAAGAAGTATCCTTGTTCTCGCTAAAGTATTCATTTAACAAATTGGCCATAGACACAAGTTACAAAGTAAAAGTATTATTAGGTAATTTGAATGTGGCTAATATCAGAACTAAGATATTGGTGCATAGGTCCTGTGTACAGGTTTGAAACATGCTTGTGGAATCATTTTTTAATCACTGTAATTTAAAGGTCTAGAATTTTACAAATATTTACTTTTGTACAATGAGAAAATAGAGATAAACAGAATCCCTAAAGAAAGCACAACACGAATAAATTGAAAATTGAAGCAAGCTCGGTTTGATTAAGGCTGTTTATGAACGGAAGTGGTAATTGCAATCTACCGTCCATGCCCCCCCCCCCCCCCCCCCCCCCCCGCTAGCACCGGCTTAAGCAGAATAACATGATCTGGTAAAATTTTTAATTTTAAAACATCACATTGTAATCACATTAAATAACAAAATGGGTTGAATATCAATAATTCAGTATCAATTGGAGAGTATATAGAACGTTATACTAATAGAACTATTTAAAAAAAATAAAACGAAAACAAAAAACATCTAAGTGTATTCAAATATATCCGCCATTTGCTTTTATAAAAAATGTAAATATAATTTCAAAAACCAGCAGGGATTTAGATCGTGTGTTCTTGTTTACAAAAGAAAAACTGCATTTAAGTCATGTTTGATAACTCAGAAAGGACTTGACTTTCACTAGATTTGAAAAGAATTAGCAGATTAGAGCTTTAAAGATTTTGTTTGCAGATCATATCATTGTGTAAACATTTTGTTAAAATTTTAAAGCTAGATCTCAAACCTTTGAAATAATATAATATTATTCATCTGTCGCTAAGTAAAGCGGCACCGCCGCAGATGGAGTGTTCAGTCACCTGGCAAAGTTGCTATACGGCATTAAAAGTGCTGATGCAACATAATCGAAAACAAAATCAAATAAACCAGAAAAAAAGAAATGAAACTGTTTAAATATGATTTCATAGTTTGCTATTCGTTAGAATTCTACACCAAAATTCAAAATTGACAACTACTTATAAAGTGATGGCATTCAATTATTAATGTTTTAAAGGCTGAGAGCTAGAACACTGTACTTCCATTGCCTCACAACCATTTGTTTTAACCTATAAACTCTATTGCACGCAGTTACATCATATTAAAATTAATTGAAGAAATAATAAACATTAATTCATCTTGAAGGTCCATTAAGGACAATAGTATTTCATAAAATACGTGTATCTCTTGAATACTCAGTAAAATGAGGTATATAATTGTGCAAGTTAGATAAAGATGAAACGTTTATTTACAATTATATGTTGTTGTTTTTTTTAATAAATGAAAATTCAAAAAGAAGAGCAAAATACATTGTGCATAGGCCAAGCTTTATATACTTCATATACTCGTGGCAATTTGCAAAGAAAATATATATGTGTATTACTAATCTTTAGATCCATTATTCCATGTATTTGTTTGCTTAATTTTAATATCTTGCTTGATAAAGAAAGTAAAAATATAGTATAATATGTACATCGTCCATGTATTTGAACTTGTACTACTAAAGTGTTTAATAATTGAGAACTGTATAAAGATACTAAATTAAATTCGAAAGTGACTTATAGGCCCATGGGGCCATGTGTTCTAATTCCTTAATTAAAATATTTGTATTATATCTATATTGTAAATAACACATATCATTTTAATAAACAATTTTACTTACTAACTATATGAAAATACCACTTTAAGCAGTCTATTTATAATAAACAAATAAATTACATATTAACATATTAAACTTGCTATCGATGAATACATTATCTTTTGATTTGCAGTCAATCGATATTGGTATCTTGAAAGTGAAGTCAACTGCTTTAGAAAACAGTTTGATTTAAATGTTAATATACCGGGCTATAATGTCAGAAATTGAATTGTGAAATATTTATGGTTTTCCTTTTTTATTACAAGAATGCTTGAAACTTCAATAAAATCTTTATCAGGTTTTGTTACTGATAAAGATATTTTAGAATTTAATATAAAGATAGGCTGAAAAAAATAAATGGGAAATATTCTATTGATTTTAAGTTGGTTTTTTTATTATTTTGAAAAAGAACGCGCAGATTGGTTATCGTCTGTAAAGGTACATTAGACTTAACATATTAATATTATAAAGACAAACAGAAACGAAAATGATTGCAAAAATAACTGTTGACCAAGTATTGATTCCGTTGAAACGTGGATATTAATTTAAAATAAAGAGAAGTAAGGGCGAGAAATTGTACAATTTGTTTTTTTTTAAGTGCGAATCAGGCTTGGAAATAAAAGATGATAACGATTAGGTAGGTGTAGTTTTTATGACATTTAGCAATTTAATATAATACGAGAACAAATAATTAAAATGTAAAACAGAATTAACCATTATAATTGTGGATTTTGACACTGACAGACTTTTATCAATTTGTAATAACATAAATTGTATGCATTGTACATTTATTACGGACTTTAATCAGACTTACGAAACTTTCCAGTACTTATGCTAGGGATGAAAAGTTAAAATGAACTTAGATATCGATATTGGCTTAATCTAGATGTTTTCTTGGTGGCGTTTCTTTTTCGTTGCATCCAATATACTATAAACTTATAGTTTTAATAAACAGTATGTTTGAAACTTTTCAACTTAACTTTTATTTTTCTCAGGAACAGTGTTCCTTTTGATGTAGGTTGGGCTCAATTACTTGAATGCAAAATTTCCTTCGCTTGCTCCGTTTTTCCAGAATTATCATACTGATTGTGAAAAATGACCAAAAATTGAAAAGCGTTGCAACGCTTTAATCGAGCTAACGGCGGCACAGAAATACGAATTTCTTAATTACATTTTGCTTAGTTTTCTGTTTTAGGTGCCCCAGCAGATCTACGTAAGAAATTCAAATTTTGTGTTTTAGCTAGGCGTTTGGACCTCAGTGGAGTTCCTTTAATGACAATATTATCAAACGTTAACGTTCATACTTAAATTATGTCTTAATAAAATATACCCTTGTCTTTGTTTTAAACATTCTAAAATGCCAAGATACGATATTTAAAGTTTTCCTTTTATGTCAAGTCTTCAATAACGATTTTTTTCTTGCGGTCTTCGTGTCAGAAATTTAAATTCAATTACATTCTATAAATCTATTCAAAATAGTTTAACTGCGCATATTTTATGTCTAATCTTAGCATGATTTCAAGTGCATTTCGTAGAGAAATTAATCATTTCAGGTAAATGACATGCACATTGAAAAAAATATATATGAATATAGGTGCACACATCGTGCATTTGCCAAATTTAAATTAAGAAACATTCGGCCAACTTCGTCATTTTCTTCGTCAATTTCCGTAGCTTGTATCCATTGTAGACATGCTACGCGCTGACATTTTTTTATGTTATGGAGACACTTATTTGGTTTATTTGAGAAATGAAATATTTCGATTTAGGCGCGAACGTTGGATTTACATCTATTCAGTCCTTTTCAAATAATTAAATAATAGTTACTTTATATTTAAATAGAGCCTAATTATCTTTTCAGCATGCACAGTCCATTTAAAACATTAAAGAATAGTTATACTACATACAGGACAAATGTTTTTAATATAATAATTTGTTAACTGTTAAGAAGCTAACGGAGATCATATAATTCTATGACTGTTGTTCAGAGCTAAGCAAAAACAAAACGGCATAACTAACACCGGACACGATACTGTATGTTGCAAGGCGGGTGGTTTTGACGCCAAATTCTTAGATTATTTCGTTTATGCTCTACTTTCAAAGCACACAAATTCAAATGGGTACGGGTTAAAACGTTTTAAAATATTTTTCGCTCAAGTAAGCGTGATATGTGAGTATATGTGATATGTGAGTATATGTGATATGTGAGTATATGAAGATATTGCCGATGAGCATAATTATGGTAAATACGGTATTTAAAAAGCCATAAATGTTTACGAAAATATTGACAATTTAACACGATAGTTTATTAAAGTGGATACTTTTAAATCAAGTGCATTACTGTATTGAAAATCTCTCTTATAAATGATTTCATTTATCTCCGTATACCTTTCACCTTTAATCTACGATCTGTTTTTCATAGATTGGTTAAAGATATTGATAAAGATATCATATTTACTAATAGGATAAAGCTATAAAGACATTGAACATTGACAATATGTCATTGCCCAATGAATGGGCTTATTTTTAACATACATAGACAAATTGACATTTTCCCTGATTTTTGTACCATTTTTATTTTACTTTTTTCATATAAGAACCCATTCGGAACTGCCTCGGCTATTATCTATCATAACCTCGGAAACAATACGGATTGAAAGTAGTTCTACCACGTGGTTTCAGATGTAAACAGAAACAGAGATAATGTAAAACGAATGTATATATTTGACATCTAATGTCTGTTCCGGTACTCTTTTGCTTGAAAATAAGTCTGACAACAATTTAATTGTAATTTAAATATGCCCCACTGATGTTCAATTTTAAACAAATCCGACGGTTGTTTTTTGTACTTTCGGTTTCTACAACCATAAAAATAAATATATAAATAATGTATTGTTTGCTTTTGTACCTATGAATTCACTTATTTTAGGTGGACTTTTACTACATTTATTGGAAATAAACTTGTCAACAACTCCCAGCATTAAATTACTATTTGTTTACATGTTTAGTTTCTTAGCGTAGGTTAGACCGAAATACCACATCCGTTCTGTGTATTCATACTATTGTGTTCGAGGTCCTTATCCGAAGACTGAAGGAAAGGGCCGAGTAGTTGCGATTGATAAGAACCTAAAATTATGCTAAATTTTTTGCTGCAATCAAACGTGGAAATATGTTGCTTTTTCTCGACTAATTAAAAATCGACTTACAACGTATACAACAGTTACACTTATTACGATATATCGATAAAACGAATAACTCCATATAACAACTATGTTGATATTGTTATAACCGATGTTCGTGTTAAACAGTATATAAAAACCTCTATGGCAAATAAATGAAAAAGTTGCAAAAAGACATTTCTCCTGAAGGTTCTAATATGATTCAAAAGTTCAGCAGCGGGAATTCGTTCTTTCTTTATATTTGCAGGAATTAGCTTTAAGTTTTCCTTTTTGTCATGAAAAAGCAAATCTGAGAATTAAAAGCACCTTAGAAGGTGCTCTCTGCAAGTAGATACATAAAAGAGAATGTTTAAACATAATATCGTCTGAGAACAAATCGTCCTATTTATAATTCAAATGAAACCATTAGCTTGATAGATAAATCACTTTTGTAATACAAGTCAGAAATGTAAGAATTACCTTATTTACCTCAATTTAGTTTTATATTAAGTATTCCTCTAATTTTAATGTGGTATTGTTAATCTAGGGTGTAGAATTTGCCAGACTGCGTGTAAGGGTATGCTGACCTGGCTCTATAATTATGGTGAAATAAGCATTTGTCATTATTAACGTTTCATCCAAAGGCACATTATGCCTCAAAAACGAATAAAGGTTTCTTTCTTCCGAAAAGCAAACTAGAGTTTTATAACGTTAAAATAATAGTTTTAGAGCTTGTTACGTGCTTATCATCTGAAGAAATTAGCGCAAGATGTAAAATTATTTGTCATAAAAGTAGCTAAACATAAACAAAGTAGTATTTTGACTGGATCATACATAGTACCTAGTTACTATAACTGTACTAATTGCAAAAAAAAACGCAACAAAACAAGACGGTAATTTAATTGGCCAATAAGTAGTTTTTTGAAAGCTATAATAGGACACCAAACAAAAACAGCTTTTAAGAAATAAAGATTAAATCATTACTGGTTCATTATGGGCGTTTAAAGCATTTACTCACGGGTAATGGCCAATGCAGCGCTTATTCATCGTGCAAAATATATAGTTTTTTTATGGCTTTGGTCTTGCATTGACGTATAAAAAAACATTGTTTCTATGGATTCATTACAATATCAGTATACATGTATTCGCGACTTTATTAGGATTTTAACGGTAGTAGGTTTTCTTGAAGTCTTACATAACCTGGTTGTTAAATTTTAACAGACAATTTACAAGATATTTATAAACTTTACCATGATAGCATTATTCTATTAGGAGTTTAAATTATAACAATCGACTTGTAAGATTTCTAACCATGATTTTCAGAAAAGCAAAGTAAGTGTACTTTTATGTGAAACTATTTAAGAAAATTAATTAAAGTTTTTATCAATTTTCAGTGAATTTATAGAAACAAAAACAATAACAGAATTTCATTTTTCTTGCTTTATTCTTGATTCTAGGTGTGGCATAAAAGCCAAGTTATATCTATTTGAAAGCTTTTGTGTGTGATTAATGACTGATTTTGCAGTATTTATCACCATATTTCTAGTGGGTAACTAACGCAGTAAGGGCTATTTTTTCCATATTTTTGACCTGGTATTTTACGTGGATTGTAAGCGCCGTTAGCAATGTGTAAACTAACAGCTGTGTTCACTTCACAATAGTGTACTTTAAAATACATTTTCAAAATTGTCATGAACCTGGAGGCATGCTGCTTTAAACGAGCATAACGCATTTATATTCCAGAACAAAAGCAACAACAAAATAACTTTCTATAATATAGAATTTAAAGAACTATGTGTAACATCAGATGGCTTTGGTAGCTAAACTCTTAGTTCATATAAATAGAGCACATGTGTGTTTCAAGTATTTTGATTTAATTTAAGTTTTGTCGACTGTTATATTGAGAAACATAATTGAGCCGTGCCACGACAAAACCAACATAATGGGTTTGCGACCAGCATGGATCCAGACCAGCCTGCGCATCCGCGCAGTCTGATCAGGATCCATGCTGTTCGCTATCAGTTTGTTTACTTGTTATAGGGTCTGTAAGCGAACAGCATGGATCCTGATCAGACTGCGCGGATGCGCAGGCTGGTCTGGATCCATGCTGGTCGCAAACCAATTATGTTGGTTTTGTCGTGACGCGGCTCAAATGAAGATTTATCAATACAGTATGTTCCAAAAAGCATTATATGTAAAGAGATTACCGCATTTACATTGCATGTTAATAAAGGGAGGTAAATTTAAATTTTATTTTCTATAAAGTTTAAGTCATTTTTTTTTTCAATAAGAAATGAATAAATATATTTTAATGGTTACATATAATGCGGACAAATATATGCAGTACATATTTTACATATTCTTCGATGTTTGAAAATTGAAGCATAATTATATACATATATAAAATTTCACTTAAGTGTGGAAACAACCTTAATTACAGCATACAGGATCTTTTACTCCAAACCATGACAACTTATTAATACATAACCGTTTGATAGTACACGACTTGTCGTTCGGATGCTTTTTAAATTTATCATTCAGACACATATTATGAATTAAATGGATTATTGTTTGTCCTAACTTCAAACCATACATTAAAACTGATACACAATAAAGCACTTAAATAGCATCTAGTTATTTCCCTATATAGAGCGTTCTTTGTTATTAAATGCTAGCAAATTTCTCAAAGTTATTTTTATCTGTTGTCAAGTATTGGCATCATCATTCAACTATCACATGTCCAGCAATTAGAAATACGATATTTAACCTAGCCAGCAATTATTTAAATCAATTTCCCTCTTTTGTTATTTGTTACTAATCCATATATTTCTATTGTTCGAGTTATCCGAGGTTTTATAATTCGATTGTTACCAATCAGGGTTAAGACAAACTCCATGCAAGAATGTCTCTTTTAAAGATAATTTCATAATAACATATTCTAATTGATCGTAATTTCACTTCTAAAACGTGCGTGTAATTAACCGCGTTATTGGTGAAAAATGATATGTGTTTTTAAAGTTATTACGTGTGTAGCTGTGACCCGAACAGTGATTTTCTAAAAAGATAAACAGCTAAAAAGTTCAACAAAATGTATGATATTGGGAAGTATTGTTGAAAAAAAAAAATGTGATAGTTTTCAATTAAAGGATATTTATTTTAGTTCTGATATAACTCATCTGGTATGTAAGTGGCATCATTGATTGATTTTGATAATTGCTTATTTCTTTTTCTTTCGCTTATAGGTATATATTGTATGGGCATAGTATATATATTTAGTATTTCTGTTTAAGGTTGTGTTTACATTAACTTAAAATTTTGTTCTGTCAAATTAAGGATAGTATATTTTGTTTGGAAAAGGATAAGGTACAGTAAGTTGACCTGAAAAGTATGCTCTGTCGGAAAAAGGGCGAATTAAGCTTTAAGGTCAGCTTTGTCGAAAAGAAATGGTATATTAAACTTTTTGAAAGAAAACGGTGTATTTAAATGTTGTCCTTTCACTGTTTTAGAATCTATAGATTCTTTTGTCAAACATTGGAAGCTCGACATCTCTAATATACTGTTATTAAGACCCAGAAATTTATCAAATTCTGTCACTTACTTAAGCAATGGTACAAAACATAAAGCGAAAAGTAATTATAAGAGTTCAAGTACTAGTATGTCATTTCTGCGTACTCATACTGTATGTGCAATCTGTTTCATAACATTTGCAAGTCAAATCAAGTCAAGTCAATTATTTTTTCTTGGCATCTATATAACAGTATAAGCTATGTATAGCTTTGACCGACAAATATCGTTTATAACAGGTTCATAGTCATGTTTTTATTTTACTTTCTATTTTCAGACAGAGAAAGATGTCGGAGAAGCTCTCGGAGTGGCTTGACCAGTACACAGAAGTCAGTCAAAAACAACAGGAGTACCTGAAACGGATTTACGACCTCCGCCGAGGACTCGAACATAATGACAAACGCGTCATATCTACGATCGACAAAATGCGAGGCGAACATAAATCAAAATACCGTAGAAAGTACCCTCTTTATTCTCTCACGCGCATGGAGGAGGCGCAAGTGAATCAAGGTCCCGCCCCTTTTCCGAACAGACCGTCTTTATTTCATGACGACAAACACGGAATTCCGAGGCTAAAAATAGCTCCGCGCACATCTCCTCGAAAATTGGCGCCAATTGTCACGCGCGTTGCAACGGACAAATATAGTAGGAACTTAGAACCGATCGGGGTCCATCAGTTGACACCGAGACCGGAAATGGCATCCATGAAAACGGAATATGAAACTTTTGAATCAATAGCAAAGAGAAATAAACTTAATTTGACCCAGTTTTTCAACTCCTCATTGAGCCACAGGCGGACACACCAAAGATTACCTATGAACGTATCAACGGTTACAATTTTAGAAGAAAAACAGGAGGATTTGGAGGCTAAAGAGTTTATAACTGATTTATCATCCCGGAAACCAGTTGTTATAAATACGACAAAGGATCAGAAATAGGGATATAAAAAAATCATTACCATGATAAACGTGCCTTACTAGTACATGTACTTTGAATATGGAAATATTCGTCGTTAATGAGGCGGGATTTTTAAATGTTTAAAATAAGAATCAGAATAGTGCCGTCAGTCTGTATCAAATTACAGAATGGCCTGATTACATTGGCAAGTCAATATTGCATTTAATAATATATAACCAGTGTTGTGAGTGACGTCACACTTTCGCCAACATTTGTAATTCACGTGCATATTTGACGTCTCAGATGCCTGTCGTAGACAAGAATCGCTGAGGGGATAGGGGTTGCGCACAGCGTATACCACAAGTGGTTTTTGTTGTGTTATTTTACGATAATAAATATATCTACGCTTCACTTCAATGAAATTATGCACGTTATTCACGTGAACAGTGTTGTTACCTGTTTGTTTTCTGTTATTTCAAAAAAATATATTAACTTTCATTAAAATTTATACGTATGCTTACTTTCTTTTCTTTTGATAAAAGTGTTGTGATAAATTGGTTGAAAACTTCTTGAAAATTATTGGTCATCTACATGTATATGGCATGTATCAAGGCCATTTGATATCTTTGCTTGGTGTCATATTATTTCTTTGTAGGTTTTCTTTTCCTTTTTGTCTTTCCGAAGTTCTGTTCATCTTGGTGGCTTTAGCAGCTACCTATACTAACTCTTGCATTGTATCATGAAAATGATCGATCAAGGCGAGTCTGGATGTAGTTTTCATGTAATTACATGTACATGTATGTTGTTTCATTGCTTCCGAGGGATCACCCTTTTCCAAGGTTTTTGTGAATGATTAAAAGACAAAGACAAAAAGTATCATTACGTTGGCTACTAGTTCTATTTAAAGTCATGACTATTGTCATACTCGATTTGTCTCCCTTTGATTATCTGAAGAACTGATAAAAATGTTATTACCCCTATTTTTTTGTAATTACATAGATAATCGCTTTTGTAAGTAAATAGATAACAGTACTTTATCACACTAAAAATCTGAAAAAATAAAACCCTATAGCAATAGAAACAGTGTCCCAATGAAATATTTGTTTGGGATAATAAAAAAATAACAGTAACAGGAAAACTATCATTCCTCGGGTAACAGTATTTTCCTCGGGATGATATTTTTACTGTTACTCACAAACCAACAAAATGTATGTGTCATTTACATGTATATAATATCAACGAGTATAATACCAGAAATACTTATATAGTCATGAAAATTAAAAGACGAACTTATAACCTAACATTAAAATTTAAGCGCGGTCCGGACGAAAATATTTATGTTCGGGACTGCATCACCTAATTTGAATGCATCTTATCTTCGTTTGTTGCTATTTTCTAAAAGAATTTACTTGATTCCAAAACACTTTGTATTTGCATGAACTCACCGGGAATTATAATGTGTGAACATTACCACTTTCCGAAAGAACGTATGTTATACCATGTAACGGTATTTTAGAGTAATGTAATAAGTTTATCTTTAGGCACAAATGTAAGCATTTGAAAATTTACCGATTAAGACGACTAAATGAATGTTTGACACAAGATTTTTCAGAACTGTATCATCTTCTGAACACGAATGTACATTGTTCTGTATGATTTGATCTGTCTGTATCAGTTATGCGTATTTCAAATTAGTATTGTTTTTCCAGTTTCTTAAGTTTGCCAATTTTTCAGACCCCGGCCCGCAAGTTCAGTCTCTCAGTCGGAATATGCACTAAGCAGGGGTCTTTCAACCTCAAGAAAACGAGACTGGGTGGTGTGTGACATAAACGTGCCCGGTGGAGCACTTGATTCAAAAAAGTAACATGGTGTGCAGGGAGTCATGCTAATGTATGCGTGACCAACTTAAAAATAAAAACACAACATAATTTGTGACCCTGGTTATGTGATTATATGTATCGTGCATGCAAAACGTGGTCTATGTCCCCTACCTTGAATATTAATATTTTTTGTCAAAAACGTGACATGCACGTGCGCAGAAGCGTGTTTAGTTTATTAAGTGCAGTTTACTTTAACATAACGTGACAGAACATATGTTTATTAATAAATCGTATGCGAACAGCACATTGATTAAACAATAAGAGTTTACATGTATCTCTTAAAAGTATGTAATGAGAGCATATACAAGAAATGAATTGACCTAGATATATACATTGCCTAGCTATATATGTGGTAAATTTGAGAGATTCTAACTATTCATACACAATTATGATTATGGAACTGTTAGACATGGTAATGGTTATCCAATATAACACTATATTTGAATTCAGTATCTTAATTGTCTAGTTTGTATTTAAGACAGTTTTTCTTTCTTCAAACGTTTTGATTAAATATTTTGCCAGGTTATATTAAAGATGCACATCACCGGACGATATTAACTCAGTGAATATAATTAAATGTGGCCTGTGATATATGTTGGATTCTTATGTTATAATACACTGGGCATTCTGATATGAAATGGAATTCATCTTCCATTGTTCGTTGAAGGCATAATTTGCGCAAACGCTCGTTCCTAGGAATGTTTCTATGCCTACCGTGTTCAATTTCAATGCAATGAGAGGACAACCTTTTTTTCTGTAATCACATGTCTATATACTTATTTTCTAGCCATGTTAAGTATTCTGCCAATCCACATATTCATCGTAAACCTCTTTGTTTGAACATTGACATAAATGCGTTAATATCTACCGAACGCGGATATAACCATACGTCTCCAAAGTCATATTCATCTAGTAGTTTCTTCACGTTGGCAGCGCAGTTTTGCTGTCCATTTTCAGCTGTTTGCAACATTGGCTCATATACATTCCAGACAATACAGTTCCGTTGTTCGTTGTGTAATAGTTTCAACCAAAATTTACAATCATAATTCGAACTTTTATGTTTAGAAATAGTGGATGCCTATACCCGTTTCACGGTATATGCCATGGGTACTTGTTGATAATTTCACATTTAGGAATGGCTTTATGAACTGTCGGTGTACACGTTCCATGACATCTGCAGGTGAAAAAGCCTTATTTCAGCACTATAACAAAGAATACAAGTAACATATGCGTTTATTAACGTGTTTGCGGTAGCACTCAAATTTTTAATGTTGTTGAATTCGCATGGAAACGCGTTTTAAATGGACAAAAGCCTAAAATTTATGATACAGTAATTCCTGTTTGGGACTTAATATATCCTAGTTACGACTTTTAAAAGCCAAATTATGAACAATATCAATTGCAGCAGTTCATACAGAATGCATATACATGTGTAATCACTGCAATTGTACATTGTACACTATCATTGGGGAAATATCGAAACTACTATATCGTCATATGGGTGTTTAATCCTCATGTACATTAATCTTAAATTGAAGCACTTTCCCAAAGAGGTTAATTATAGTCCCCTCGAACCTCGGGCGTTCGCCACATTTGCAATGCCAATAATGGTCAAATTATCATAAAATAATCACCCCTTAATCATTAAGACCAAAATTACTATCCAGCACCCGTTTACTACTAGTATATAAAATATGTTCAAGGCATGTAACTCGACGCAGCGTATTCACCTGACACGGTTAACATTTATATAAAGTATGATGATCAAGGGGTGATTATTTTATTATAATTTGACCATTATTGGCATGGCAAATGTGCCTAACGCGTGCCTCGAACATGACCTCCAAATCCCTCTTGAGGCGTTATATTATTGGGGAGAAAGCACACGGCAAGCAAGTGTCAAATCAACCTTAGTACCAGGGATCATTGGTTGACATTTATGGCCCACACAGGAGAATGGCGCTACAAAGGGACGTTCTGAAGATGGGGTTATCGTCTATACATACCGCCAACGAACGCAGAATAAATTACGACAGCAGATCGACTGCATGATAAGCCGCCGACGAAAAACAGCACTGGACCGGTAAGATACAGGTCTACGTTCAGGCCAATATGGGTAAGTCCCGACAGCCTGTATAAATAGAACTAATAAGAAAATATGATTATATTACATCTTTTAGTATGTTAAATAGCCCAAATATTTGTTTGTGCAGGAAGAACTCTAGTATCCTTCCGTGCATTTATTCATGTGCCGACATTCTTGATTAATGAACCTTCATCCAACAACTGGTGGACCAAAATGCAACCTTAACTTGCCTACCTTTTGTTAATTTTCGGTAACTTTTAACGTGGTATCGGTAGGGCAGGCAATTGATTAGAAGTCAACATAAGGATGTTAATGGAAACTTGTTCAAATACATTGCATCCAAGTACATCAATAACCAATCATATGCATGTTTAAAGAAATGCATTGACGTGTCATTAACAATAATGCCCACATATATAGTGGTTAGACCTGAAACAAAAATTCCACAAAGATGTGGTACTCGAGTGATACTTAGAGAAATTATACGTACATGCTCGTGAACGTCACTTTTCGTACAACTAGATCACTACATGAAAAGTAATCTGTAAACGGATATGTTGCAATTTTCATTTTGTTCGATGGATTGCAAACTTGCAGAAAACATTTTCAGTGTTGTCATTTTTTTTTTGTCCTTCGGGATCATTGATCTCAGCACGTTACAGTCTACAGAGATTGCCGGTTCTATGGACGTAAGAGATGTTGCAATTTAACATTATCTCACATGAACAGACTCAATCAAACTGAGCCTACAATTTTCATATGAGCCGTGTCATGACAAAACCAACATAATGCGTTTGCGACCAGCATGGATCCAGACCAGCCTGCGCATCCGCGCAGTCTGATCAGGATCCATGCTGTTCGCTATCAGTTTCTCTTCTTGTTATATGGTTTGTAAGCGAACAGCATGGATCCTGATCAGACTGCGCGGATGCGCAGGCTGGTCTGGATCCATGCTGGTCGCAAACCAATTATGTTGGTTTTGTCGTGACGCGGCTCATATAATATTGTTGTTTTCATTGCCTACAAGGGATCTCTGCATTTCGGGATTTTTTTATAAGGCGATCTTGGTAAAATCATAGTAAATTTTTACTTGATACATCAAGCATCCAGTTTTAATGTCTGATTAAGGGCTTATATCCGCAAGAGTCTTTAAATAACAACTCGTGGCAGAAGTCTTTAAACAAATTTCGCAGATTGGTAATAATTATGTATGGTTATACTTTATAAATTATTTTTGTTAACGCAAATTGTGCGATATGTATTTTTTAATCCTGTAAAAATTAATCTGATTTGAATTTATGAAGGTAATAAAATCTTATATGTATCTCCGATACTATCGTGAAACCACATTCGGACCAAGACCTTTTGTCGGACAAATGTGTCTATCATTAAGCATTTCTTACATTTATTTTATACATGTACATGACGATCTTCTTAATACGGCTGGTCAGTAGAGAATTGGTATGCAGTAAATTGAGATAGATATCCAAGCAAAAATGTATACACAGTAAATTGTAGTTCATGTTGACATTCAAACCGCCTAGCTGTCGCTTTAACAGAACAAAACAGAATTTTTTTATGTGAAGTACAGTACTAATGTAATCTAAAACTATACACAGATCTTTAAAAAAAACCTCGAGGCATCACGGCTTTAAAAAGGGATTCAGGCTCCAATTAACAATTTTAACTCTCATATTCATTAAATTTAAGATATGAAAGTTTTTGGATATTATGGAAAAAGTCCATCAAGTCATAATTTCAGGGATAGGTCGAGCGTTTAACCCTTTATTGAGCCATACATCTGCAGAATTGGCCTGGGCTTTTCGGTCTCTGCTAATTCTATACATGTAGATTCTATTGTATCTTTTAACGTTGTTTTTTCTATATCTAAATTCTAATACATTATACTAATGTAGACACTATAGCTGTCAGGATAAGTCAATAGGCAGAGTGTTGGACTGTGAATCGGGTGACCCCAATTTAATTCCTGGACGGTGTAGATTTACTCTATAAAATTTGTAATTGATCCTGTATATCGTCATTAGCACTGTACCTCTGCTCTAGGATGTACAGAAGTTATCAGTTCTTCAAGTAAGTGAAGGCAACTATTACAGTACTAGTACTGACAGCTTACCCAGGAATCATTGCGGTAGCTGAACTGTGCTCTGGTTAATTCAATGTGGCTCCCTGTCGTGATCTAGAGGGTGAAATGCGAATACCAACACCACATAATGTAGATATCGTAAAACTTCAAATGCTTGAATTACCTTCAGCTCTCTTGAAACAGCACTTTCATTGATGGCTTTAACTAACAAGAGCTGTCAAGGGAGACAGCGAAGCTCGACTAATAAAATACTGGACGCAGTAAGGAGGACAAAACTATGAAAGAAAAATCAATTATGTATAATTATGTATTAAGTTATAGTAAAAAAATAACATTTGTTAACATAAAATCCAAGATCAAGGGGAATAATTCTAGAAATAGTCACGCTAGAGTTATGAACCTTGTCACACAACATGTGTGCAATGATAAGAAATATATGTTTGAAGTTTGAAGTAGATACCTTAAAAAGTAAAGAAGTTAAAATATTTCTTTTAAAAAAAATCATAAGTTCAAAGGGGAGATTAATCTGTAAATATTGCTTCAAGAGTTATGAACATTGTCACATAAAATGTAATTGATGATAAGGAATAAGTATTTGAAGAATCAGGTAGATACCTTTAAAACTAAAAAAGTTATAGTAAAAATAACATTTTTCTAGTAAAAAAATCTAAGTTTATGGGGAGATAATTCTTGCAATATTGGTGCTGGAGTTATGAACCTTGTCACATAAGATGAGGATGATGATTAGGTACATATATTTGAAGTATGAGATTGATCCCTTTAGAAATAAATAAGTAACAGTAAAAAATAATATTTTTTAAGGAAAATTCTAAGTTCAAGGGGAGATAAATCTGAAAATATTGGTGCTAGAGTTATGAATCTTGTCACATAAAATGGGGATGATGATAAGGTACATATATTTGAAGCATGAGGTTGATCCCTTAAGAAATAAAGAAGTTACAGTAAAAAATAGTATTTTTTAAGGAAAATTCTTAGTTCAAGGGGAGATAAATCTGAAAATATTGGTGCTAGAGTTATGAACCTTGTCACATAAGATTGGGTTGATGATAAGGAACATATATTTGAAGTTTGAAGTTGATACCTTAAGGAAATGACAAAGTTATAGTGAAAAATATTTTACTGCACCAAAACTTTAACGCGGACGCCGACGCCGGGGCGAGTAGGACACTGCTCTCCATATACTTCGTATAGTCGAGCTAATAATGGCACCTGTAAGTCATGCTGAGGTCAAAGGGCAATCCAGCTGTAGCTCAGATTGGAACCCACAACCTCACCTGCAGATTGAGACTTTTTTTACTTTTACCACTTTCCTCCTCCACTCAGTGGAACTTGATAAACACTATTTTTGTATAAATCTAGTCAAGAGTAGTTTCTTGGACTCATTTTTATAGCGACCAGGAAGCTCTTGCAATCATCAAATAAATCTACATGTACAGTACAGTACTAATGTATTACAATAGAGAATTCAAATCTAACTCCAGTAAGTCTTTTATTGCATTCAGAATTTCGTCGCTCTAAAATACACAATTTGTATTATTTTAATTAAAATTTAGATAAATGGCATTATTTCTTAGCGGTGATTGGCTTAAAAAAATTGGCGAGCACTAAGAGATATTATCTTCATTTGACTATACAGCACAGTAAGTAAGACCGCCTATTAATACAAGAGGGCCATGATGGCCCTGAGGTCGCTCACCTGTATATAGCCCCCCCCCCGGGCCAATTTTTACCCCAGGGCTTTTATTTGAACAGACTTGGTAGACACCCATAAGAAGATGTTTCATGCTAAACATCTAAGTTCTAGCTCATTGGGTTTTTTAAAAGAAGATTTTTTAAGTTTTTACTATACACATATAGTTAAAAACAATGACACCCCTGGGGCAGGGCCAGTTTTGACCCCCGGGCTTTTATTTGAACAAACTTTGTAGATATTTACTTAAAAATGTTTCATGTATAATATCTAAACTCAAGCTATTTGGGATTTTTCAAAGAAGATTTTTAAGTTTTTGCTATACACATATAAGGAAAATCAATGACCCCCTGGGGCGGGGCCAGTTTTGACCCCAGGGCTTTTATTTGAACATACTTGGTAGACACCCATTAGAACATGTTTCATGCTAAATATCTTAGCTCTAGCTCTTTGAGTTCTTTAAAAGAAGATTTTTTAAGTTTTTACTATATGCATAAAGGGGAAAATCAATGACCCCCTGGGGCGGGGCCAATTTTGACCCCAGGGCTTTTATTTGAACAAACTTGGTAGACACTCATTAGAATATGTTTCATGCTAAATATCTTAGCTCTAGCTCTTTGGGTTCTTTAAAAGAAGATTTTTTAAGTTTTTACTATATGCATATAGGGAAAATCTATGACCCCCTGTGACGGGCCCAATTTTGACCCCAGGGCTTTTATTTGAACAAACTTGGTAGACATTGACTAGATGATGTTTCATGCCAAATATCTAAGCTCTAGCTCTTACGGTTCTTTAAAAGAAGATTTTTTAAGTTTTTACTATATGCATATAGGGAAAATCTATGACCCCCTGGGGCAGGGCCAATTTTGACCCCAGGGCTTTTATTTGAACAAACTTGGTAGACACTCATTAGAAGATGTTTCATGCTAAATATCTTAGCTCTAGCTCTTTGGGTTCTTTAAAAGAAGATTTTTTAAGTTTTTACTATATGCATATAGGGAAAATCAATGACCCCCTGGGGCGGGGCCAATTTTGACCCTAGGGCTTTTATTTGAACAAACTTGGTAGACACTCATTAGAAGATGTTTCATGCCAAATATCTAAGCTCTAGCTCTTACGGTTCTTTAAAAGAAGATATTTAAAGATTTTTCTTTCGGTTGCCATGGCAACCAGAGTTCTGCATGAAATGGAATTCTTTGAACAATCTTGATAGAGCTTCATACAAAGAGTATTCCTGCCAAGTTTCATTAACATTGGCCTTGCGGTATCATAGAAGATGTCCTTAGAATATTTAAAATGTGGACGGACGACTGACGACAGACGCCATTTGGTTGGCCATCCTAAAAGCTCACCTGCACTTTGTGCAAGGTGAGCTAATAAAAGTAAATTCAGCTAGTGGGTTCGAAACCTGGGGGAAACTGTATCATTTATTTATTAAAGTTTTTATTCTTTTTTTTTCTTAATTACTAGTACTTTTTTAATTGCTGACAAAATAAAATTTGATTACCCATATGAACTTAAAGATACTGTATTTTGTCTCTCTTAAAATTTGTTGAAGTATTCATATATTATTAATAAGAAATTAAAAAATAAATAATAAGAAATCCAAGGAACGGATAATCTGATCAGGACCGCAAACATATATATCAGATATCTTTCTTGCATATGCTACCATATTCTATTATTTTTAAACTCTTAACCTTAAAAAAAACAATTTTCTATTAAAATTTATGTCATTACACTCGTAACTATTTTCTTACAACAGCGTATAAAACTACAACTTCATTCATAACGGCAATTACGTCATCCAAAGCGTGCCATTGTACAACACGCAACTCATCTGGCACGCCACACCAGACAATATTGCCGGCATGATTAAAACTAACGGAAACATCAGTTTAATATGCAAGAAACTGGAATAAATGAGATGAAGATACTTCAATTAAAAAGTTACCTAAATGAATCAATCAAAATAAAAACGCATTATGTAGTTTGTACATAAAGGGGGGAATAAAAAAAAATAAAAAACGAAATATACTGTTCAAAACCTACCCTTCTGCCATTCAGTAGGTTCCTTCTGAACTAAGCGTTCTACCGATTGAGCTATTGCGACATTTGTTACTTACTTTTACAATTATCAGTCAAGCGCTCAATCAATAGGATGTACAACAATTAATTTACCTATATGGTATTAGCGCGGACTGTTCCGTACTATAAATATGAAGAAACTTCTGTTTATCGTGCTCGGATTATAATGTTAGATTTTTGATGAAAAAAGACAAAACAAAAAAAACAACAACAAAAAACAGAATTTTAAATTTCTTACACATTCAGAAAAAAAGAAACATTGCGCATGCGCATCAGCCTTGTTTCTAAAACAATCAAAATGCTTCATTTTCGTATTTGCCCCAATTCCATTAGTTTGTTAGCCCTATGTGATAGAACAAAATTATTGTCTTCAAGTCAGTGCACAAAAGCTTATTTTTTACCAAAAGGCCAATAACAATAATGTTTAATCAATAAAATTTCATAAAACTGCTCTAGCTGATGGTCAATACCAACCATAAACAATGTCTAAATGGGAACTATTTTTCTTTTTACATGCAACACATCAAATAACATGCTTCACTCCACATGCTACAACACGCACTAACATTGGGATAAGTGAAGGTGGTGGTGGTGTTGGTAGTTTTCATTCCGGATCACAGCAGAAATTTTTAGCCACCTTGAATTTACCAGAGCACAGTTCGGCCACCGCATTGTTCCTTGATTTCATGAACAATCACAACGAAAGTGACCTGCACCGTCTGGGAATCGAACACGGGTCGCCCAATCACAGTCCAGCGCTCTACCTATTGAGCTTACTGGACGGCCTATGGAATAAGTGAAGTTATACTGTCAGTTATATAAATAGTCAAAGTTACTGGAGCCACTGATTGGATTTAGTCCAATAACACACAACTGACACTCCACATCCTTATCAGTTGCCAGAGAACTACAATGTTTAATGTCACAGTATCAATTCACATGGAAATCCACAAAATTATATGTTTAACACCTTGTCCAGCAAGAATCAATCCTGTAAAATATAAAAAAAACTCAGTTATAATGCATAGTAATAAGTTGTGTCCATAGAATTCTCATATTTGTTACTTGAAGTTATTTTGTTACTTATGACTTTATACAAAGAATAATATCTCAATCAGCTGATCACAAAAAAGGAAACAATATCATACTCTATCAAAATTCATGCTTTTTCAGAAGAAATATTTATTATATACTACCAGAACTCCGTCTAATAAAGACTATGACAGCATTAATTTATATACAATCAATGTTAAGAATGCTTTAAGAAGTGATAAGAAACATGTCCTATGGCATCAACAAATAAAATGAGCTGTGTCATGACAAAACCAACATAATGGGTTTGCGACCAGCATGGATCCAGACCAGCCTGCGCATCGGCACAGTCTGATCAGGATCCATGCTGTTCGCTTACAAACTTTATTACATGTAGAGAATCTGACAGCAAACAGCATGGATCCTGATCAGACTGCGTGGATGCGCAGGCTGATCTGGATCCATGCTGGTCGCAAACGCACAATGTTGGTTTTGTCATGACACGGCTCAAATGATGTCAAGTAAATAACTTCATTCTCATCTAAATGAAATTTTCAATAAATATTTCTTCCTTTAAGTGAAAATTAAAACAGAAATAAATATTTTTCCCTTAAACAACTGCATATAATCACATGGAAATACACTGTCTATAATTAAGAAAAGAGTGCTTTTAACACAAATCATATGATTATGTCCATGAAATTATTTATCTTTAAAAATAAAATTTCATATTTAATTTTGATTAAAAGATATATCATATTAAAAAATTTCCACTATCAAAAGTATAGTTATAGTCTATAACTATAATTTTGAGTGGGAAAAAAAAAATTTTTCTTTTATAATTTTATCGGTGGTTTTGTATTTTATACCTTATAGTAAGCCTTGACATGTTGATTTTTTTTTTCAGGGTTGTAGTAGGGGTCCAGGGGCAGATAGGGGTGGGTAGTCCAAACACCGATACTGCCACCTGTGGGTTAGCTAGGTGTTTGAGCCCCTGTCAGACTGTGACATATCAATATCAATCTGTAAATAAAAATAAAATTGGAAGTGACTGTCTGCATATTGCACACTATAAATCATTATTCTCTGGAAATTTTAATATCATAAAATCAGTATTACTTTAATTGATACTTTTATAATGAGAAATATAGTACAACACTACTCAGAATTGGAAGGAATAATCTGGAAAATGTTCACCCGACTTGTATTTTCCTGTTGTTTTTTTTTTCTGAAAATAAATTTAATGTATTTATTTCTTAATTTATGTACACTGATTTACAGCAGCTGTTTACAGAAAGTTTCAAAAGGGTATTTATAGTCGACTCTTGCCTTTTAAATATTTCTATTCAAAAGTCTAAGGCATACAAAATTGAAACAAAAATCATATGTATATATAATATATACCTGGAAATTAAAAATTGGTTCTGATTGAAAGCACTGTCATGAGATGACGACTTAACTGAGCGGAGTAAATAGTAATTTGATAAGTAGCAGTACCAATTTAGTAATCATAAACCATTTATGAGTTTAGTTTAGTTTATTCCTAACCAAATTATTGAAGCATAACCAAATGTGTTGTTTTCTACCAAAAATGTAAGTGTTTATAAGCATGGTGTTGGAGCCTTTACAAAACATTTACTGGTGGATAATTTTTATAAATGTTGACTGTGAATTACATAACCTAAAATGACATTGTGATAAAGATTTTTAAAATCATACTGTCAAATATCTAAAATATCTTGATTTTAATAAATGTCAAATAAAACAATGACTTTAATATAGACATAAAATTCACAGCCCTGTTTTAATTTTACAAACCATGAATCAGCCCTGTTCTAATTTTACAAACCATGAATCAGCAAATAAGTGCTCCCGCTGAGATTTGAACTCAGAACTCCTCTTATGTATGTGATACAATAGAGAGGCATTTTGACATTTAAACTACAAGAGCTTAAAACTTACTAACCATGGCTTGTTATTCATTTAAAAGATTAACATTCTTCCTACTTTTTTGCATCAATAGTTTTAAAACAGCCAAATATAAGTAAGGGCCAAATATTGGTCTTTTCTAAACAAAAGGGCCAAGATGGCCCTAGATCACTCACCTGACCCATCGAACTTGTCCCAGCAATTGCTTAGACAAGCATTCGACAATTGAGACAAAAAGATTGTGTTAACATTTGGTTTTTTCAATATTTGGGCAGTGTGACGTAGTTTTTGACCCAGGTGACCCATATTCTAACTTGACACAGAAATCATCAAAACAAACTTGCAGACCAATTTCCAGGATATTTGGATCTAAACAGTAGCCACTAGCGACTTAACAAGATTTTTCTATTTTTAGCTCCTGTGACCCAGTTTTTTATTCAGAGATGACCCATGTTCGGACTCATCCTAGCAATTACCTAGACAAGCATCCTGACCACTAGAGTGTTAACAAGCAAATGTGGATGGACGACAGATGAAATTCAACGATCCTAAAAGCTCACCCTGAGCTAGCTCAGGTTAGCTAAAAAGGGGCACAATTCTGTCAAAATTCTTAATTGAGTTACCTCCTTCTGTCCACAGGTTGGCGACATGATGGTTAAAATGTGTGCAAAGTTTTAAAGCCATATGTCAATAGACTGAAAATATTTTAGGTGGTACGCAAACTTTAACATAAGTGGTTACGCCGATGCACGGGTGACTAGGATAGCTCTTATTCTGAACAAAAAGTCGAGCTAAAAATGCCTTTTCAAGGATTCAAATCTATACTCACAGAGCCAATACTCTACCACTATGACAAAAAGGATGAATCATGAGTAATTGATGTAAACAGATAATGAAAGGTCAATAACGAAATCAAGCTGTATATTAAATGGACTTGCCTATCTTTCAATCTTATTTTAGGAAAAATTTCAAAATATTATACTGACTGCATTGTGAACAGTGATAAAACAATTTTTGTTAACATCACTATAAAATCTATAAACTTCATTTCTTCCCCTCTGCTTTTATCATGGCTTGGGACATGCTAGTTATTAAAACTAGGCAGCATTGGAAGAATTAAACCTATTACCATGCTTATAGCATGTTAAATGGACTTGTATCCATCTTTCAATTTAATAACTTTATTTTAGGGAAAATTTCAAAATTTGTTCTGTCTGAATAGTGAACAGTGCAGACCATGATCAGACAATTTTTGTTGATTACACTATAAAATCTATTAACTTCATTTCTTCCCCTCTGCTTTTATCATGGCTTGGGACATGCTAGTTATTAAAACTAGGCAGCATTGGAAGAAGTGTAGTGATAGTATAACCATAGTTGAACCATTATAAACGCGCGACTGAATGGACGTTTTGTTATTATTTTATATTATTTTTATAACGCGCTACACTTCTTCCACCATTCAGTTTACGAATCTTGTGACGTTGTTGGTATGTAATTTCTTATTATTTTTATTATGACTTTTATAAAAAAAAATTATTATTACTTATATATTATTATTTTTTTTGTATTATTACTTTTATGTTATTATTATTATTATAATTTGTTTATTATTATAATTATTATTTTTATTATTATTATTATTACTTTTAGTTTATTATAATTTTTATTATAATTATAGCTTTTATGTTTTTGATATGTTTTTTTATTGTTTCTTTTATAACATATAACATCTATTATTATTTCATGAACACAACAACATTATAAGTTTTACCACTTTTTATTACATTGATTGAAATTCAATTTAAAAAAAAAATATTTTACATTTCATACCCAGAACATACTTAATCACTTTTACATTACGTACATATAGCTCTTTAAGAGCTGACCAGAAACATTTCTATATTAATTTTTATACCTTTTTTTGATACACATTTTTCAAGCACATTTTTATAACACATTTTTCAAGCACATTTTTATAACACATTTGTTTATCATTATAATTATTATGTTTATTACTATTATTAATTTTAGATTATTATTATTTTTATTATAATTAGTTTGATATGTGTTTTTTTTTATTGTTTCTTTTATTACATATAGCATTTACCGTATTATTATTTTTCATGAACACAACAACATGACAATTTCATACCATTTTTATTACTGTCACATTGATTGAAATTCAATTTAAAAAAATAAAAATAAAAAAAAATTTACATTTCATACCCAGAACATACTTTTACATAACATACATTATAGCTCTTTAAGAGCTGACCAGAAACATTTTTATATTAATTTTTATACCTTTTTTTGATACACATTTTTCAAGCACAATTTTATAACACATTTGTTTATTATTAAAAATATCATTTTTATTCTTATTATTATTTTTAGTTTATTATTATTTTATCATAATAATAGCTTTTATGTTTTTAATATGTTTTCTTGTTATTGTTTCTTTTATTACATATAGCATCTATTATTATTTTTCATAAACTCAACATGACAATTTATACCATTTTTTATGACTGTCACAATGATTGAATTTCAATTTAAAAAAAAAATAAAATATTTTTACATTTCATACCCAGAACTTGCTTTTACATAAAACTGCACTTTTTTTTTTTTTTTTTTAAATTATAATTTTTCAATTTTTTTTTACCACACAATTCATATCATCTTTTGATTTCATGGGGAATATTATGGAGCATATTACACACAGCTGACCAGAAACAACTTTTATACATATTCTTTATTCACACAAGTACTTTAATACTAATATTTTTATACTCAGTTTTCTGTAAACCGATTTTTTTTACTATTTATAAAAAAAAAACCTTTGACATGTTTTAACAGGATTTTTTCTGTTTATGCTTTTTGAAGAACAGATACATTTTAATACTCTTTTTATGAAACCCTTTTCATACAAATTATTTTAATACACACATTTTTTTACAAATCTATAAAGAACACCTTTGACAAGTTTAATTGGATTTCTCCCGTTTGGGATTTTAGAAACAGCCATACAGAAACCAGATAAATTTTAATACCCTTTTATAATACCATTTTTATACAAATTATTCATACAAATTATTTTTATACACATTTTTTTACAAAACTATAAAAAAACGAAAAATCCACGAAAATTCCGCGTTGCCTATAGTCAGGCACGAAACAAAAATATTTGTGTCGGGTGGGTACAAATCAAAAATATTTGTATCGGCGGGCAAAATACATGCAACTTACAAGTAAATGACAAAATTTATGATATAAAGTAAGGATATTAAAGCAAAAATCTAGGAAATTCTGCATGGCCAAGTTACGGACACTAAATGAAAATTTGTGTCTATTTTCTTACCAAAAGTTATTTTCCAATTACAGTCATATCCAGGCCACTTCCATGCTATAATGAAACTCCATATCCCTCAGCACTGGAAAAAATAAAAAACGGAAATAATTTTTATACACATTTTTTTAAACACAATTTCAAACACATTTTAATACACACTTTTTTGAAACACATTATTTTACATATTTCTCCAGCTATTATCACTTTTTGGACTCCTACTGCATATAGAAATATTGGCTGACTAGAAACAATTTTTATACCCATTTTTGATACACATTTTCATACACAGTTTGATACACATTTTTTAAAACTCATTATTTTACATATTTAAAAAACCTTCTTTGACATGTTAAACAGGATTTCTATTGTTTGCGCTTTTTCAACTCTTACCAGAAACAGCTGACCACAAACAACTTTTAAACATATTCTTAATTCACATTTTCATACAAATATTTTTTTACACAGTTTTCTTTAAACACATCATTTTTTTTATATTTATAAAAAACCCATTGATATGTTTAACAGGATTTCTCCTGTTTATGCTTTTTGAAGCAGCCAACCTAAAGCCAGATACATTTTAATACCCTTTTATGATACGGGCATTTCATACAAAGTATTCATACAAAATTTTTATACACATTTTTAAACTCATTTTTACATATCTATAAATAAACATTAATTAACAACTTTAATAGGATTTCACCTATTTTAACTTTTTCAACTCCTACTTTCTAAGGACAGCCGACTATAAACAATTTTTATACCCATTTTTACACATATTTTTAACACAGAGTTTTATACACATTTTATGTTTGTTTGAAACATGTTATTTTTTATATTTTAGAAACATTTTTCGACATGTTAAACAGAGTTTCTATTATTTGCGATTTTTTTCCGCACCTTTTTTTGCATTTAATACCCATTACATAACATAGATATCGCTTCCAACCAGTTACATTTTTATATCCATTTTTTATACCAATTTTCATACAAGCTTTTTTTTATACACATTTTTTTTAAATATATGCATCCTCTTAAATATTTATAAAAAACATATTTGACACATTGAACAGGACATTTCCAACCAGGAACGGCTGATCAGAAACAATTTTTATACCCATTTTTTACACATTTTCATATTAACTTTTTTAAACATGTTTTAAAACACATTATTTTACGTATATATAAATTTATTTTAAAAAAATCCTTAGACAAGTTAAACAGGATTTTTTCCTGTTTGCTCTTGCTTTTAAGTCTTTTTTCGCTTTTGATACCGATTTAAGAGTTAAACATGGATATCGCTTCCCGAGTCAACCAGTTTCAAACATTTCCATACTCATTCTTTTTTACCCATTTTCATACAAATTTTATACACATTTTTGAAATCACATTTCTACCCACTTATTACACATTTATAAAACTCTTAATACATTTAAAACAGGACATCTCCTGTTTTACCCCGTTTTCTTCTTACTTTTAATATTTTTTTACAAATAAAATTAACACCAATATTTTTACATTTTTCTGATTATCATGTTGAAAGTGACATTCATGTGCTAGACAAATAAATGAAATATCAACGGTGCGCACATTTAATTACCCTTCTTAATTTAACCATTTCAGCATATTTTTTAACACACGATTACATAACTTTTACTGTCATGTCGCCCATGAGATTCTTTTTTTTTTTTTTTCATTTTTACCATTTGTTTTTCACATTTGAAACCCAGAACATACTTTCACATATGTGGCTCAGAAACCTAGTTATACCCATTTTTCACAACCTTGTTTTGATTTACATTTTTAAAGCACATATTTTAAACACATCTCTTTACATAATATTTCTTTTCTAAATATTTTTAACACATTTTATACCTTGTATAAATTATAATTTTTCTTTTCCTTTTCATTTTATTGTTACTACATTTGCATGTTATCTTTTCATTTCATGAGAGAATATTATTAGACATACGCCTATATTAACATTATTTTACCCTTTGACCAATTCTACGCGTGTTAAAAATCAGAAAGCGCATATAAACATTACATAAAGACGCATGACTAACTCGGACCCGGAAGTAACATCGACATATACAGGGCTCTAGGAAAAACTTAGTATGTTATAATAAAGAGCGCATTACAATTTGTATCGGGTAGTGAAACTGTGTTTGCTTACCAAAAATTATTTTCCAATTACAGTCATATCCAGGCCACTGCCATTCTATGAAATTCCATATCCCTCAGCTCTGGAAAAAAAACCAAACCAGAAACAATTTTTATACCCATTCTTTGTACACATTTTCTTACAGTTACACAATTTCATACACATTTTTTTGAAACAACTTTTATACATGATTATTCTTTATTAACATTCTTTGACATGTTAAACAGGATTTCTTTCTATTGTTTGCACTTTTTTCAAATCTTACCAGAAACAACTTTTATATATATTCATTATTCACATTTTACACACATTTTTTTTTCAAAACAATTGTTTTTTTAATTTTTTTTTTAATAACACTTAACATGTTAAACAGGATTTCTCCCGTTTACGCTTTTTGAAGCAGTCAACCTGAGGCTGAGAGACCAGATACATTTTAATTCCCTTTTATGATACCTTTTATGATACCCATTTCATACAAATTATTCATACAAATTATTTATACACATTTTTAAACACATTTTTTTCCATATCTATTAAAAAACCTTTGACAACTTTTAATAGGATTTCCACTTTTTCGACTTCTAGAAACAGCCGACTAGAAACAATTTTTATACACATTTTCATACACAGTTTTATACACATTTTTTGAAACTCATTATTTTACATTATTTAAAAAACCTTCTTTGACACATTAAACTAAATATCTATTGTTTGAGACTTTTTCCACACCTTTTTATTTCATTTAATACCCATTATGTCCAACATGGTGAAACATAGCTGACCAGAAACATTTTTATATCCATATTTTATACCAATTTTCATACAATTTTTTTTATACACATTTGTAATTAATATACATCCATGCATTTATATATTTATAAAAAACCTGTTTGACATGCACAAAATACATGTATTAATAATCAGAACGCGAGAGAACTTTTACACGAGTTAGTCAATAAACTAAAAAACAAAGAAAAAGGCCGTGCAGTATGTTATGTCGCGCGACGGGTATACTACATTACACAACACGATAACGAGCGGATATAAAACGGTCAGGTGTCTCAATCATCCACGAAACAATCCTGTTTTACAAATCAAAGAAAAATTAAAAAAAAACAGGAAAATAAACAAAGGGAAAGGTTTTAAATTTAAAAAACAAATTTAAAAAATAAAAATTGTTAAAAAAATCCAAAAAAACCTTTTCCAAGGCCCTTCTTCCAATTTTTTCGCCGTGCGGGCGTTCCCCCCTTAAAATTTGGGCCTGTTCCCGTGCTCAAATAATCCAAAAGTGATCGTAATGTTTTGAGGCCCGGGAAAAAATTTCCCGGAAAGTTTTTGCCCCACTTCGGAAAAAGTTTAAATTCAACTTGACCTTTTTTAAATTTTTGAAAAAAAACAAAAAGATTTAAACCCAAACGTTTTTTTTTGTTAAAATAAATATCTTGGGATGAAACTCAAATCGCAACTTTACGGCCCTTTCCGCCAATCTTCGGATGAGGACTCGGAAATGTATGAATACACAGAACGGATACGGTATTTCGGTCTAACCTACGCTAAGAAACTAAACATGTAAACAAATAGTAATTTACTTTACCTGTGTAATTAATCCCAAAACAATTGCCGTTCTCCAGCATGTAAATCTAAAAACAATCTTTCCGTAACGTTGTAAAATTACATGTATGAAATCCACGATTTTCACGTACATGGACCACCAACTCTCCTTACCAAAAGAGACTAATTATGTTTCCTACTTGAAAACTTTACATAGCCATATCTTTGATAGCTTGCGGATCACATTTGTCTTATGTACTTATGTATTACTGTACATTTAATGGTCATCTTTAAGGAATATTTAGCCTTTTATTTAAATCTCACCATTGTACAATTCATAACATCAATATATTAAAACATATACATTGCACATAGAATTGTAAGAAAGTATTAAGAATTATTTACGGACTATTAAAACATTTTTGCATTAACTCTTTTAAATGAAGGTTCGATATTCCTTGATATTAATCGTGTTACCACTTTATTGCATTACCAGGTTGAAATGATAGTAATTAATGCATTGGTTATAAAAAAGAAAAGACAAATCCTATCACCATCTAGTGGCAATTTGATCCCGGCCGTGAAAAATAGACCTGTCTATGAGCAGACCTGGGATATACGATAACTTATCGTATGTCCCAGAGCAGACAAAGAAAACATTAAAATTAATCAGAAATCATAAATGAAAAAAAAGTGAACGATTTTCATAATACCACTGTCATAAAAATATGGAGACAATTTTTTTTAAACAAGATACATGCACTTTGCAATTATTCCAATATCCCTATAAATAAAAAATAATGGAGAGCATATCAAAGTTAATACACATATAAGATTTGTTTAACCGCGTCATTTCTAAAAACATTAATAATCTGAGGGGTTCTTCTAGAATTAATTAAGTTAACTATATTTCAAAAGGGGTCGTCGCTTCATCTTCATATCTATGAAACTATATATAAATGTAACTATAGCATATTTATAACAACATTTTAAATCTATCTTAAACGCTCTAGAAAATTTTCAGTACATACAAATTGTACCAAAAATACAAATTGTAAAAACATTGCAAAAATATGTCCTTTTAAACCATTTATGATTCAAATGACGTTCGTTTGACATGCGCTGTGCATTTGAAACCGCAGCCACTACCTTAAGAGCTTAAGAGTATATGAATCTTACACCGGCTGCCGGTACAGACCGGAATATCTAGCTCGAGGGTGACTGTTTACGGCGGTAACGAGGCTGTGCCGAGTTACCGCTAAACAGTTACCCGAGAGCTAGATATTCCCGTCTGCACCGACAGCCAATGTTTGAGTCTTTTTCTTGCATATTACATATCACAAAAATTACGAAAACTGATATTTTCATTACGCACTTTTTTCTTATAGTAGCGTATGAACTTACAACTTCATTCATATTAATAATCTAAAACTGTACACAGATCTTTAAAAAAAAACCTCGAGGCATCACGGCTTTAAAAAGGGATTCAGGCTCCAGTTAACAATTTTAACTCTCATATTCATTAAATTTAAGATACGAAAGTTTTTGGATATTATGGAAAAAGTCCATCAAGTCATAATTTCAGGGATAGGTCGAGCGTTTAACTCTTTATTGAGCCATACATCTGCAGAATTGGCCTGGGCTTTTCGGTCTCTGCTATTTCTATACATGTAGATTCTATTGTATCTTTTTTGTACGTTGTTTTTTTTTTTTTTTTTGCTTTTGGAGTAATACGCGTTTGTGCCCTAATATGGACGTCCTTATATTATTAGTTATAAAGATCGTTGATTATTAGTTATAAAGATCGTTGATTATTAGTTATAAAGATCGTTAACCCGAGCCGCCAGGCGAGGGTTATATTGCAAATAGCCGTTTATACGGCCATATAACCTGTCAACAATCTTTACAACGAATTTATAATACAGCACGCATCATTTTTTAGTGAAAAAAAGTAAGATTTCTTCATAAATCGACAGCAGCCGTGTATATAAAATTATATTTAAACGTCACGATTATCCAATGAAAAGCGACGTTACAAACGTGCAGTATTATAAATATTAATTGCTTGATTCACAAGTTAAATATATCTATATGTACTTTTAAAAAGAAGTAAACCCTCATTTATTTTATTTATTTATTTATTTATTTATTTATTTATTTATTTATTTATTTATTTATTTATTTACAGGGCTTCCATTAAGGAAAGTTTGGGAGTCATTTAATCCTTGATTTTGGCTTGTGACTTCAAGAATCTAATACTTTTCCTTCTTTGCCTATATAACGTGACTTCCAATATCAGAGATTTTACAGTGTCTGACTTCCAAATTTTGAAACTTAGTGGAAGCCCTGTATTTATCTATCTATTGAAAAAAAAAACAATAAATGTTGTCATCAAGGTACTTCTGAATTTACTCAAAACAGACGTTTCCATACACGCTAGTACTTAAATTCTGAAAATATCTAATAAAAAATATCTAACTTTTTCTCTCATAATGGAAATAATTTCCCATGTTTCATAGGAGAGGTATATGTAATGTATTATATTGTTGTTGTTTTTTATTATTGTGGAATTAAAGAGAAAAAGGGAGGTGACTTGAATAACCTTCAAATACTGTATCCATAAAACCACGGATTTATATGTAATATAAATCCGTGAAAAAACTAATGAAAGTCTGTCTTACTGCGACTTTTCCGTTTATCACATCTAAAGCTCAGTGCGAAAAAATGTGGTAACGAAACAATATGTGCACGAAACGGATATGATTTTTTTTGGGATGTTGACAAGTCGAATGTTGACATAAATTGCTTCTTGTAAGTATTCTTGACGATCTCTTGTAGGATGCCATCATATAAATATGTGTCTTTATTTTGTGTGCGTATTTTTGTTCTGTCATTTTGCAATAGTTATATTTAGTCATGGATCAATGGATAAGTAGGTGTTACCGTCTAGTAAAGTTTCGGATAAAGAAGAACTGCCTGCAAGTTTAACTTTTAGGCCGTAGGTAGTTTAAAGAAATAATTATTTTTGATAAAATTGAAATGTTTATTATTTTGTTTGCTAATTAGTCATAGTTTAAGTTACTGACAGAAGAGATTACTATTACAACTAATACAAACTGATGACAAATGTAGGTGTGTCATAATTTTTGTTAGTTTCTCATTTAATGGCCACGGCCCAGGCACGATTAATAACATTTGTTTTCTTTTTTGGTCAGTTTGTATCCTGCACTAACATGTTCTTTTCTTTAATTTATTTTATATTAATGTAAAACCACTCATATGTCAAATCTTAGACTCGTACGGAACAAGCAATAATGAGTGGTCCTATATCACAGCAAGATAAGTGCATATATGTATTGTATTGGACAATGTTCAGATATTGAAATTTGTATACTGATTTAACATAACATGAAATGGAGCAGCAATCAGTATTCACTATCCAAACATAAGGTTTACTGTTAAATCTATGTATGAAAAAATGAACTAAATTACATACTGCCGTTAACTTATATCTAAATCGAATACATTATACTAATGTAGACAGTGTAGCTGTCCCTGTAATCTCAATAGTGTTTGACTGTAACTCTCATTTTAATTGATTCTTTATACAGTCATTTGCACTGTACCTCTGCTCTGGCATGTACAGAAGTTATCAGTTCCTCTGCAATTAAGTGAAGGTAACTTGTAGTCAGTATTACTGGTAAACAGTTTGACAGCTTACCCTGTGAGGCTTGATGCAGTGGCTAATCTGTGCTCTGGTTAATTTAATGTGACTCCCTGTCGTGATCTGGAGGGTAAACAACCAACACAACCACCACCTAATGTAGACAGCGTAAAACTTACTATGTTTGAATTACAATGTACATGTACCTTCAGCTGTCTTGAAACAACACTTTCATTGATAGCTTTAACTAATAATGGCACCTGTAAATAATGCTGAGGTCAAAGGGCATTTCAGCTGTAGCTGATTGGAACCCACAACCTCACCTGCAAATAAAGATTTTTTTTTTTTACTTTTACTGCTTCCCTCCTCCACTCAGTGAAGCTTGATAACCACTATTTTTGTTGAAAATTCGGGTCAAGAGTAATTTCTTGGACTCATTTTGATAGCGTCCACTTCAAGGGTCAGTTCTTGCAAGAATTTATTTATGACTAATTCACTAAGTGTATTGGCTAAATGCAGTTATCAATTGTATAATACCGATAGAAATTATGTACTGGATGCTTGTTTTATTTGTGATATCCCAACAAAGGATCAAATCAGTGACCCCTTGGTTATGAGACAAATAACTTTTAACTCTTTGGGTTAAAGATATCAATTTCTTAGGTAAAGTTGATAATTTTATGCATTTATTGATAAAAAGTTTCTTTTTATCTCTTTTAATGCTCCATATGAAGCACAAATTTAAAAATGTTCTCTTTTTGTTTGTTTTAGTGCTCCATATGAAGCGAAAATATAGAGGACACCTATGTTGTACAGAGCCAATAAGATACTAAATTCCTTTTAGTAAAAAGTCAAGAAAGTGTTCCAATGGCTCAACCAAGCAGCACACAGCTACAGTACTATAGACATGACTATGCTAAAGTTTGCATGACAGGACTTCTCGGATGCCGCTGGCACAGGTACAAGCAGTCTACCAATGGTTCCAGGAAGGTGAGTTCCCAGTACTGTCCTTGAACTGAATCAATCAAATCAAACCTGCAACATTTGCAATTTTGCCATTTTGAACTTTCTTTAAATTAGGGATTCTATGTTTCTCTATTTTGTGATTATGTTGCTTTGCAATTTTTTTTAAGAAACTGAAATTGTTATAAATTAGAACTATTCTAATAACAACTTAACTTGAATCTTGGACAAAATATAACAGGACAAGCTAGATAAGTGGTCTTATCTTCGCGTCAAATTTACCGCAGCCCGATTGACCAATTAGTGTTGTGTGTCAATCACATATAAATAGTGTTATAAAAATCATTACAATGATAAATTTTTCATAAAATGTTAAGAATTAAGACACTTTGAATACAAAAGGGCTGTTAAAATTTAAACACCAGTTGTCCTATATATTTCCCTTATTTCACAGTTTAACTAAGGAGAAAAATATACCCTTTGAAAACGATTGACAAGACAAAATGGCGATAAGTGTGCCTGATTTGTTGAAAACATAACATTATGCTAATTTTCAATTGTTTAACCCATTATATTATGTCCCAATTCAGTGTTTTTTTTTCTTTATATAACTACTACCTTAAAACGGCACTGTTCACAATAGTAAATAGACATTAAAATTCCCAATTTCCAATGTTTAAATTCCCAAAATGGCTGTTAAAAATTTTCACAAGGCCAAGTTATTTCTCTGAAATCATTTAAATCCAACATATTCATTCAAATCATCACTCAATAGTTCTACCTGGACAGTGGCAGCTGTTACCTATCTTTATTCATGATGACTTATCTTATTTGTAGCTGAAAAAATGCATTAAAAAAATTCCCAATTTAAGTAAAAATAACGCATTTTTTCCCAATCAGTCTGGTATCGGCACCATTCCCAAAGAAGAAAAAAAACGCTGCAACTTGAATACATTATGTAACATAGGTGTTGTTAAGGACAATTTTATTGTGTTTTAGACAGAAGTGGCAAGATAATAAATAATGATATTTGCAATGATCTTTTAACACTTTCAGAGAGATGTGGCATATTTTGTATTCTGTTTACTGGTGTCCATGTATGTGATATTCTGGTTCTATTATTTGTTGATAGCTGATAATGATAAACAGAGTATGAATGTGTAAGTGTGATCTTTTTTATCAACACGAGTCAGTGTAATCTTTATTTATCAGTATGAATCTGTAAGCAGGATCTTTTTTATCAGTATTAATCAATGTGATCTTTTTTATCGGTATTGAGTTATTACCCTTTATTAATTTTCATACTTTATTTTTGTCCAGGCCATTTCTCATAAATTATAAAAGCTATAGACTTGAAACTTCATAGGATGATAGATCTTATTGATAAGAAGTGCAGTGCACAGAAACTGCTGCTCTGCATTTCTTGTTTTTTGAGTCATTGCCCTTTGTTAATTTTTATATTTCATTTTTGTCCTGGCCATTTCTCCTAAACTATATTGTTCACAAGGCGACACATCCGACTCGCGGAGTTCTAGTTTATCAATATGTGTCATTAAGTGTGATGTTATTTTATAAGTATAAGTTTGAAAATTTATGAAGAAAAAAGAATACTTACAGCAGTGTTTCTCTCCGAAACAAGTTGACAGTGTTACAGCAAGTGAATCATGTATATAAAAAACAACAACATAAGGTATCTAAATCCTGTATATGTTTATACTATATTTCAGATTTATGTATGAAAGAACACAAAGTAGATTTGATTGGTTCCTCCTAGCTCTTGTGATATTTTCTGTGTTGTTTTCATATGTTGTTTTACTGTTGGTAAGTACATGTAGTTTTACTGTTGGTTAAGTAGTCTTACAAAATTATATCAAAGCAGAATGAAGCTGACTTTATTTGTCCTTTTTTAGCTCACCTGTCACAAAGTGACAGGGTGAGCTTTTGTGATCGCTTTTCGTCCGGCGTCCGTCCGTCCGTCGTCCGTCCGTCGTCCGTCCGTCCGTCCGTCCGTCTGTAAACTTTTGCTTTAAATGACATCTCCTCATAAACCACTGAGCCAATTTCATCCAAACTTCACAGGAATGTTCCTTTGGTGGTCACCTTTAAAAATTGTTCAAAGAATTTAATTCCATGCAGAACTCTGGTTGCCATGGCAACCGAAAGAAAAATCTTTAAATATCTTCTTTTAAACAACCCTAAGAGCTAGAGCTTAGATATTTGGCATGAAACATCTTCTAGTGAGGTGTCTACCAAGTTTTGTTCAAATAAAAGCCCTGGGGTCAAAATTGGCCCCGCCCAGGGGGTCATTGATTTTCCCTATATGCATATAGTAAAAAACTTAAAAAAGTCTTCTTTTAAAGAACCCAAAGAGCTAGAGCTAAGATATTTGGCATGAAACATCTTCTAGTGAGTGTCTACCAAGTTTGTTCAAATAAAAGCCCTTGGGTCAAAATTGACCCCGCCCCGGGGGGTCATTGATTTTCCCTATATGCATATAGTAAAAAGTTTAAAAATCTTCTTTTAAAGAACCCAAAGAGCTAGAGCTAAGGTATTTAGCATGAAACATCTTCTAATGAGTGTCTACCAAGTTTGTTCAAATAAAAGCCCTGGGGTCAAAATTGGCCCCGCCCCAGGGGGTCATTGATTTTCCCTATATGCATATAGTAAAAACTTAAAAAATCTTCATTTAAAGAACTCAAAGAGCTAGAGCTAAGATATTTAGCATGAAACATGTTCTAATGGGTGTCTACCAAGTATGTTCACATAAAAGCCCTGGGGTCAAAACTGGCCACGCCCAGGGGGGGGGGTCATTGATTTTCCTTATATGTGTATAGCAAAAACTTAAAAATCTTCTTTGAAAAAACCCAAATAGCTAGAGTTTAGATAATAAGCATGAAACATCTTTTAGTAAATATCTACAGAGTTTGTTCAAATAAAAGCCCGGGGGTCAAAACTGGCCCTGCCCCAGGGGTGTCATTGTTTTTAACTATATGTGTATAGTAAAAACTTTAAAAATCTTCTTTTAAAAAACCCAATGAGCTAGAACTTAGATGGGGGGGGGGGGGGGGGTGCCTATATACAGGTGAGCGACCTCAGGGCCATCATGGCCCTCTTGTTTTAACTACAGTGTCCGAAAACATTTGATTATACAAAATAGTGGCGTTTGTGGCTGAGTGAATAGTCTTTCACTTCAAACCGATTGCCCCTTACAGCTGTGGGTTCAAATCACAGAGGGGCACCCGAGGTCCTCCATCAGTAAAGCTGGTAAAACACCATATGACTTTGATTGTTGGTGCAAAGTAAAAATCTTTCAATAAACACAAAGGAATTTGAACAACCATGTATCTTTTTAGTTGTTGTTTTTTTATGCCCCCGGGCATATAGTAATTGAACCGTCCGTCCGTCCGTCTGTCTGTACGAGGTTAACCTAGAACAGCAAGTTGGAAATATCTTAAGTTCTATCTATACTAATGGCTTTATAATTTCCACACTTACTTATCAATACAAAGTACATGATATTGCCAAGTTATATAACTGTGTTATCCATATTTCCCAGTTATTTCCCTTTTTTCACTTTGAAAATAGGACCTTGTCTGGTTGACCTATTTCGGCAAGTTGGATTTATCTTAAATTTCTCCTAATTGCTTAATTTCTTTAATGATATCTTTCATATTTAGTAGGTGGATACCTTTGATGGTTAAGGTCGTTGACTTCAAACCACTTGCCCCTCACCGCTGTGGGTTCGAATCCCGATAGGGACTTTGGATTCTTTCATGTGAGGAAGCTATCCAGCTAGCTTACGGAACGTCGGTGGTTCTACTCAGGTGCCCGTTCGTGCCTGAAATAATGCACGGAAGGGCACCTAAGGTCTTCCTCCACCAGTAAAGCTGGAATGTCGAGATATGACCTATACTGTGTCGATGTGACGTAAAACCCAAAAACAAACAAACAAAACCTTTGATGGTCCTCTAATTTTTTGTGGAGTAAGCGGTCTCTACGGTCAAGGTCACTGGTTTAAAAAATAAATATAAACCTTTTTGCTCATACAGCCTTTATTTTTTAGTTGATGTCTTAGTTTAATACAAACATGCCAAGGGAGGTCCTTCTTCTTTAGGATTTGTAAGGGGTCATTTGGGTCAAGGTCAATGTTACCAATGTCAAGGTTACCAATGATAAAAATGGATTTTTACATTTTTACAGGTGTATTGACCTTATTTTATAAACAGATGTTATTTATAATTGATAAAAACATAAACTTTGATGGAGTTAGTGGTCAGTTGGGTCAAGGTCACCAGTGCTAAAAATAGATTTTTACACATTTGCTCATACAGCCTTTATTAAGTGACAGATATATTTTATATTTGGTAGGAAGATAACTTGCATGGCATTCATCCTTTTGATTGGGGTAGGGATCAGTGGGTCAAGGTCACTTGTGCTAAAAATAGATTTTTACACTTTTGCCCATACAGCCTTTATATATTGACAGATGCATTTCATATTTGGTAGGAAAATAACTTGCATGGTATTCTTCCTTTGGATGGAGTAAATGGTCAGTTGGGTCAAGGTCACCAGTGCTAAAAATAGATTTTTACACTTTTGCCCATACAGCCTTTATTTATTGACAGATGTATTTCCTATTTGGTAGGAAGATAACTTACATGGTATTCTTCTTTTGAATAGAGTTAGGGGTCAGTTTGGTCAAGGTTTACCAGTGCTCAAAATTGATTTTTACACTTTTGCCCATACAGCCTTTAATTAATGACAGATGTAATATTTTTCAACTTCACAAGTCAGAGCAATGACTTGGCAACTTATATTTTTCACAATTACAAAATGCCATGACTTTGTCAAGCTATATAACTTGTGTTTACAATTTTTTGGCAATTTTTCTGTCCATAACTGAGTGAATGGGTAGACATTTTTTGAAATATTGCTACTGACAAGAATCTGAGGGGGGGGGGGGCATTTGTGTTTACAAACTTACAAACACGTTCTTGTTTTTTTTTTTTGTTGTTTTTTTTTGTACCAGAATAAGTTAAAGCTAACGTCATACATACCATCACCTTAGTGCAATAACTAATTAACTCCAATTCAATTAGAAGAACTTATTCCATTACTGCACTATGGTCACTACATGTATATTAAGTTTCTGTCCAGCTATTTGCTGGTGACATTCTGTATAAATGTTCTTGGATTTGATCAGTCCAAGATAAAAGATACATTACTTTAGATGACTTTACTAATACTATATGTTCATGTTAGAACTTAGAAACACATATTTGATTGTTTGATATTTTAATTACTTGTTGTTTTTTTTCCAGTTGCTCAGTCTGTGCCATATAATACAAGGGCATCAACTTTACACACACCCTGTACACCTGGCTATAATGCTAGTGTTATTATTAGCATGTATAGCAATAACTATTGTCCTGCAGGAAATGTGGGTAGAGGAATGGTCTGTGATAGCTTTATCCTTTCAGGTATTTATCTCCTGCATTTATATTCCAAGTATTCATTATAAAAGTCCAATAAAACAAATTTATCGTTCCTAAAGTGTATATTTAAAGGACAATAGAAATATTAGAATTTTTAGGCTTGGTGGTCCTTTAAACCAATATTCAAGTTAAAAGCTTTAAAAACTCAAATAGATTTATACCAGTAAATATTTTGTCTGGGTCAAGTTACTTATACTATGATATATTAAGTATATCTGGTTGTTTTGACTCGATATAGATTATATCTAGGGATTTTTTCCAGGATTTTGGAAACATGACCCATACCTATGGAATTGGGAATTTCAGCGATATTTTGTGAAAAATTGGGAAAAAATGCATAACTGAAATTTTGCAGTGATTAAATGAATGCAAACAATCACTGTTTTAGGATGGTATCTTCAAACATTTAAGCACTATTACAGAGAAGGAGCCCTTATTTTCAAAGATTTTAGAACTCTTTATTCAATATTTTTATTTTGTAACTTTCAAATTGGAATATTTTCCTGTGGATTGGGAAAATAATATACTATTTTCAATTGGGAATATGACCCAACGACGGATATAAAATAAGCAAAAAAAGAATCCCTGATACCAGACTAGGACAGTGAGATTTTGCAATCTTTATACCTGAATATAAATTATTGAAAATTTTCCTCATCAAAATCAGATAAACATTATATATAATAGAAATGATATTTATTTATTACATTCACAATATTTGTGAAAATTGAATTAAAGTTATCATTGTGTGTAATAACAATGGAATATCATTGTACATTCTACTGGGAACTTGATTATGTAAGTTTGTATTCAGAATTCTATTAAAGTTCCATCATGCAAATATATGATGGGGGTTAATTCAAGCTCTTGATATGTCTTGTGGCTTTGTTTATATAACTGGGTAAAGTGTGTCTGCTGGGACATATTTCAGTGAAGAATGGCTGTAAACTTAGGCATTTTGCTTCACAACAAAAGTATACTCAGTTACCATTCACATTTTAAGGTTGTTGACAAAAATGCTAAAATCTGTTGAAAAACAGTTAATAATTGTTACCAAGCAACTGTATTTATCAATGCTCCCGGTGTGGTAAGTAAACAATTTTTTTTTCAAAATAAGTGTAAGGAACAACACTGTCCGTTGGTATTTCCAAGTCAGCTTCGGAAGAGACTATTTATTTATAAGACTGTTTTTGGTGAAGTGTAAATGACCTCCAGTGTAAATACCATATCTTTATTTGTCTACGACAACTCAGTTTTTATTTTTTCTTTTCCCCCGCTGTGGACTTACACTTGTTGAATGTTACTGAATAAAATAGTAAACAATTGTAAACACATACATCATACATGTAATTCAACTGCCTGGCTATAATGATATTTAACAAGACTCAGTTCATGTATTTAATATATATATAAATCTTTTAAACAATATTTTCTATAATCTTAGGCCTAGGACTTAATTTTTTTAGCCATGTTTTGTGCATTGACTGAATAGCGCGATCAGTGCAGACCATAATCAGACAGCATGGAGGTGTTGGCTAATCTTGGTCCGTACTGGTTGTATGGGTTGCATGAATCTGTTGCAGATTAAGGGTTAATTAAGGACCCTTTATTATTGGCTATAATTTTGTCTAATACTTGAAATTATATTCTTAATAAATTACCCTAAAGGGACTCAGCTGAGGTTAAGAAGCCAAAAAAACATAAAGTTTGAAATTTTTAACCAGGTCAAGTGAAGCATTTAAAATGGAAAAATCTGCAAAGGATTATGAAGGAATATACTCAGAATTTAGAATTGATAACTAGTGTAATACTTGGCTCAGTTTCGATGAAAACCTTTGCATTGCTTTTCATTTTTTGCTCATTTTTCACAACTATATAATAACCTGGAAAAACTTGAGTTGATGGAATGATCTAAAAGTTTGCAAACAAGTTATTTGTTCAGATGTACATCAAATGGTACACAAAATTTGGGAAAATACCTCCAGTCCCGTCATGTCAAAAAACCTCAGTGAAGTCCCTTTAAATTTTTACTGAACGTTTTAGATTTAAAGCTGAACAACTCTTCTATAAAAATTAATCAGCACTAGGTGTTAAAAGAAATCTCAAACATTTGCCTGCATGTGTTTTATTTACATTGCCACTTTATTTTTAGAAATCTCACACATGAATGAAGGACAGTTACTCGTATTGTCAGTCATTCAAATTTAACGTAGTAAGATGTACATGTATGTTTTACAATACAAGAAGCAGGCTATTATTTTGTAACAAAATGGTAAAATAAAAGGAATTAAGTATGAAAAACACCCATATGTTGTAAAGATTTTTATTTTACCTATATACATAATGTACATGTACGCAGTAAATGACTTATCGGGCTGTTAATTTGAAACTGTCAGCATGTATTGTTGTTTGTTATACTGGTGGGATAGGCAGCTTATTATCACTGTTTACATGTACATCCATCCTCAGTTTTGAAAATATCCATTCTTATAAGTTTTCTAAATAAAATGAAAATGAAGCTTCCATTCACTTTTTGAACATTTTTTGATGATGATATTCCCTCTATTAAATGTAAACTGATTTATTCACTGTTTTAGATGTTAAGAATTCAATTTAAACTAATTTTTCACTATGTCAGGTGTTTGGAATTCAATTTAAACTAATTTTTCACTATTTCAGATGTTTGGTATTCAATTTAAACTGATTTCATCACTATTTTAGGTCTTAGGAATTCAATTTAAATTGATTTGTTCACTATTTCAAATATTTTTAATCCGATTTAAACTGAATCGTTTACTAATACAGGTGTTTGGACTTTCATTTAAACTGATTTGTCAGCTATTTCAGATGTTTGGAATTCATGATTAGTTCCCTATTTCTGGTGTGTGAAATTCAGTTGAAACTGATTTGTTCACTATTTCAAGTGTTTGGACTTCAGTTCAAAGTGATTTGTTCACTATTTCAGATGTTTTATTTTCAGTTTAAACTGATTTGTTGACTATTTCAGATGTTTGATATTCATTTTTAACTGATTTGTTCACTATTTCAGATGTTTTTTATTCATTTTTAACTGATTTGTTCACTATTTCAGATGTTTTATATTCATTTTTAGCTCACCTGAGCATATGCTCAGGGTGAGCTATTAGGATCACTCTTCGTCCGTCGTACGTTGTCCGTTCACACTTTTCAAACGACATCTCCTCTGAAACCATAAGGCAGATCATAATGAAACTTCACAGGGATGTTCGATGTGTGAAGCCTTAACAAAGTTGTTCAAAGAATTCCATTCCATGCAGAACTCTGGTTGCCATGGCAACCAAAATAAAAAACTTTAAACATCTTCTTCTAGAAAACCCAAAGAGCTAGAGCTTAGGTATTTGGTATGAAACATCTTCTAGTGAGTGTCTACCAAGATTGTTCAAATAAAAGCCCTGGGGTCAAAATTGGCCCCGCCCCAGCGGGTCATTGATTTTCCTTATATGCATTTAGTAAAAACTTAAAAAAATCTTCTTTTAAAGAACCCAAAGAGCTAGACCTAAGATATTAAGCATGAAACATCTTCTAATGAGTGTCTACCAAGATTATTCAAATAAAAGCCCTGGTGTCAAAATTGGCCCCGCCCCAGGGGGTCATTGATTTTCCTTATATGCATTTAGTAAAAACTTAAAAAAATCTTCTTCTTAAAAACCCAAAGAGCTAGAGCTTAGATATTTGGCATTAAACATGTTCTAATGGATGTCTACCAAGTTTGTTCAAATAAAAGCCCTGGGGTCAAAATTGGCCCCGCCCCAGGGGGTCATTGATTTTCCCTATATGCATATAGTAAAAACTTAAAAAAATCTTCTTTTAAAGAACCCAAAGAGCTAGACCTAAGATATTAAGCATGAAACATCTTCTAATAAGTGTCTACCAAGATTGTACAAATAAAAGCCCTGGGGTCAAAATTGGCCCCGCCCCAGGGGGTCATTGATTTTCCCTATATGCATATAGTAAAAACTTAAAAAAATCTTCTTCTAAAAAACCCAAAGAGCTAGAGCCAAGATATTAAGCATGAAACATCTTCTTATCAGTGTCTACCAAGTTTGTTCAAATAAAAGCCCTGGGGTCAAAATTGGCCCTGCCCCAGGGGGTCATTGATTTTCCCTATATGCATATAGTAAAAAACTTAAAAAAATCTTCTCTTAAAGAACCCAAAGAGCTAGAGCCAAGATATTAAGCATGAAACATCTTCTTATCAGTGTCTACCAAGTTTGTTCAAATAAAAGCCCTGGGGTCAAAATTGGCCCTGCCCCAGGGGGTCATTGATTTTCCCTATATGCATATAGTAAAAACTTAAAAAAATCTTCTCTTAAAGAACCCAAAGAGCTAGAGCCAAGATATTAAGCATGAAACATCTTCTTATCAGTGTCTACCAAGTTTGTTCAAATAAAAGCCCTGGGGTCAAAATTGGCCCTGCCCCAGGGGGTCATTGATTTTCCCTATATGCATATTGTAAAAACTTTAAAAAAATTCTTTTAAAGAACCCAAAGAGCTAGAGCTAAGATATTTAGCATGAAACATGTTCTAATGGGTGTCTACCAAATTTGTTCAAATAAAAGCCCTGGGGTCAAAATTGGCCCTGTCCCAGGGGTCATTGATTTTCCCTATATACATAGAGTAAAAAGTTAAAATTCTTCTATTAAAGAACCAAAAGAGCTAGAGCTAAGATATTTAGCATGAAACATGTTCTAATGGATGTTTACCAAGTTTGTTCAAATAAAAGCCCTTGGGTCAAAATTGGCCCTGCCAGGGAGAGGGGGGGGGGGCAAAAGTCATTGTTATTCATTATTTGTGTATAGTAAAAACTTAACATCATGAAATATCTTCTAATGGGTGTCTTCCAAGTTTGTTCAAATAAAAGCCCTTTGGTTTAAACTGGCCGGGCCCTGGGGGCCTATGTTCAGGTGAGCGACCCCAGGGCCATCATGGCCCTCTTGTTAACTGATTTGTTCACTATTTCAGATGTTTTATATTCATTTTTATCTGATTTGTTCACTATTTCAGATGTTTGATATTCAGTTTAAACTGATTTGTTGACTATTTCAGATGTTTTATTTTCAGTTTAAACTGATTTGTTCACTATTTCAGATGTTTGATATTCAGTTTAAACTGATTTGTTCACTATTTCAAGTGTTTGGAATTCAATTTAAACTTGTTCTGTTCACTATTTCAGGTGTTTGGTCCATTTTTACATCTTGGTGCTGTTGGTTTCATGACTCTTCTTTCTTGGGTGATCACCAGTAAATGGTTTAAACTTATAAAAATTGGTAGGTTGTCTAGAAAAATTTTAAAATGTTATATATGTTTCATAAGCTTAGTGAATCATTTTTTTTCTTTATTCTAAAGCCTCAATACAAAGTCTTTGTAGTATTCATCAAATGATTTTAATCATTTTGTACTTTGGGGGGGAGAAATTTTATTGAATTGAATGACTCGTTTTCTGGTTCGGGGCATTTAAGTGGGGTTTTTACTATTTTGATTATTAACCAGGTTTTCCGAAGGAAAAAACTGGTTATTAGATTGAGGTATGTCGGCGGGCGGACGGGCGGGCGTAAACAATTTCTTCTGTGCACAACTCCTTCTACATTTCTCAACGAATTTTGACCACACTTTCACAGAAGCTTTGTCGGGGTTTTGCGATTGGATAATATTTGACCTAATTATGGCCCTTTGTTTTTTTTCCTTATATAGAATATATAGTGAACAATTTCTTCTGTGCGCAACATCTCCTACATGTCTCAACGGATTTTAAAAAAATATTCACAGAAACTTTGTCATCAAGTGCCCTAGGGCATATTGTCGGGGTTTTGCGATTGCATAATATTTGACCTAATTATGGCCCTTTTTTTTTTCCTTATAAAGAATATATAGTGAACAATTTTTTCTGTGCGCAACTTCTCCTACATTTCTCAACGGATTTGTACCAAACTTTTACAGAAGCTTTGTCATCAAGTACCCTGGGGCATAATGTCGGGGTTTTGCGATTGGATAATATTTGACCTAATTATTGCCCCTTGTTTTTTATACCCCCAAAAACGAAGTTTGGGGGGGTATATAGGAGTCACCCGGTGGTCGGTCGGTTGGTCGGTCAAGCGGTCCGTTGCATTTTCCTTGTCCGGAGCATAACTTGAAGACTAATGGTTGGAATTCAATATAACTTCATACAATGGTCAAGCACATTGAGAGGAAGTGCAGTGCACAAGAACCATAACTCCATCTTGACTAATTACAGAGTTATTGCCCTTTGTTACTTTTCCTTGTCCGGAGCATAACTTGAAAACTATTGTTTGGAATTCAATACAACTTCATACAGTTGTCAAGGACATTAAAAGGAAGTGCATTGCACAAGAACCATAACTTGAAAACTACTGGTTGAAACTCGAAACAACTTCATACAATTGTCAAGCACAATAAGGGGAAGTGCAGTGCACAAGAACCATAACTCTATCTAAAGTAATTACAGAGTTATTACCCTTTGTTATTTTTCCATTGCTTTCTTTTGTCCGGACTATAACTTGAAGACTAATATTTGGAATTCAATATAACTTCATACAATGGTCAAACACATTGAGAGGAAGTGCAGTGCATTAGAACCATAACTCCATTTTGACTAATTACAGAGTTACTGCCCTTTGTTACATTTCCTTGTCCAGAGCATAACTTGATAACTACTGGTTGGAATTCAAAACAACTTCATACAATGGCCAAGCACAATAAGGGGAAGTGCCATGCACAAGAACCATAATTCCATTTTGACTAATTACAGAGTTATTGCCCTTTGTTACTTTTCCTTGTCCGGGCATAACTTGAAAACTACTGGTTGAAACTTGAAAACTACTGGTTGAAACTCGAAAAAACTTCATACAATTGTCAAGCACAATAAGGGGAAGTGCAGTGCACAAGAACCATAACTCTATCTAAAGTAATTACAGAGTTATTGCCCTTTGATATTTTTCAATTGCTTTCTTTTGTCCGGACTATAACTTGAAGACTAAAAGTTGGAATTCAATATAACTTCATACTGTAACGTACTTTTGCCGCAGTGTCAGGATAGCTGTTTCAAAAATACGCCACAAGTTCTACTGTATAAACATATATGCTAACCTAGCATCAGTTATATACAGCACCCGGTTTCAATGTTATATAAGTAGACTCTTTTCTTTAGGATTTCCGGAATAAATAATACAACGCTTTCATCAAGTTTCAATTCTTTGGTTTAATAGTGTATACATAGTTTTGTATACATAAACTGCATATATATTCTAACATTTAATATATCTTATCATCAATATACAGAAATAAGGTTCGGCATCATTTCATAAGGCGCTATGTTAAGTGATTTTATGATTTCCTAAAATATAAGTCAACAACGCTTTTATCAAGTTTGGATTCTTTGGTCTAATATCCGTTTAATTTAGGATTAAAAGTTATAACATGAAGTACGTCAGCTCTCATTCAGGAAAAGTTGCTTAATAAAAGTTTAATACATATTCCAATGTGATTTAGTAGTCTTTCCTAAATAGAAACTTACTAAAATTTAGTTTTGATGTTTTCTGCTCAGTTTTGAATTATCGCGCCTAAGCAACTTTAGTGGGCGTTGTTGTTCCAAAATGAGGACTGTCGCTCTATTTATAACCTTTGAGCCGTTTAGGAATTCAGGATAGGATTCCCGACCAATCAGATTGCACTTAGGATTTATCTAAGCCAATCAGAATCGGTTAGGAATTCCCATCCTAAAATGTAAAGATCTCAACAGATCATAATTACAAAATACAAAGTAAACATTTAAAATTGTAAGTAATCATTATGTTGAGAAATAACACTTGCGCTAATTAAATACATCTCAATTAAATACTTATGGTAATTTAGCAGGATTATTACAATTTAAAGAGAATTAGGGTGATTCCACAACCCAACTTTACTACGCAAATGACCGAACAAATAGTGCGGTCTTGTTTTACAAAAATAAATTTTTACAGTAAATCTCTTGAACAATTGAGAGGCAAACATTATAATCACATAATTCAAAATACATGTTACACAATAAAGTCAAATATGCTTCATTTCTAAACAAACTACAGATATCGGTACTCGTGTACCTAAAACAAAGATGGCAGCCTCCATGAACATTTTGGGAAACTTTTAGGAATTATTATTGTGACAAAAATAAATTGATTGGAGCACGCTTCATGAACAATTACTGATTATAACATCAAAACATAATGGATACTACAAAAATGTGGAATAACAGACATGTTAATCCAGGAATAAAGAAATAATCGTGCTTCCTAAAATGTCAACAATCTAACATGAAATTCGGAGAAAGGTAACATTCAATTTTAGGAACGTTTACACATAGTAAACTATTAGAATGCTGAAAACAATATAATTACTAGTAATTACTTTACTGTCCTTATTTAAATAGGAATATTGCGTATACATTACTTATATGCTAAAAATGACAAAAAGTAATTATTTAATAAATAAAAAATGATTCTAAAAATAGAATAATTCAGTAACAATAACAAGCTTTACATGCCTTACAATACAATGGTCAAGCACATTGAGAGGAAGTGCAGTACACAAGAACCATAACTCCATCTTGACTAATTACAGAGTTAATGCCCTTTGTTACTTTTCCTTGTCCAGAGCATAACTTGAAAACTATTGTTTGGAATTCAATACAACTTCATACAGTTGTCAAGGACATTAAAAGGAAGTGCATTGCACAAGAACCATAACTCCATTTTGACAAAATACAGAGTTACTGCCCTTTGATACTTTTCCTTGTCTGGAGCATAACTTAAAATGTACTGGTTGGAATTCAAAACAACTTCATACAATGGTCAAGCACAATAAGAGGAAGTGCAGTGCACAAGAACTATAACTCCATCTTCAGTATTTATAGAGTTATTGCCCTTTGTTCCTTTTCCTTGTCTTTCTTGACTTATTACAGAGTAATTCAATAAAACTTCATCAATGACCACATTGAAAGGAAATGCAACATACAAGAACCACAACTATCTTTAATTGCCCACAACCATAACTCTATATTTCAATTCTTTTACAAGGTATTCTGTTACTAGTAACATCCTCATTTCCGAAGCAGTCTTTCGGGGGTATTAATCACATTTAGTGATAGTTCTAGTTTTTCTTGTATAGAATATATAGTGAACAATTTCTTCTGTGCGCAACTCCTCCTACATTTCTCAATGGATTTTGACCAAACTTTCTCAGAAGCTTTGTTATCAAGTGCCCTGGCACATATTGTCGGGGTTTTGTGATTTGATAATATTTGACCTATTTATGGCCCTCTTTTTTTTTCCTTCTATAGAATATATAGTGAACAATTTCTACTGTGCGCAACTTCTCCTACATTTCTCAACGGATTTTGACCAAACTTTCACAGAAGCTTTGTTATCAAGTGCCCTGGCACATATTGTCAGGGTTTTGTGATTGGATAATATTTGACCTAATTATGGCCCTTTGTTTTTTTTCCTTATACAGAATTATCAATATATAGTGAACAAATTCTTCTGTGCTAAACTTGTCCTACATTTCTCAATGGATTTTGTTCAAACTTTCACAGAAGCTTTGTCATCAAGTACCCTGGCACATATTGTCGGGGTTTTGTGATTGGATAATTTTTGACCTAATTATGGCCCTTTGCTTTTTTGCCTTATACAGAATATTTAGTGAACACTTTTTCTGTGTCAATTCCTCCTACATTATTCATGTTTTACATTGCACATAGTTACATTGTTTGTTGCTTGTATTTGTATTTCAAATATAACATATTTATCTACAATGGTGATAATTGAAAACCTGGTTTCGTGGCATTGCCATGTTTCTTGTTATGTTTGGACCTATAATGTATCAGTTGTTATGTTTCCTTAAAGTCCCTCATTAACCATTTGTATAGATGGGCAGAGGATACAAGTGAATGTTATTTTAACCAATGAGAATGAAAAAACAACAAAAACAAACTTTATTATTACAAACTATACTATACTTTTTTTGTTTTCAGAACACAAGTTAGCAAGTATGTGTTTCTTCTGTGTATTTATGCTGGCCCTGTATTTATGTCCACTATTTATAAACTCCCCATGTGTGATATTGGAAAAGAATCTCCCCGACAAACCGAAAATATTTGCGCACAGAGGTGCTTCCATGGTAAGAATTATTTAGAGGTCACTTTTCTTTGTTTATCTGTGTACAACCTCATAATGATCTCATTAACATCTGAAAACACTTGCTTATAACTTCACACACATATACCTGCGAATCTCAATACACTGAGGAGTTTATTGAATATGAAAAATGCCAACGTCGATTCCATATTGTCTGTGTTCAGAATGAAATGATCGACGGTGTTCCATTTGAATGCAAATTTTGCTGGAAAAAAAATGATATTGAAATGTAATGAAATATAACCTAATTAAAAAGACTTTTTGCTAAACAGTTTCATCTTAAATGCTTTATTAAAAAGTAAAAAATAATTTGTGAACATTACTACACTTTTAAGTCAATCAAACATAAGATATTTTTAAAAAATAAAGAATGTTTGGAAATACACTACATAAGTGTTTGGTAGACCTGCCCTGTTCTATCAAGCATTTTGACAGAATTATGCCCCTTTTTCAACTTAGAATTCACGTTAAAGTTTTTGTAATAGTTCAAATATTTTCAATGTCCATTGACATATGGCTTTGAAACTTTACACACTTGTTCACCATCATGACCCCAACCTGGAAACAGGAGGAGGTAACTCTATCAAGCATTTTGACAGAATTATGCCCCTTTTTTTACTTAGAATTTACGTTAAAGTTTTTGTAATAGTTCAAATATTTTCAAAGTCCATTGACATATGGCTTTGAAACTTTGCACACTTGTTCACCATCATGACCCCAACCTGTAAACAGGAGGAGGTAACTCTATCAAGCATTTTGACAGAATTATGCCCCTTTTTCGACCTAGAATTTACGTTAAAGTTTTTGTAATAGTTCAAATATTTTCAAAGTCCATTGACATATGGCTTTGAAACTTTGCACACTTGTTCACCATCATGACCCCAACCTGTAAACAGGAGGAGGTAACTCTATCAAGCATTTTTTTTACTATCAAGCACTAAGAATAGTCGAGCGTTGCTGTCCTACCGACAGCTCTTGTTTCCTCAAGTGTTCGGAAATACCCAACCCAATCTACTAAGATTTTAAGAAAAGTAAAAATATTCACATATCAAGAAGTAATTTACATGTTATGCTCAATTAATGTCATATTTTGGAGTTTTTGACACCATATTTCTCTTGCATTACTAACACAGTAAGAGCTATTTTTGCATAATTTTACTTTTGTTTGGTAATTTACGTGGATTGAACGTGCTGTTTGAATATGTAAATAAATAATTTTGTTCACTTTACAATACATTACCTTTTAATACGTTTTGAAAATTTCATATAAATTATCATAAATCTGGAGGCATGCAGCTTTAAACTAAAAGTAATATACTTTTAACAGACGATGTAAATATTTCAGATTGCCCCAGAGAATACATTGATAGCATTTGAACTTGCAGCTGAGAACGGAGCATTTGGTGTGGAAACTGATGTACAAATCAGGTAAATTTCATCAAATATAATAATTTAAATTATGAAAAAGGACAAAATTGAAATGCTTTTCACTAAAATCAGGGACAATAATAGCACAAAAATATGATTTTCAATTTCTTTCTGAGTATAATATTAATACTCAAGAATTTTTTGCAAATCTTTTTGTTAAACTAGCCAAAGCTGATCTATATAAGGTATTCAAATTTTATGTTTTTAGGTTTTCAGGACCTCACTGGAGCTCCTTTAACAGTTTTTTCAACAACAAAAAAAGCTTCTGAAAAATAAAGATAATAGCATAGTTTATGATGAATGTTTCTTTGTTTTATTTCAGTATGGATGGTGAGTTATTTATTATGCATGACAATACATTACATCGAACAACTAATATAGAGGATGTGTACCCAGATCTTGTAAATCAACATTCTTCATATTTCAACATAACAGAATTAGAGGAGCTCAGTGCTGGTGAATGGTTTATAAAGGTAACTGTTGTGTATAACTACTCTGTTATTCACTGATCAAGATGTATTACTAATAAGCCCTACCTACTGACCTTATCTAAACATGCCGCGCTTTAAATCAAATCAGTTAATACAGTACAGCTTTTGAACAATTTTTCCAAAGACTGCCGATCCCTGTGATTTTTTTACAGGTGGATTGCCAATGCAAAGTCCCTGCGATAGTTGTGACTTTCCTTTCATCACCAGATCGGGTGAAATTCGCGCTGTTGGATACTGTCACCGTTGATCACTGTGAAATATTGCGGGGACATTTCGCTCTCTCGAGTGACCATTTATCAATTTATTTCATTATTTGCTTGCATCTGTAAAAGATAACTCGAGCAATATTTGTTGTATCCTTTTAGTGAGACTAATATATAGATGTGTGTGTGGGATGGGTCTTCATGGTTGAGTGGTTAAGGTTACAGATTTTGAACAACTTGTTGCTCACAGTGGTTTCAAATCTCACTAAAAAATTTGGATTCTTTCATTTGAGGAAGGTAGCCTATGGAAGGTTGTTGGTTCTACTGGGATTCTCTGTTGATCCTGAATTAATAAAGGTTTGGCACCTGAGATATTCATTGACCAGTAAACAGGGCTCTACAAATTTTTTTGGAATAGAGTTGTCCAGGACAACTGACATAGCAAAATAGAGTTGTCCCAAAATTGACCACAAGTGTCCAAGTCTCGATAAATGTTCAGTATGCTTAGTATGTATATCTAAAGAAGAAGTAAAAAGAATCAGTTTTAAATTACATTTTATATTTCATTTAGTATAAAAAAGAACATTTTGTGACAACTGAAATACTTTTGATCCCTGAGGTAGGCCTACATTTCAGCACTGTTCAAGTTCAATAGCCAGTGTATGTTTTGTTTCAGTTTTATTTTTTTCCCTTGATCTTGAAAATTTAAGTAAAATTATTCTAACTTAAATCTAGTCAGCCATATACTCTCTCAAGTTCCACATTTCACAAAGGACATGGAAAACAAGAAATAGATAGTCAATATCACCCGGCAGGGAAATATAAAATAGGAGAGTGAATTAGACTATTCAAATACTTACAAATCTCATCATTATTTAACTTAACAATGTCAAAAGTGCTTTTGATTCATTAGTAACAAAATATTATTAATCTTTCTACTAGCTGCAGAGCTTTAAACTTATTAAAACTGCCTTTCGATTTATATACTAAAGCTGGAATGTTACCATGTGACCTCAGTGTTACCAAGGCCCATAACTCTAAACATGGATTTTGACAAAATGTTATAGACATTTGTGAACTTAGAAAATTCTACCATATCCAGGCTCTTGTTTAACAATTAAGCCCTCAGAATAATCGGGCATGTTGTCCTTCCGACAGCTGTTCTTTTGAACACCAATCATTGCTATACCTTGTCAACTGTATGTTTATTATTAGTTTAGTTTAGTTTATTTTAATTTAGATCCATTAAGCTTAAAAGCCTATGAGGCAAACTTTTTGCATATATTATACATTTTTTATTTATTGAAATATTTTCAAACGTATCACCTTTGTTTATACATTTACAGGCAAATCCATCAGGCAGTGTAGGAAGTCTTTCAGAAGCGGATAAATCACTTTACAGAAGTCAAAAAGTTCCATCGTTTCTCAGCGTACTACAGTTGTGTATGAAACATAACCTAGCTGTAATGTTTGATGTTTTTAGACCACCAGAGTCTCATCCATTTTACAATGATACTTTCCCTACCTTGACAGATATAGTTAGTATGTCTGGGATAAACAAATCAATGGTAAACACATTTTGAATTTTTAGCTTGTCTGTTTTGAGGAAACTGTTGAGCTAGTATGATTGCTGCGGCGATGGCAGCGTCCATGTTGTCAATCAAAAACTTAAAATGTAGCTCATTATTCAAACATTTTAAAAGGTATTAACATGAAACTTGAAATACTTGCTTATCATGACAAAGTGCAGTTGTTAGACAAGGGGCAAGAATTTTGGAGTTCTGCCCCTTTTTAATTTAGAATTTTTAACAGACAAACGTAAACACTGCATTTGGTGCTGTTGATTGTTTTAATGCATCAAGTCTTGTCAATTATCTACAAAGGGTGATAATCATTTGTTTAGAGTAGTTGCATAGTTAATTTTTAGGCCATTGAGATAAATAACTATACTAGTTCATTAATCTTTAATTAAAATGAGCAACTTGTGAGGTTTGAACTGTATTTTACATGTTTTTATTTCAAATTAAGTGTCAGGCTTGCTCTTTTTGTTTCAGATATTTTATCCAACATCAAGTTTTGAAAATTTCCTTCCTCCTAGAGGCTGGAAGAGACTGTTCACTGAGAAAGGAGCAAGTCTACAGTACCTTCATCATAACAATTACACTGGTGTACATGTAGGACACAATGATGTTGATACAGAATCCTGGAGGTAACATTATGTACCTGCTTCTTCACTTTTACCCCTTATCATACTGAATTATTGTACAAACTTACCCTGAATTGACTTTATAAACTCCCTATTATATGATAGGTTATAGAAATATGATAATTAGAGTGAGCTCCCAAAAGATAAGCAACTTGCAAGTCTGCATAGTTTCTTGCAAATCTGTAATTAAACTCTAGCCTAGTACTGGTGTGACTCTCCAGGAACGATGGTTTGGAAACTACCCGCCTATATGACTGAAATACTGTTGGGAAAAGGCGTAAAATGAAACAAACGCACTTGCCAATCTGTATATGGAGTCTTGCCTATCTATATATAGAGTTTAGCTATTCTGTATAGATTTGTGTCTGTCTGTATAAAATCTTGCCAGTCTATATATTGTAAAGGGATTTAGCTCAATACAGGATTGGAGCAGTACCTCTAGACGCTTGCAGAAATCATGATCACAAAATAGACAAATATCGTTTTTTTCGCCGATTTTTTACATTTTTCCTTCATTATCGTACTTAATTCGGTGTGAAAAGATGAATTAGACCTGTTTAAGTTCATTCCGTTGGGTAAAAAGGCAAGATTTTAGCATTTTATCATTCAAGCGCCTTGTCCGGTATATACCGGAATACGGTATTTAGTGTGGTGCTCCAATCCTTTTTTTAGTCTCACTCATTGTAAAGAGTCTTCCCATTTTGTGAAGATTCTTGTCCATCTGTATATACTATTGCCTATAGATTCTTGTCAGTCTTTATGGCCAGTCTTTATTTTTAAGTGGTTTTCAATTGGCTTATTCACATACAATGTACAATTAGCTAAATTACATATATGCACATGTAGCCAGATCGCATATGGCTAATTTCTAGATTTAATCACATATGTACATAAGGCTTTTTCATATATTATGTACAAGTTGCTCATTCATGTACATTTTACTTTCTATATCATATCATGTTTGAATTTTATGAAGACAGTGTCTATTCTAGGAGGGGGATAGGGGGATTCTATCCTATTTTTGAGCATTCCCCCCTAGTTTTTTCAGAGGCAGGGGGTAAATTTTACATAGAGAAAGAAGGAAAAAAATCAACAGATGTAAAAAAAAGTCTCACTTTTCGATAAAAATCCCCCTTGTTTTTCAAATCCTACATTGTGAAGATAGTCAAGCAGTTAAGTTATCCAGCTATCTTTTCGACAGTTGGATGCGCAGGCTAGTATGGATCCATGCTGGTCGCAAACGCACTATGTTTGTTTTGTTGTGACTCGGCTCAAATGTATTTACTATCTAACAACTATAGTTTAATTATCGACCAACCACATATTGAATATAACATGAATCAAACAAAAATTCGGACAATTGCGGACGGTATCGTAAACAATTTCTTCTGCGCGCAACTCCTTCTACATTTCTCAACAGATTTTGACCAAACTTTCACAGAAGCTTTGTCATCAAGTGCCCTGGCGCATATTGCCAGGGTTTTGCGATTGGATAATATTTGACCTAATTATGGCCCTTTGTTTTTTCTCCTTATATAGAATATATAGTGAACAATTTCTTCTGTGCGCAACTCCTCCTACATTTCTCAACAGATTTTGACAAAACTTTCACAGAAGCTTTGTCATCAAGTGCCCTGGCACATATTGTCTGGGTTTTGTGATTGGATAATATTTGACCTAATTATGGCCCTTTGTTTTTTTTTCCTTATACAGAATATATAGTGAACATTTTCTACTGTGCACAACTTCTCCTACATTTCTCAACGGATTTTGACCAAACTTTCACAGAAGCTTTGTTATCAAGTGCCCTGGGGCATATTGTCGGGGTTTTGTGATTGGATAATATTTGACCTTATTATGGCCCTTTGTTTTTTTTCCTTATACAGAATTATCAATATATAGTGAACAAATTCTTCTGTGCTGAACTCGTCCTACATTTCTCAACGGATTTTGTTCAAACTTTCACAGAAGCTTTGTCATCAAGTGCCCTGGCGCATATTGTTGGGGTTTTGTGATTGGATAATTTTTTACCTAATTATGGCCCTTTGGTTCTTTTCCTTATACAGAATATATAGTGAACACTTCTTCTGTGCAATTCCTCCTACATTATTCATATTTTACATTGCACATAGTGACATTGTTTGTTGCTTGTATTTGTAATTCAAATACAACATATTTATCTACAATGGTGATAATTGAAAACCTGGTTTCGTGGCATTGCCATGTTTCTTGTTGAATTTTCTACCAGGTTTTTAGCGAAAAACCGACTGTACTCTGTACTCATTTAAACGGATTAACGTGACACCTCTAGAAATAGTTGATTAAAGTGATTAAATTGTCAATTCACTTGAGTATTTTCTTTTGTCTGTAAGTGTGTGAATAATTCTTTTTTTACTTTTTTCACATTTTCAGTTGATATTGATGTAATAACAAAGTGGTGTTAATCTTGTTTAAATTTATGTTTTATTTGCAATGCTATGCAATACATTCTATATTTTATAGATTATATAGAAAAAACAACTTGACAACATCTGTATATATGGTGAATAAAGCCTGGTTATATTCGTTCTACTGGTGTATTGGTACTGGATTTATTTCAACAGATTACTGTGATGTCATATCAAAGGTAGATAAACCAGTCTGGCAGTTGGTAAGTTTAACATGTTTACCTCCCTTTATTGAATCCTTACATCACTAAACTTTTGTTATGGACTGTCTTTGTGTTGAATAAGGCACTTATAACCATTATTGTCATTAGAGGTGTTGATTTAAATTGACAGTCTGACATTTTTTGATTCAAATTTAACATTTAAAAAAATTTACAAAATGTAAATTGTGTTAATTTAAATTAGCAACATTGTTGTTTATCAGCTTATAATGATGCACGTCCTTTACACTATGCAGGTCCTTTCCCAAGATTGTTTATTTTCCATCACACTTTAGCTTCATGTTATAGAATATAAAACAATAAATCTGCTGGAAAAATTATTGTTTGAATTTTAAGAAAAAGAATACTTCCAAAATGCTTGTATGAAATTAATATGGCAGTAATTTGCCTCAAAGGTGGAAGGCTCATCCTCAAGGTCATTGCTTAACAGATTAACTCTACTTAAAATGGCAGAACATTTTATTCTGTTTAAGTATAATATTCATGTATATGAAAAAACAGAGACATTCTATGATATTACTTTCAAGAAATAACGATAAGATTGTAGAAACAATATATAAGATAATTGTTTCTTACGTTTACATGGTATTGTTCTCTTACATGGTACCAACTCTTTTCCCCAATATTTTAAATGTTAAACAGTTGTAAATTTTATGCAAGAGCATTGTTCTCTTATTTACTACCAGCTCCTTTTTATGCTCCCCGAAAAATTTCGGGGGAGCATATAGTCGCCGCCTTGTCCGTCCGTCCGTCTTTCCGCCCGTCCGTCCGCACTCACAGGACAGTAATTATGTGGCTAGAGGGACAATAGGTAACTTTTCTTTCTCTTTGATGTCATTCATTCCGTAATGCTTTTATGTTGCTATTTTCTTTTGTGTGGCTAAAAAGAACAATAGAGAGAACAATGGAGTAGCCACATTATTACTCTCCTGTTAGAACGTCCGTCCGTCCCCTTTTCTTGTCTGGGACATAACTTTGAAACAACAAGAGTTATCAACATGAAACTTTGTAGGTAGATAGATCTCATTGAGTAGGTGTGCAGTGCACAAGAACCGTAACTCTGCCTTGCCTAATTTTTGAATTATTCCCCTTTGTTTATTTTTACACTTTGAACTTTGTCCGGGACATAACTCTAAAACTATAAGAGGTATCAACATGAAACTTTGTAGGTAGATAGATCTCATTGAGTAGGTGTGCAGTGCACAAGAACCGTAACTCTGCCTTGCCTAATTTTTGAATTATCCCCCTTTGTTTATTTTACACTTTGAACTTTGTCTGGGACATAACTCTAAAACTATAAGAGGTATCAACATGAAACTTTGTAGGTAGATAGATCTCATTGAGTAGGTGTGCAGCGCACAAGCACCGTAACTCTGCCTTGCCTAATTTTTGAATTATCCCCCTTTGTTTATTTTACACTTTGAACTTTGTCCAGGACATAACTCTAAATGTATAAAAGATATCAACATGAAACTTTGTAGGTAGATAGATCTCATTGAGTAAGTTTGCAGTGCACAAGAACTGTAACACTGTCTTGCCTACTGTTGGAGTTATTGCCCTTTGTTCATTTTGACACTTTGAACTTTGTCCGGGACATTACTCTAAAATTATAAGAGATATCAACATGAAACTTTGTTGGTAGCTAGATATAATTGGATAGAACTGCAATGCTTAAAGAACCTAAACAAAGCCTGGTCTAATTTTGGAGTTATTGCCCTTTGTTCATTTTTACACTTTGAATTTTACCCGTGACATAACTCTGATATCATCAGGAAACTTTATAGATAGATAGATCTCATTGAATAGAAGTGCAGTGCAAAAAAACATATCTCCACTTTGCCTAATTTTGGAGTTTTTTGCCCTTTGTTCATTTTTTTTATACTTTCCTGTGTCCAGAACCTTCTCGGGGAGCATCACCCGGTTCAACCGGTTCTTGTATTTTATTATTTTGATTTTGAATTTCCCAAAAGTCATGGAGGCGTCCGGATCGAGTGGTTGAGGTCGTTGACTTCAAACCACTTGCCTCTGAATGCTTTGCAGACTTGAAATCACTTGCCCCTGACTGCTATGGGTTTAAATCCCAACAGGGACTTTGGATTCTTTCGTTTGAGGAATCTATCCAGCTAGCTTGCGGAATGTTGGTGGTTTTACTTATGTTCCTCTTCATGCCTGAAATAGTGCACAGAAGAGCACCTGAGGTCTTCATCCACCAGTAAAGATGGAAAGTCACTATATGACCTTGACTGTGTTGGTGCAATGTAAATTTCAATCCAACCAGAAAGTCATAAATAGAGTATTTCTAATCTACCTCATAACCTTGTGAATGATTTATTGTACATATAACAAATATTGTATATATCATGATGAAAACTTTATATTTAGTCAACAGTATAAAGGTGGGTCAGGCTACACAGACTGTCCTGGTTCTATGCTGTATGCAAAGTCTAATCACTTTGGATTTGACTTTAATACAGGACTGGAGCAGTACATGTACCTCTAGACACTTGCAGGAATCATGATCAATAAATAAACAAATATCGTGTTTTTTAGCAGATTCTTACATTTTTAATTCACTATCATACATAAATATGTGAAAAGATGAATAAGACCATTTAAAGTTCATTCCATTGGGTGAAAAGGCAAGATTTTAGCATTTTATCATTCAAGCACCTTGCCTGGTATATACTGGAATATGGTATTTAGTGTGGTGCTCCAATCCTTTTTTTTAGTCTCACTCAATCACTTTCAGTGGCAGCAAGTAAATGTTTCAAGTCATACCAGTTTTAATATGTGATTTGATATAGCAGTTTAATATGTGATTTAATATAGCAGTTTAATATGTGATTTAATATAGCAGTTTAATATGTGATTTAATATAGCAGTTTCATTGTATACACCTTGTACATTGAAAATTATTATTCATACTTATAAAACACCTGAAATGATACCTTAACTGTCCTGGTTCTATGCTACTTGTAAAGGCTAAACACTGCTCTTTCAGTGCTAGCAAGTAAATGTTTAAAGTCACACAGTTTAAATACAATGTATTTGTTTTTACAGCAGTTTCATTCTATACATTTTGTCCTTTTAGAAAAGTTATTCGTACTTACATAACACCTGCAATGATACTTAAACTGCAGGCTTTGCTGTACAAAGTAAAACCAATTCTTCCCTTGTATAAAAATGCAGTAATTTAGCCTTATATAACACCAGTAATACATATTTGTATGATAAAAGTATTGTATGTTTGTATTTGATGGTAAACAGTTACTCATAGATATGTATATGAAACACTGGAACCTAAATTTGAAATTAAACATATACCTAAAAGTATATGATTGTTTTTGCCATATAATATTTACCCAGCAAGATGTTATTATGTCTATCTGGAAGTACATTTTGATATGGTACAAATGTTTCCCATTGGCCATGTTAACCTCTCTTGTATTGCAACAAAAAGTTTGCCAATTCATAAAGGAATAAAAATGCATTCTAAAATAAGGGCATTGCATATAATCTAAACCATCAGACATCTGGGATAATCTTTCTCTATGAATTGATATCTGCATATGTGTATTAAACCAGTGTGTTATGTTCACACAACACGAGAATTGCCCTCTACTATGCTCCTTGTACTGTAATCTGAAGCTGCAGTAAAATTGCCATCTTAAATTAAACCAGTAACTTCTTCTTTCATGAAATTCACACTGTTGTCTAATACTGTAGGCATGATGTTGTTCTATTTGACCTGTATTTTGTCTCATAATTTCTGCATCATTGTGTCCTGGCATACTTTGCCTTAAAACTGCCACATTATTGTGTTCTGGCATATTTTGCCTTATAACTGTCATCTCATTGTGTTCTGGCCCATTTGGCCTTATAATTACCTTTTGTTCTGGCCCATTTTGCCTCATAATTTCCACACGATTGTGTTCTGGCACACTCTGTCTTACAGTAACCACACTATTTTGATCATCTGATATGTATTGCCTCATAACTATCTCATCATTGTGTTCTGACATAGTTTGCCTCATAATTACCACATCATTATTGTGTTCTGACACTATTGCCTCATATGTTGCTGGATCTACACCAAAAGATGTTGCTGCCTCTTCAAAAGTCATAGTTATCCTTTAGGAAAACCTCTGTCCTGTGTTAGAACAATACAAAGAAAAGTGTAATAGTAAAGATAGAAACTAACATTATAATTATACTGTCATGTCAACAATTAGTAATCATTATAGGCATAATGTGATAGAATGAATATTTTTGTATTCAACAGTCACCAAGAAGTTACCTTGTATTGTGGTTGGTGGCAGACAGCACTTCAGCTATACTTATTATCATCATGTTCTTAGTACATAGGTGAGTAATATAGAAATATTTCATTTTGTTATATACCTGTTTTGTAATGTAATTCACCTGTATATTATTCACTTAAACAGTGTCAATATCACTTCAAATAAAACAAAAACAAAAAGAAATGGCTTAGTTACAGAATAAATTGTCGTACCTAATACAGTGAACATTTAAAATGGTCAACATACCTTTTTACATAGTCTGTCACCTGAAGCTTGAAATTGTTGCCTTGTTACTCCTGTTGTATCTTTCTATATCTGAAAAAAAGAGATATTAGATTTTTAACAAATATTTATAAAGCACATCTATTTCTTACCTGAAGAACTGAAAGATAAACTAATGTAAGATAAGATATTTAAAGATACAATATGCTCAAAGAACTGAAAGGTAAAATGTTTTAAGATAAGATATTTAAAGATATTTAAAGATAAAATATGCTTAAAGAAGTGAAAGGTAAACTGTTTTAAGATAAGATATTTAAAGATACAATATGCTCATCTTTATTATCCCCCGCCGATGGAATCGGGAGGGGGATATAGTTTTGGCGTTGTCCGTCCGTCCTTCCGTCCGTCCGTCCGTCCGTCCATCCGTCCGTCCGAATTTTGTTTCCGGAGTAGTTCTCTGCAACTAATGGCTGGAATTCAACGAAACTTTATGGGAATGTTGATCAGCATGTGAAGTTGTGCACCTGGGTATTTTCGTATGGATATTTTTAGTATTTTTAGAGTTATTGCCCTTGACTTAGTAAAACGTCAGAATTTCGTTTCCGGAGTAGTTCTCTGCAACTAATGGCTGGAATTCAACGAAACTTTATGGGAATGTTGATCAGCATGTGAAGTTGTGCACCTGGGTATTTTCGTATGGATATTTTTAGTATTTTTAGAGTTATTGCCCTTGACTTAGTAAAACGTCCGAATTTCGTTTCCGGAGTAGTTCTCTGCAACTAATGGCTGGAATTCAACGAAACTTTATGGGAATGTTGATCAGCATGTGAAGTTGTGCACCTGGGTATTTTCGTCTGGATATTTTTAGTATTTTTAGAGTTATTGCCCTTGACTTAGTAAAATTTTGTAATTTTCAACTTGTGTCGCATGTAACTCAAAAAGTATTTGACCTAGAGTCATAAAACTTTTCAGGAATGTTGATCAGTATGTGTAGTTGTGCACCTGGGTATTTTCGTCCGGATATTTTTACTATTTTTAGAGTTATTGCCCTTGACTTAGTAAAATTTTGCAATTTTCAACTTATTTGAAAATTATGAGATCCCTTCTTGATGCCTTGAAAATGGCAATGAAGTCTGGAGATTAAGATGTTTTTACATCTAGGTGAGCTATTGTGATCCCCCACCGTCCGTCGTTGTGCGTCGTCAGCAATTTCTTTAAACAACATCTCCTCAGAAACAAATGACTGCACAGCAACCAAACTTTACAGGAATGATCCTAGGGTGGTCCCCTGCCAAAGTTGATCAAATGGTTCCGGTCTGTTGCATAAGTAGGTCACAGGGCCAGAAAAGGAGTTTCAAAAATGCAAAATTAAAAAATCTTGTCTGAAAGTACAAGGCCTAGAGCTTTGATATTTGGTATATGATATAACCTATAGGTCCTCTACCAAAATTGTTCAAATTTTAGCCCTGGGGTCAAAATTGGCCCCACTACAGGGGGTCATAGATTTTCCTTATATGTATATAGTGAAAACTTCTTGTTTGAAGGTACAAGGCTTCAAGTTCAAAGAATATTACAGTTTATGCCATGATTAATATATAAATAAAGCCTTATGGCTTCAGTTGTTGTGTTAATAATAACCAGTACTCGGCGGGGGATATAAATTCAACGAATTTGCTTGTTTAATCTGCTTTTATTGTAGAAATTGAAATCTTGGAAATTCTTTTTGAATTTGTCTAATTTAAATAAGAGAATGTGCAAACTATCTATTGGAAACTGCACACTCTATTTCTGGTTGAATTAATTCATAAAAAACTGGCCGCACTGCAACATAGATAATGATACATTATAATGATGTATTCTATCCAACTACATTACAGGACATTGTTGGTTTTACTCAGTTGCCCACTTTTGCCTAAATTAATGATTAGAGGGCACCTGAGGTCTTCCTTCACAAGTAAGGCTGGAAAGTTGCCATACCACCTATACTGTGTTGGTGTGACATAAAACCCAACTAAACAAACCTTTACAATGTTAATGTGATATAAAACACAACCAAGAAAAAAATGTATCATTGAAGTGTACTGCTATGTTTTTTTTGTTACAGAAAAATGAATGTTTTCCTACTTGCCAGCCAAACTGCATGTATTTATAATATATGACTTGTGACACAGTTACAAAACATCTGTCAAACAAATACAATAACATGTATAGGAGATTTCTAAATGCTCACTCATTCTTGCTTATTCTTGAAGATCACTTTGTTATTTTTAACAAGATGGACTATATTGGATGCATTATATTTGTTAGTAAATTTTTTAAACCATTAAAATAGCTGAAGAGAAGAAACTTATACTACTTTATGTGTTATTTTTTCAGGTATAGGTTTTATAGTCATAGATATCATCCTGAAAGGATGTCATTAAGTTCACATTCCAATGGTAGTAGCACATGGGGACCAAAGAGAACACGGCGATCCATGAAGGAGAAACTACTCATGCGTGATGTACAAGCAGATGCCTACGACCTTGAGCCAGACGACGACCTTGGCATTGATAGTAATGGTTATAATGCCACGGTCACAGTACTTGAAGGTCGTGAACTTTCACAAGCATTCCAAAGAAACAGTTACCATAGTAACACAGGCAAAGATGCTGAAGATTATGACAGTCAAAAAGGTTTCCATAGCAACAGATCTAGTTACCATAGTACAGGTAACGGTTACCACGGTGATGGAAAAGAGGTCAATCGATCTAGTTTCCATGGAAACGAAATCAAAAGGTCAAGCTTTATAAGTAGTGTGGAGAATGGGGAATTGTTTGGAGATTCCGGGAAAAGAAATAGTTACCAGGCAACAGGCGCATTAAATGAATCAGATCATACAGATATTTTTCCAAATGGTACAGCGGACCCAAATGTAAACACATATCAAAGTGAAACAGCATTTACTTGAAAAGTTTTATGTGATTTGTTTTGTAATTTTTTTTTATTTTTTTTTTCCTTATTATCAAAGCAATATATTTTATAAGGCTTTTTTTTCCTCTGTTGATGTCTTTCTCAAGTTTTGTTGATAGATATATATGTTGTTGTTGTTGTCAACTGAATGTTGAGTTCTTTTATATTTATGAGAACATTGTACTAGAAAATTTTTATTATTATGTTTTAGATAGACGGAAATTATTGTATACATGTATTCTACGTTATATTCATTAAATTCAGTTAAATAATCAAAAACTTCCATTGTGAGAGATCATTACATTAATATATTTTTGTGAATTAATTTTATGCAAAATTGATTTGATTAACACATTTTCACCAGCATTATATTCTTTGATTTGTTAATTTCAATTGATGCATTCATAGACCATGTTCAAATGAAGACAAAGTTATAAATCACAAGGGGGGGGGGGGGGCACCTTTGGAAAGGTTGTGAGGCTCAACTGAATCACTCTTTTTCTCCCCTTTTAGTGAATGGACAGGAACAAAGAATCTTGCCAGCTTTTGATGGTTCAACTTATTTGCCTAATCAGTAATGCACTTAGCGTCATCACTTTGGTTAATGCCAGAAAGTTATTATATTAGCTTGATGAGAAATTTTTAGTACGAGTTCAATCTTAACCTCATGAATTTGGGTATTAGATTTTTGCCCAGTTTCAAACTTGGAACAGTCCATTCACATTGTAAGGGATTTCAATATCAAGAAACAAAAAAAAAAATGAGTTACAACTACCAACAGTAGAGTAGGGTTACTGTTTATGGCAGTAACGAGGCTCTGCTGAGTTTCCACTAAACAGTTACCCGAGAGCTAGATATTCTGGTCTGTACCGGCAGCCAGTGTTTGATTCTTTTTTCTTGCATATAACATATCAATAATTTTCAAAACAGGAAATTACGAAAACTGATATTCTCATTACGCACTTTTTTCTTATAGTAGTGTATGAACTTACAACTTCATTCAAAAAAGGTTAAGTGACATTGTCCTAAGAAGGCAATTCATTCATAAAACGCCCGCGGCAATGACATCATTTAAAACGGGCAATTTGTCTTATAGGGGGGGTTTAAGACAGGGTTTTCTAGCACCGGTATAAATGGTAGATAATCCTGTGTGACATGCAAGAACTAACTCTATATGCTAATCACTTTCACCCCCAGCAGGCTAAATTCCAACCACATTCATGATTTGAAGAATTGGTAAAAATCAGTTCGGGATTAAATTATTTGTGAATAAGTAAGTATCTTGAAATAAGTTATGTGTTGATATGTTCAACACTGCTCTAGGTAGAACAATATTTAAAAACTAGGGTTAATTGTTATATAAATTTATACAGTTATATCGAAAAAATATCAAACATTACCAAAATAATGAGAAGCCAATATGTGATATGAAAAGAATATTCTATATTTTTGAATGGTATTACATTTTACCAAAAATTACATTATAAATGTGATAATTGTACTAAATGAGTTTATAGATAACACCCTAGGGTAATGGTGGCCTAGTGGATTGAGCCTTACTCCAGTCAAGATTATATTTCTTAAAATGATACCTGTGCGAAATAGAATTCAAGTTGTTAGAACAAGTTTCACAATAGATCTTGAATAAACACATGTATATGTTCACTTATAAAAAAGATATTTGCCATAAGTTGCCAGAACAGTGACGTTTGACTTAAAACTCAACTTTTGGGTTGAAAAACAAGATTATTTTTATCTTTTAATCTTGAATATGAATGTTAAGTTCCTATGCAAGTCTGTTGTAAAGTTCACAGTGATTATTGTGTTCCATGGTATGTAAAATAGTTCTTGATTTTTGCCATAATGTATTCCCCTATCACCTAACCTTGTGTCTATTTTAAGCTCGAATTTTTCAAAGAAAAAAAAAGCTATTTCTTCAGTCATGTTGACCTTGCTGTGGCTCTTGTTAATTTAATTTTTGTGTTGTTTCTTAACTTCAGCTAACACTTTAACAATATTCATATTCATAATTTATAATGTACTGGCAGCTTTTTACAAACAGGCCTAGATATTTACAGAAAATGTCATACAAAGCTAGCTTTTTTTAAAAAAAAGATCAAGATCAAAATATGCTTTAACACCCTTCAAGATCATTTATATGGATGCATTAATATGTGTGCAATTTATTGTGATAATATTTGAGCCACGCCATGATAAAACCAACATAGTGCGTTTACGACCAGCATAGATCCAGACCAGCCTGTGCATCGGCGAATGCTGGTCTGGATCCATGCTGTTTGTTATCAGTTTCTCTACTCGTAAAAGGGTTGATAAGTGAACAGCATGGATCCTGATCAGACTGCGCGGATGTGCAGGCTGGTCTTGATCCATGCTGGATCGCGAACCCACTATGTTGGTTTTGTTGTGACGCGGCTCATTTGTATTGTAGTGGAACCTTTATGTGGTTGATGTGGCTGTGTATTTGTGACTGTGAAACCATTTGTCCCTCACAGCTTGATGCAAGCATGATAGTCATTTATGTAGCTTAAAGATTTTTGATGGCTCTACAAATGTGCACATTCTTAGCTTGACTGTTTGAGTTAGTTTGAACTATGGAGTTGGTTTGGCTATTTGGAGGATAGCTGGTTATGAAACTTTAGATACATAATTATGTAATCATTATTTTTATAGAACATGAAAAATATAGATAACATTTTACATTTATATTATTAACCTATGTTATGAGAAATTGGTAATAACTACATGTTCTTATTTAGCGAACGTTTTAGATTATTAAAAAGCAGGTAATGTTTAAAAAATCATTTGGTATTAAGCAGAATGAAGTTTATAAATGGTATTCAATAACTTGGTATTAGATTCCAGTTAAAAAAACAAAAACAAAAATAAAACCTATTGTTAAAAAGGCTTTGATTTATTGGCCTGTTACCAATGTGGGTTCTAATCATGCAATTTTTATTGAAATGTTTAATGTTAACTAAAGAGAGCTTAATAAGCCAGCTAGGTTGTGGAACCTTAGTGGTTCTACTCATAGACATCAAATATTGTGGTGTCTCGGGGAATTTCTTACTACATTACTAGAGTACAGTTACGAGAATTTGACAATATTTAGTGGAAAACAATATACTTTTTGCAGGTTTCTATAGGATTTTTAAAGGCTAAATGCATGGGCAGATGAAAGCATATAACGTTACAATGAAATACATCTTTACCATGATCATATTGTGACAGAAAATTGGAAATATAGAATCCATTAGTGTATGAATATTTTTGAATTTATATAAAATTGTGGATCAATTGTTTTTGTTATCATGATACTTGTAGAAAGTACCAGATATTGACACCAAAAGGATAAATATTTCTAGTAACATCTCAAATCAAAGCACAGAAGGTGCTGAATTTGTTTGGGTCTAAGAATGTCAGAAAGGTGAAGGTTGTGAGATTTGTTTTTGTATAGTGCCACCAATGCTTTTCCGGCGTTTTAATTCTAGTAAATTGGCTATAAGACTAATTGCAACACTGATATTCAATCCAATGTTTATTTGACGTAAACAATTTGAAAATAAAATGAGTTGCCTTAACTGGGATTTAAACTCCAGACCTCTCACTCCCTAAGCAAGGTCGCAAACGCCTCAGCCACAGTGAATTTATATCTAAACGGCCTGAAGAAAACCATGTTATTCTAAGTTAGGGTTTGTAACGACGCTAACTGTTGTTTAACACAGATGTAAATAATCATGGCGCTTACTACAAGCATGTATATCTATAAAGAATAAAACAATATTAGAAATCTTCGACCATTCAGAAATTATTATGCTTGAAAATTAATGCGCCTGTCATGTGACCATATTTACACAGTGATCTCCCCTGTATTTTTCGGCCTTAGTGTTACATATAAAGGGAAGTAACCGCTTTAAAAGCGGACTAAAAAGCGGACTTCTTTCGGTACTTGCAATTAACAGCATTAGAGTCTGAAATTTCGCTACCATTATTTGTTTGGTCTGACGACCCAAACAAATAAAAACAAACAAAAATTTATGTTGTATTTTATTAGAAGTTTACCATCTTCAAGTTTCTGTAATTTTGTACAAGATGGATTTGCTAAGCTTTTGAGTTTGGATAAGACCTTGTTGTTTATTACCAACATTAATTGGCCAACCTAAATAGCATAGGGTGATGTTGGACTGTATAGAGGTACACCTCGGCTATGCTGTTTACTGATAGTTGAGTTAATTAATACTTCAGACATTCTGAGTTAAAAGTGTGTTTTTATTATTATTATTGAATGGAAACTGTATTGCTTTAACCGTATAGCAGTTTTGAATTGAATAAAAAATTGTTATTTCATAGTGACTTGATTATTTTCCATTGTTTGTCAGCACACTTGTCACAAAGTGACATGGTAAGCTTTTGTGATCACTTTTTGTCCGGCGTCTTTCTGTCCATACGTAAAATGTAACTTTAAACGTCATCCCCTCATAAACCTTTAAGACAATTTCATCCAAACTTCACAGGAATGTTCCTTTGATAGTCAACTTTGATAATTGTTTAAAATATTAAATTCCATGCAGAACTATGACATAACCAAAAGAAAAAAAAGAAAAATCTGCATTTAAAAGACCTAGGTTAAAAAAAAAGCTCGAGGGTCAATATTGGCCCATCCCAAGTTGTCATTGATTTTCCTTATATGTACACATCTTTTGGAACTGTTGTTTTCCCTTAGCAATAGCAACCAATTATGTCGAAACATGCACTTTTTCAGATACAAATATGAACTGCTTTTGTTGAAAATTACAAAATTACTTGTTTCTTATCTTGGAGAGCTATAATATACAGGTGAGCGATTTCAGGGCCATCATGGCCCTCTTGTTTATGTGTTGGTGTGAATTGAATTACGCTTTTATTATAACATATGCTAGTCAGTCAGTATGTCTGTCTGTCTGTCTGTCTGTCTCTGAGTACATGCACGAGTTCAAAAAGTATCATAAAAAATCATATGATATCAACTTCAGCATGTATTAAAGGGTGTATAAAATAAATTGGTTTGAATGACCACCTTATGTCGATGATGTTTTGCATGGAAGACCCAGTCATTTGGGGAGATATAAAGGTCACAAAGGGACAGTAGAGAATGGAGCATAGTGTGCTTGTCATAGTCTTATAGAACATTTTAAAATCATGTTCCGTTTATAACTTTCTTCATGCCTGATATGATTTCATCAGTAGTTAGTACGCATGATATAGGGTTGGATCTAGGATTCCCTGGAGTAAGAGTTGACGAATGCAAGTGGCCAACAATTACACGAAATGGCACCAAAAGAAAGAACAATGCTTCTTTATTTATTTAATCCTCTAAAGTATCTTTTGGCTTTGTGCACAAAAAATAAACGCATAAATAATGAAAATGCGTCCAATTCATCACCCAGGTTATGAACCTTGTGGAAGCATTTTCCTACAAGAATACCCAATCTATAACAACATTCATATTTTAAAGAGGCCATTGAATAGTCTACAATTGCCTCATTTTGAGGTCCATTTTTCCAGTTTAAATATATAAAAAAACATGCAGGTTTTGGATTTTTGTCCGCTCAGAACATTATAAATGAAACACTTAAGTGGAAATTCCTAGAATACTGACACCTATTCTAATGATACTCCTGACATAAGGTTATAGGATGAATCTTAAGTAAATGAATTCTTACATAAAATAGATTTGAATGAAGTATAGTGAATATCAGATAATTTAGATAAGAAGGAAATTAAAGACAATTCTAACCAAGAAACTGTTGATAACATTATGTCGGATGTTGCTTCTTTATTTATTTGATCCTCTAAAATATCTGTTGGCTTTGTGCACAAAAATAAACGCATAAATAATGAAAATTCGTCCGATTCATCAGCGAGGTTATGAACGAAAATGTATACCTCTAAGGCTTGATATCTTTACAAGCTACGAACATCAAAAAAATATAAATAAAACTTTAAAGTATAAAGAAACAATGAAACTTTTTTTATGATAAATCTAAAAATAAAAACATAGAAAAATTAAGAAAAGTAAAACATTTTGCCCCTAAAAATTTTGGAAAATTTTGAACGGTAACAACAGTGAACTAGTGTAGCATGATAAGGATGAATTGTATTCCTTTTTCAAAGATAATTATTTTGCAAACAATATTAACGATTAAATACCAGAGGTTCACAATCAAACGCAAAATTCAAAAATTAATGAACCTATTAACTGTCCAATAACTAAAGAAGAAATATCAAGAGCAGTCAAATATCTAGAACATAACAAAGCATATGGAATTGGTAATATTGAAAATGAAGACAACATATTAAATACTCGTACCATATCTTTAAAAACGTTAAGTATTACCTTAAACTATTCACTTTGGCACAATCTTGGAACCAAGAAATATTTGACTCGTACGAGGAGTGTTCAAATATGAATGCAACTTGGTCAATTTTCAGAAGTGCTTAAAGCTGCACGCCTCCAGATGAGCATAAATATTTCAAGAAAATGAAAATTGAGAAAAGTGTACTAATATTTTAAGAAAGGTAAAACATTCAAGATTCATGTTTTAGTTTACATGTTTTTTTTTTCGATTTAAGACCGATTTTGCAGTATTTTATCACCACGTTTCTACTGCGTTACTAACGCAGTAAGGGCTGACTTTTGCATATTTTGACCTTTCTGGTTAATTGCATGGATTGTAAGTGCCGAGTGAAATATGTGAAGAACTTTATTTGTTCACCTCACAATATTTTACTTCCAAATACATTTTCAAAATTTTCGTGAAAATTAACATGAATCTGGAGGCGTGCTGCTTTAACAAACAGTGCTGAATTAGAATTAATTATATCAATCCTTCAAAATACGTACCACCATGTGATATACAAAGTTGTAATCTTTTAATCCAATTTTTAAATGCGTTTTCATTAACCCCTTCGAGGTATGTTCAGGCACTTGAAAAAAGCTGCATGAACTGATATTTTTTTGCGTTTGATATTAACTTTCAGCAAGGGATTTTTGAGCCTTGGAAATAGGAAAAAGTCAGAACGGACAAGATCTGGCGGAAAAGGAGGGCTAGGAAGCTCGATAACCTTTTCCCGTGTCAGATATTCTCGTACAATAGCCGCTTTGTGTGACAAAGCATAGTCATGCAACAACCTAACACCACAGAGGTCAGTTGCTGGTCGACGGCTTTTTAAATATTTCTTTAATTTATGAAGAACCTTGCCTTCATAAACTTAGCATTTACAGATTTACCCTTTGATACGGCAATTTGAATATTATGACCTTGATTGATAAAGAAAATTACATACATGAATTTTGTGACGCTTACAGTGCGTTTTTCTATGCAAGGTCTTTGACTTTCTTTGCTTGTCCATATTTTGTTATGTATCTTTCACTTGGGCTCATAAAAGTGAACCTTGTGTTGATCTAGGGAACTGTTTCAACAATTGTCTGAAGATTACTACCCGAGAAAGTTTTTGCTCTTTTGTAAGGGGATGGGGTATCCATTCGGCATTTATCATTCTCATTCTTAAAACACGTCTTAGATTTTTATGAGCGCCTCCTCAGAGATACCAATGCATTTAACTATATACCTGGTTATAAATCATGCATAAGTAGCAATCAAATCCTTTATTTTTGATGTTGCAGTTTTCGGACGGCGTGCATAACCTGCATCTTTTACTGTGCATCGACACTTTCGAGAAAGTTTCTTGTTCCCATAAACACGACATATTTCATGAGATATGTTTTCGACTTTATACCAAGAATACAGCTGTTCTTGATATAGGACCGTATTTGGTGGGTGAAAGGAGACGTTTTCCCAACCATTAAAGCGAGATATTGGCCGAGTTGCATTTATATTTGAACACACCACGTATAATTCAATTCATAAGTAGAAATGGGACATATCCAAAGCTAAAAATTTTTTTTTTAAGTGAAATTATTTACTTGCATTATTAATAAAAGATTGACATATAACGGTGGATCAAATGATCGTTTATATGTTCATTCCCCATCATTTAATTCAAAATATTAATGACAATGGAAAGAAATTATATTTCGCTTTTGATACTGTTTGGCGAGATTGTCTTTTGAAAGAAACTATGTAATTCTAATAAATATGGAAAATGTGTTTCAGCTTTATAAACATGGGCAGTGGCATGATATTGGTGTAAGGTAAGGCGAAAATCTTTCGCCGTTGCTATTTTCGCTTTATCTAATGCTTTGCGCCATTTTTTCGGTCACAATATGAATAATCAAAGCACAGAAGGCGCTGAATTTGTTTGGGTCTCAGAATGTAAGAAAGGCGCAGGTTGTGAGATTATATGTATAGTGTCATCAATGCTTTCAAGCGTTTTAATTGTAGTAAATTGGCTATAAGACTAATTGCAACACTGATATTCCATCCAATGTTTATTTGACTTTAACATTTTGAAAAATAATGAGTTACCTTTACTGGGATTTGAACTCCAGACCTCTCGCTTCCTAAGCGAGCCCGAAAACCCTTCAGCCACGGTGAATTTATATGCGAACGGCCTGAAGAAAATCATATTATTCTAAATTAGGGCTTGTAACGACTTTAACTGTTGTTTAACACAGATGTAAATAATCCTGGAGCTTACTACAAGCATGTATATTTATAAACAATCAAAGGGATGCAAGTTCTGTGGTATTTTCTGATCTTTGCAATCTAAATCGCACTGTATATCTGTATGCATTTTCCTGTATAAGTTTATTTTTATGTATTATAATACCAGAGTTTTATACATACGGAATTCTGCATAACTAGAGTTGCATCAAAAAATCATTTATGTTCATTTTTTACGACAGCTACACTTTATCCTTGCATATCATGGCTACTTCCTTAACAAAGACACTTAAAAAAGAATTTTACAAAAAAAAAAAGTTTTCTCTACTGGGATTTGAACTCGAGACCTCTCACTCACCAAGCGAGCGCGTTACCACTGTACCACGGAGAAGTTTTACAAATAATGGCTGAATAACATCAAGTCATTCTAAATTTAGAACTTCCATTGCATTTCGGGTTTGCAATCCTTATTAATTGCGAGGTATTTTGTTCAGGGTAAACCTGTTGTTTAAAATTGAAGTAAATATTTATGCGAAAATCTTTTCGCCCAAACAGTCCGACATGTAGAATCTATATATTCCACAGTATTCGGTAATCGGCATCGCTAAAAATAGTATTTTCATTGATAAAATCATATTCATCCGCGTAAATTGTGATAGGCATTTATTGACAATTCTATAAGCCAATGCTTTTGTTTAACTTTGAATGCGTTGTAATTTGTTGGATACTTGTAACAAAATAAAATATTTCTTTCTTTTAAATCGCTAGTTTTAAGCTGTTTTGAGAACTACTTGTTGTTAGGTTTGTCGTAAACTTCTGTGACAGAGATTGAATGTCCGCTTTCTATTTACTTATTTTCGATCAGAAAATACAATAAAACAATATTAGAAATCTTCGACCATTCGGGAATTACTTTGCTTGAAAATTAATGCACCTGTCTTTGACCATCTTTACGCAGTGATCTCCCCTGAATTTTTCGGCGTTAGTGTACATTCAAAAGGGAAGTAACCGCTTCAAAAAAGTGGACTACTTTCGGCATTTGCAATTAACAACATTAGATAGACTCTGAAATTTCGCTACCATTATTTGTTTGGTCTGACGACCCAAACAAATAAAAATGGAATACTTATTGTACCTGACAGTGATAGTACAGATGATATTCAGACATGTTCAAATTATCTATCTTACTTTATGCAATAAATTTCAAAACTCTTTGAATTTATATTAAAAGTATTGTGATACTTTGAAGCTTATCGTAAAGATTGAGAAATCAAAAATTTAATGATTTGTCTCTGGTAACACTGCAAAATTCCATGTAAATCCGTCAAATATTTTTGCCCCTGCACTTTTTTTTCTTATTTCAACTGTTTAAGAAATGCACCTGGATATTCTTTAAAAATTGGTAAAGGTTTAGAAGAAATAAAACTACAAAACCATTTTTCAAAAGGTTTTTAACATTTTACATTCTTTATGAAAAGCAGGTCAAATAAGGCTCTTTCATACTTTGAAAATGAATCATCTAGCCATAAAATAAGCAAAATCTTCAAATACACGAATTTGAATTTTATTCAGCAGAAAATTTCTGATTAAAAATCTGTTATTGCTTCCAATAATCTTTGAGTTCAATTGTTCAATTAGTCATAAGTATTCAATTACCTGATTTTCATTTACCTCATCGAAATTTATTTGATTATAAGGTCACATTTCACACCCCAAATTCTGGGATGATTTGGATCGCAGCAAATATGAAGCTACAACTCGCAAACTTTATTTGACAACGCCCACGCGTTTTCAAAACGGTGAATGTTTACAAAAACTATTAAAAGGGGAAATTTATTTCCTAAAATATTAATGTAAAACAAAACATAGGAAAAACTTGGGTTGCCAAAGTAAATTGCCCAACATGTTTCATGTATTTCCAAACGAATGATTTATTTTTGAAAATGAATTCTTTGAATGAAATTTTCCTTACTATTTAAATTTGATGGAACCTTCTTTTAATTTTCTCGTTGTACTCTTATGTAGTATCTTTCCCATGTTCCTAGACTGTTTTAACAAATATTATTTAAGAATTCGTTTTTAAAAAGTCTGAAATTTGTTTTATTTGTTTAAGGGGAAGAACAATTCCCGACGTGGAAATTACACCAGCCCAGGTTTTGTGAAATTTTTTGAAATGTAAACGTTTTTTTAAAAAATGATTCTTTTGGGGGTTTCACAAAATTTAAAAAAAAAAAAATTTTTTTTTTTTAAAATTGTAAAAACCTTGGAAAAAGATTTTGCTGTCAAAAAATTTTTTTAAATTTTTATTACCGAAAATTTTTTGTTTTGAAATTTTTCCTAACTTTTTGAAATTCCCTTTTATTTAAATTTTTTCCTAAAGGGGGTTTCCCCTGTTTTCCTATTTTTTACATTTTTTTTATTTTAAAGGATATTTTCCCCTTTAGGATATTTGCCTCCCTTTTTAACCTTTTTCCCTTTTAAACACTGACCCCTTTTTAATTTTTTTTTTAATCTTTTTTTAATTTCCCGCCCTTTCTTTTACTTGAGGCCAAAAATAAAACCCGCATTAACATATTTAAGACACGAACGTGTCCACATTAATCTCTAAAGGAAAGCAAAATTTTCCGTTTTGGGTTTTAATTTTAGGGGATTTTTCTTCACTATTTTCAATTAAACTTTACCAATTAATGCCCCTTTTTCAATGAAGCAACAACCACAACATTTTCTTTTGTTTTCTATAAAGATAAAGTTTAACAGTGACATTAAATGTTCAATTGCTTTTTACTATGTACAAGGGAAATGCGATAAGCTAAATTTGGGAAAAACACAGAACGCATAAACACATCCAGAAACTCAATTTGTGTTTTTCGTTTTAAATTGAAGCTAATACGTTCTTTCCTTGCAGACGTCTTTATTTGAAATATAATGATTAACAATTATGAAATCTTAATCATTTATACAAATCCAAGAGACAAACTAAAGATTTTTTGAAAAGTTTTTAAGATAAACAAATGAAATGAAGGGGGAAACCCCCATTTGTTTTTTAATTTTTTCCAAATTAAGTTGATGTTTTTTGTGAAAAGTTTTTTTTTCCCAAATGTGTATTAGTGTACCCCAAAAAAAGGGGAAATGCCAGCCAAAAATCTTGAAGAGGGAAATGTTTCTTATTTTTTTGGGTTTTTTGAAAATTTGTGGTTGAAAACTTTTGAAAGTAAAAATATAATGTACCTTTTAAAAACCACTTTATGGGTTTATGTTCTTTTCCCCTTTTTTACCGACGCGGGGGGAAAAAGAGGGCAGTCAGATAATACAGGGGCCCCCCTTTAACGCCTCTGTTTAAAAAAACCGCTTTCTATTTTTTTGGGTTAAATTGTTTTTTGGTGTTTTTATTGTTGCACGGGAATCTGGTTTAAACCATATTTTTGTAAAAAGAAATGGCTTAACACAAAGGGCCTTTTTAATTTTTTTTTTGGCAGGGGGAATCGTGAAAACTGCCTTTCAATGTTTTGGTATTTTTGCAATCATAACACCCCAAAAACATCACTTTTTTGGGTAAATCCTTTTTTCTTCATCCAAAATTGCAAATAAGGGGATGGAGGTTGGTGTTGGGTGTGAGGCGAATTTAATCAGTTGCCAGCCCCCGGCCCAAAAGGGGCAGGTAGGGTTTCATTTTTCAGTAATTTTTTTGACTCTTTTTTAAAACCAGAGTTGATTTGAATGAGAATGCAAACTGCAAATTTTCTGTATACATATATTCAAGGCTTCCAAATTAAAATCCGCTGTATAGTGCTTTAAGAGATAGCATAGTAGGTGAATACAATTTGCTATTTAGTGATCATCAATTCACTTTGTTGTCGTTTTTTTACAGTTTTTGTCACCAAATTAAAAAAGTATTAATACAATGGAAATTGTTTGTATTTCTCTGATTTTGCTCAATAGGATGTGTAAGAAATGGCTTGTTGTCATAGATTAACTTAGTATATACACAATTGTTATGGAAATTTTGTCTACATAAGCCCCTTTTATTTTCGTTTTTTTTTTTCGAGGTCTTCAATGGGCGGAATAATTATAAACATATCTACTGTACATGTATGTATGTTTTGTCTGTGTGTTCATTTTTCAATGAATTACTCGAGAATATTCTTTGTTGAATAATACCAAATATAATGATTCTATAAATATATAGAAACATGTAATTTTAAAAGTAGGTAAAAAATTTTCTAAAAACCCCTTTAAAACAGGGTTCAAAAATTAAACCCAAACGGGTAATTTCCCATCAGGAATCCATTTTTTACTCTAAACGCACTTTGCGGGGGAAATAGACAAATCAAAAAAATTTTTATAAAACTTGAAAAAGGGTTTAAATTCTAAAAAAGTTTAAAACAGAAAAGGGCCTTTTAATAAAATTTTTGAAATAAACCTTTGAAAAATTAGAAGGGTTTAAATCCTTACGAAAATTTGACTAAAACCATCAAAGGTAATTTTCAGCATATTATTTTTTTACCAACTTTGAGGAAAATTTTGAAACCTTTTTAAATTAAAAAATACTGTAACTGAAGATCGATTTAATTTACTCACAAACATGTATATACGTGAAGGGGTTTTGGTCCGACAAATACGGGAACTAGAAATAATGAAAAATCAAACTCTGTGTACAAATAACGCGTTTAAAATTTGAGGTGAAAAAATAATGTTAGTATTGCAAATTGCCCTATTAGATAGAAACTATTCAATTACAGAAATATTGAAGATATTATATTGCTGTTTGAGTCCCCCCGAGAGATCACCCCTTTCACATAAATTTGTAACATTATTTCAATAATTTACAAAAACAAACAAAGTTCACTGTTTTCTTGTCTTATCGAATTATCTAAATCAATCTCAAAAAAAAAACTCTGTGGAGCCAATTTAGTTTAAACATATTTATTTCAATATTTTACATATATTACATTTTATATGTGAATAATTGTTACATAAATTGAAAGGGAATAGAACGAAAGAAAACTTATATAGTTCCTCTCCCCTTTGCTCATATCATTAAGATTAAGTCTCTTATTCGAATTTATTCTTAGTAAATGAAACTATAAAATAAGTCCATTTATAGAATCTTTGTAATACTTGTAAAGATAGACTTTTTTTTTCAAAACATTCAGATTTATGGAAACATTGATTTCTTACATATTTAAATATTTATAAGTATACAACATTTTTTTTGTTAGAATAATATACAAATTGTTCATCTGCTTACATTAAAATAGAATCTGGTTTTGTACGCTCTAATCCTACATATACAAGGCAAACACCAAGATGTTTTGGCGAAATAGTACCCAATGATTCAAGCTTTGTTTAATGCATAAATACATCTCAAGCAATGTTCCGCCTACCCGTTGGGAGAGTATTTCCGTGCAGAAAATCCTTGTTTCTAACGGAAATCCTGAAGGCGAATATGTTATTCTCTGTTTTGCAGGGCAAGAAACCTTCGAATAGCGTGACACTTGTTACTTTACGATCAGCCCTCGTAACTATCAAACTGAGGAAAAAAAGAACGCAATAGAACGCTCCTAAAAATGTGTTTGTTCGCTCGGAATCACGTAAAAGAAATATGTGATAATTGAAAGTTGCGTTCAAATAATAGTACATTTGATGTGGTTATTGAAATGAATGTTGCAGATTTATTTAAACTTTAAAGATCGTGTATGTTGTAATTAAGGCTGTAACAACATTTAAGTGAAATTCTATTTATGTACAGATGTATATGAATATTATTCTTCTAAAACAATTTTCAAGCATCCAAGAATATGTTAAATATGTGCTGCAAGTGTTTATACAATCATTAATGTATTCATCTAAAAACATGCCATGAAAAATTTGGCTAAGACTCAATAGAAAATAAATTTCTAATTACCTTTCCTTTTATTTTATGCTTTTCAGTGGATTACTTGATTTATCCGTGAAAACAATCCAAGAGATATGTTAAATATGTGCTGGCAAGTGTTTATACACATTATATGTATTCATCTTTAAAAACATGCAATGAAAAATTTGGCCTAAGACTTAATAGAAAAATAAATTTCTAATTACCCTCCTTTTATTTACATGAAATGTAACGTCTTTATAAAAATAATTGCCTTTTTTGGAATTTACAATATTAGTAATTCTTCATTTTGAGCATCATGGTATAAAAAAAGAATGAGTTATAAGATCTTTAAGCAGATGAAAATCGATCAAGTTAATAGTATTGAACTTTTGTAATTAACTTTTGCGAGTGTGGGAATCGAACCCAAAATTTCCATAAATATTACGTGCCAAGTAAAAATTTCTTCAATCAAAAGCTCATAATAAACGTGCATTTCTTCAAATACTGTAAAATTTTCCCCGGCTAATTTTGAGAACCGGTAACGTACCGGATAATTAAAGCCGAAAATGCGTTTTTAAGGTAGCGCAATCGATTCAAACTCCTTTGAGGATCGGAAAGCTAAATAATACCGAACCCTTTGTCTGAGCTTTAGAAACGCTGTATATTTCAACAAGAAAAATTAAGCTTCAAATAGCCGAGGTTTGAATTTCCAATTTGTTTATGAAACGTCATAAAACTAAAAAAATATTTAAACCTTGGGCATATAATATACCATGGTATATATTTTGGTAATTATTAACAAAGAAGACTAGAATCAATTTCAAACTGGAAGCTTACTTAAGGGTTCCCCCCTTCCAAAAGGAGTTCCCCCCTTCTTTAATTTTCATACTGCCCCACCCCAATGAAAAAGTGGCCCTAATAAAGTAGGAAGACCGAATTTTCAAAACTGTAGATTTTCATTTGAGCTTTCTATTGTTCATAAGGTAGAGATGTAAGTTAAGTTTTCCCAAAAAGTAACTAAATAAATTTTTTCTTTTAAAATATCAAAGTAAAGTTTAAATGTTGTTTTAAAAATGCCATCGTCATACACAATAGCTATTATTATGTGTTTTTTTGGCAAATCGATCATTTACTTTTGAAATAATACGTATTGTCGATTTTTTAGATAAGCTGTGGAAAAACTTTTGATCAAGTTTAGAATTTTGGTTACAGGGGTTGAGTATGGTAAGATGAAATGAAATGTGTGCACAAAATTAATTTAAACTTTTTCTTTGAATATTTTGAATTTTTTTAATTTTAAAAGTTTTTAATTTTTAAATTTTGGCAGATTTAGATAAAAAATTTACCCCTTTTACTTCAAAAGTGGGGACATTAGTAAAGGCTTAACGTGAAATTTGAAACACTTGATCGGCCCTGGAAATAGTATTTTATTGCATTTCTAGCAAGACAAAACTAAATTACATACGGAAATCGTAAAAATTGTCACGTATAAGGTGCATGTATAATGTGCTCATGGTAAAAGAAACTATCCATCTAATGAATTAGTAAAATATATATTATTGCCATCAAAATAACAAACAAATAATCTTTAAATATATTTCATTTTTGCAACGTATGAATGTGCTAATGGTCAAAGAAACTATGATCACTAAATTGTGTAAAATACAACGTACAGTAACACATTCACTTTTGTGTTTGATTACCATCAAATATCAAACAAATACATTTTAGAATACATTGCATTTTAGAATTGAGTGTAAAGAAACTATAGTCATCAAATAAATTTGAAAAATATTAGAGTAACGCATTTACCCTTGTGTTTAGTTACCAATAAAATATCATACAGATAAGCTTTAAAATACTTTTTTATGATAAGCAATCTGACTTCATGTAGAGCTTTTTTGTTTATAATGGAGCGTTATTTGGGAGTTAATTTCAATCCGATTGGTTGGAAAAGGGGAATGAACCGATACAATCTGTCGATTTTTTATTAAAGTGGTTGTCTTTTCTTGGGATTGGTAACATATTTTATCAAATACAGTGTATTGATTTGTATATCTGCAAAATAACTTTAAAAAAGAAATACCTACGCGATCTTCTTTGTAAAATTGAGTTTTAGAATATCTTAATGATAAAAAGAATGATGTGGTCCTAATTGCGTTTATCTTTGTAAAATAAAAAAGACGGATTGTTTTCATTTACCAACCTTCCACATCGCTCTGATATGTAATATGTTATTAAATTGTGAGTATACAAATTTGGTTTCTTAACTTTAAAAAAAAAAATGCTAGGATGGGACATTTTTTTAAATCCATAAAATTTTTAAAAAAACACAAATTTTGATGGGATAATTTAAAAAAAACAAAAAAACAATTTACCCCACCCCAAACCAAATTTGCCAAAGGTGTTGGGAGGGAGGGGATAGGAAAATAAAAAAAAAATTTTTAAAACCCTTTTAAAAACAGAACCCAATTTAAATTAAATTTTTAAAAAAAAAATAATAATTTCTTACGAAAAAAATCAAAAAACCCCCTTTTAAATTTTACGATTTTGAAAAAAGGAGTTGTCCTTTGAATGGGACGCTTCAAATTTAAAAGTTTTTAAAAAATTTTTTTATATATCAAATAAAATTCAAACTACCAAAAACCCTGACCAAACTGCAACCGGGTTTTCCCCGTTAAATGATAAAAAATGTTTTTGAGTAGTAAAACAATAAGGGAAAAAAGCAACCCTAGAACATTTCACAAAAAATGTCCAATCATTCTTATTAAAATCATCTCCTAATTTATGCCACGCTTTAGGCTTGCAAGAAATAACTTTAATATATCTAAATTTTAGTCAGAAAGTGTCACAATAAGATCAAAATTATCTGTAATATGTGAAATTGTTTAAGCATTAAATCGAGAAAAAATGTCCAATTTATAATGAAACTCAAAATTACTAATTGTGGATATCTACAAAAAATACCGACATGAAAGTCTTTCGGGAATTCTTTTTATAAAAAATATATACCAAAACAAAGAGAGACAATGCTAGATGTTTAACAAAGTTGTTTAACGCTGAAGAAAACTGAAGTTGCAAGAAAATTGATATTTCGACCTTGCAAAGTACAACAGTACATGAAACCCCCTGTACATAAATATTGGAACAACAAGGTTCTCTTCGTGTCCGGTTTTAGCTATATTTGCCGATCAACATCTGCAAAACATGACCAACGTAAAGATAGTGATAATTACTTTTAATGATATTTTTATCTTACAGTAGAAAAACATCAGGTTGCATGCCGCGTGACAAATTATCTCTTTCCCTACCAGGTAGAGAAAACAAATTAAATCTAACCCCAGCGTGGAGGTAGTCAATGGCCAACGGAGAGGTTCTGATTGGTATTTTCATTGGTAGAGGCATTGTCCACTCATTTGTTAAGACATTACTTTTATGCCTATCAAAGTTTTTCATTGATTATTACCTAGACCAATGGGCTTCACAATATATTCGGTTTAGAATACGACTTTACAAATGGTCAACTTAACTTAAAATGGTCAACTATTAAATATCATAAGGTCATTTTCATTACACTTCTTTTCTTTCTTTTGAAATATGAACTTTTTTTATATTTCAAGCATTCATTTGTATATTGTCGATATACGTTTCGTAAAATATTAGGGTTTTCTCACTTTTTTGTTTTAAGAATAAAACATGACACTGACTTTGGTAAGGTTTGGGGAAAAATAGAGTGTGGATGTTACATCTATTTTCGTCATAGCGTTATAAAACATTAACTTAAGTTGACGGTCAAATCGCAATTCAATTCCCCGCCTTTTGTAACCAATTGTTAGATTCCAATTTAATCATTTTGTTCCATGGATAAGAAGGACCATACAAGTAGTATAAATATTTTTTGTGAACTGTCAAATCGCCACGACCGTGCAAGCGATACAACAACCTAAGTGCTTCTTGTTTTAGTTCATATTAAAGGCCGCCGCTCAACTTATTTGAAAAAGCATGGGATAAGTAATCCGGAGGTGTCATGTTCGAGCCTCGATCGGGTCGTAATTTTTCCCAGACAACTGAAATCAGACATTGTGTCAAATAACCATTTATATCTAACCTTTGATTCAGAATTCATTAGAGATAAGTTGTCGATCACTTGCGGAGAAATCGATAATTGCTGGTTAGTTATTTATCTAGAAAAGAATAGTTATATATGGCATAGGAAAAAAACCCCAAGAAATTTCATATTTCAAGATAAAGTATCTATGCCTTTCCCATACGATCAGCGTACCGACTAATCTTAATATAGAGATGAGTTTTCATATATGTATAGATAGATATTTATCGTAAATCAATGCCAATAACAGGGAAAGTTTACTTTATTTGTCAAATAATACCATAAATATATACATGTATATGGGAGTGCTTCCAGTAGAACACCCATTATCCTTTGTTTCAAACGCTTGGAAAAAAAACTTTATTAGCATAGACTGAAAGAAGCCTTCCGGATTTTTTTCCCCTCCTAACACTAGTTGGTAAATATATGGCTATATTTGAGTTTAGTGATATTACTTATATGTATTGATTTACTCACAGCACAGAATTGCATGTATATATTTACCATGTTGTAATATGGACGTGATAATAGCGCTAACTGATTTATCTCATCACTTACATGTATATAGACAAATAAAGACGTTTTGTTTTAGAAGAAAGCTAATGTTATTCAAATAATGTATAGAAAAAATGTTGTGACCAATTTGGGGTATACGACCTTTGGCGAATTGCTTTCCAGAAAAGAAAAAAAGAAAGCATTCAAGGAAGAAGTCTCCTTTCAATTAGTTTCATGGTAATTTTACCAACCTATGGACAAAAAGCTCAATTTGGAAATTTTGAATTTAAAAAAAAAATGATTTAGTGTATTACTAATATACACATGGTAATTTTCACCGACCGAAATTTGAAAATTATTAATCAAACGTCTTTTCTCAAACATAATGATTTGTTTATTACAAGATTTACAATACAGTAAATCTGACGATGTCAAAACATGCAGACCCAAGGTTCCCTTTGATTTACAAAGTCTGAAATGGTTGAAAACGCAAAAAACGTATAAAGAAGGTTATATCATGTTGCTTTCTAACTTTCAGTGTTGTTATATTTTTTTATATTTACTTGCAAAAACAATATTTAGAAAACACTGATAATTTTGACTTGACGGGACTGGAAATCTTTTTTTCAAAATTGATGTTCCATTTAATGAAGGTCTGGCGAAAAATGACTCAAAAAATGAAAAAAAAGCAACGTTTTTCACTCAAATCGGGCACAATGACACAATAATACGATTATCAATATATTTCTGAGTATATTAAGTTACTATCTTTTGCAAATACCTCTATTTTATGTGCCCCAGCCGATCATTGTAAGGAATTCAAATTTTATGTTTTTAGGTTTTTGAACATGATTGGAGTTCCTTTAAAATTGTCAACAGATTATTTGAAGACACTCCTAGCTTCCTATAGCTTACCTTATAAACAACCCTATTGTTGAACTTAATCTTAAATCTCTCTCCATGAGAATGTATGGACATAAACCTGAATTTAAGTATTATATAAAATGAAAAGAAAAATATGTTGTTGTTGTTTTTTTTCTTTTCGAATGAACTATTGCTAATTGCTTTGTTGAATGCATTAAGATGACATACGATAATTTTTGTTAGCCTATTAACTCTGAGAACTTTTATTTTAAATTGAAAATTATCAGTACTGTATTGCAAAAAATACTTATTTAAAAGAATTGTATTAAAATATAGTATGGCTTAGCAAAAGTAAAGATAAAGGAAATAGTGAATTGTTTGTAATATAATCGACATAAGCTTTACCGTAATGATGCCATGATAATAATAAAAGAAATACGAGCAATCCGTATTGAAGTCTTTAACATAATTATTATGTCTTTGACATTACTTTCTAGAGACTTGCTTCCTCTCCATTTTAATATAGCTCTGCGCTGTTACCTTTCATGGATTTTTTAAGCGGTTAATGATATTGTTTTATGTATCATTGTATGCTATATTATATCTGCATTGTCATTGGAAACTAACGGAACATCTGCAAAGATGTTGATATTGTGTCCAGCATTAACAGTTACTTACTTTTTTTCGCAAAAAGACGATTCAGTATTTAACGAGAATTATTTCAACGAAAAAAACATAAAAGGCATAGATTTGCACATATAGATATATAATATACTTTCAGGTCTAAAATAAACCTTCTTTAGTTTGTGCACTGCAGACTCTATTTATATAGTTTATTTGGATTAGTTGGATATGAGAGAATAAGTTACCAAATCTTTATACACTCAGTTTAAAAAGAAAAGTGTGCACTTAGTTACTTGGTAAATTCAGTATCCTTACTTGAGAAAATACATGTATTGGCAAATTTAATATCAACATTTTTTAGAAATGTATTTATATGGCATCAAAACGCATTAAAAAATTCAACATGCAACTTTTTTTACCCAATAGTTGTTTACATGTCATCAAAGTTCTGTTTTCAATTAAATGTAAATCATCTTCTATATATATAGTCAATATTTTTCTGAAAATTTTGATATTAAATAACCAATAATTTGCTGACAGAAGTATACTAAATTCCGCGGTAACCAAGAGCACACTTTCTTTTGCAACAATCTAAAATTGGCTTCAGAACAATTACACATTCAATGTGTCTATTGCTCGTATATTGGATGCACTAAATTCATATAACATATTAATGCTCTTACATTGGTATATTTGCGTTATTTTATAAATTCAATCTGTTTATCATGAACCATTCATTTGTTTAACTATAAGTAAATGCATTCATATAGACGGTTTGCTCCTTAATACATAGAAAAAGGCACAATTATCATCTTAAACAATTTAAGCCATATTAAACAATCCCTCAAAGAGATTCTAGAGATGTGATGTTTGATCTATCTTTATATAACATTCATATGACATATCATAAGATTTTACATAATGAATCTTTATACAATACAATTACAAAAACAACAACTTTAAACATGCAATTATTTTGCATGGCTAATTGGACGAAATATCAAAAAAGCGCCATATAAGGCGGTGGTACGATAGTGATTTATTTCTGCAATTAAGCTCTTGAATAAGTTTGGCAGTTACATCTTAGGATCAAACTGATGTTTTAAGAAACCAGTAACAATCCTTAAAGTTACATATGTATTTCTTTTCACAAAGAATTATTTTACAAGTATAAATGAAAAATATGTAACCGAAATTCTTAAACCGTTGAATAATCACAAAAGAAAAAGTCTGGAAGGTCATATATATAAGTTCAAAAATATATAAAAGTTTGATAAAAATAATTAGGACTGTTTTGTGATTAAATATATTATCTTTTTGCCTTGTTCTTTGTGGTGAAATATTCAAAATAAGAAAATAATTTTGTTAAAGATAAAAAGGTTTACCACAACAAGTTTAAAAAATTCTTACGTAAAAGACCTTACATGTTTCTTAACTCTTAACTGACCATTACTCCATTGCTGTAAAATGCAATCTACTCTCAATAATGCGCATTTAGCCAGAAAGTCCCAACCTCGTTAACGAGACAATGATAGCGCCCTCTGGTAGTAAGTGGTTTTACTAATTCAAGACTTATAACTACTTAAAGAAAGAAGTTGATAAAACAATTTTATTTGAAGCCTTTATAAATTTTTAAAAGGCTGGTTTTTTTTTTATAAACCATCATTCTAGTAAGAATCTCGTGAATTCATCTTTAAAAAAAAAAATTCTATCTCCCCTCTTTGTTTGGGCAATTATTGAAAATGGCTTAAGCAGATAACATCGAAACCTACAACATATCAAATACACCAGTTTGATTTTTATAGCCACATTTGTGTCACAATTTTGGCATAATATCATATAATTTTCTCTCCAGAAAACACTATTTCTCTAGTTGAAAAAAAATAAAAGTATGTCAAATGTCACATCTACTATTTTTGATTTTTTTTAAGATTAACAGCAAGAAAATGTTGCATTGTCACTAATTGTCACGTGAAGAGCAACATAAGCATTCAACTTTTATCCCAAGCTTGTACACATTCATTCTCTCGCCAAATACCAGTTCTTCTAGACCCATAGAAAGCCATTACATTTGCACGTGGCATTTTGGATTATAACTGATTATATAAATGCATGTCTGACCTAAAGAATTAGCAAATGTATAAAATTACAAATTAATAATCCTGTTTTTTTTCTTCCAACATATACATTATGAAAAAAAATATTTCATATTATTAATGAAATAAACTAGAGCTGTAAATGAAAAGCACTTTACCTGCAAATAATTGTACTTCTGTAACATTTGATTTATCTATATTTGTCCGGATGAATATTGTTAACTAAAGAGTGGTTTCGTAAAATGAAATGTATCTGACAACCTACAGTGTTCCATAAATTTGTCACAAAGCGCACTCATATTATAGAGAGTTCAAAGTACTTTGCGCATGCGCATATTTGAAGTCAATTAATAATGTATAATATAAAATATTATACATAAACCAATGTTACTTAGACAAGAAATATTGCAAGATATTGAAATCAGACCTGTTGAACTAAATGTCATCATTTTTTGGGTTGTTTTTTTAATTTGTTTCAAATTTCTAAAATTGATTTGTATAAATTAAAACTTACCTCCTTAAAAAGTCCTTACATTACTACACAGCGTTATGCAAAACACCATCCATGAATAATATTAAATGTAAGTAAAAGCAAGTTGGACACACGTGTTGTAAGATAAGCCTATGAATCAATAGTGCCTATATACTTGTATACCAGGCTCAATAAAGATACAACCTCCAATTTGCCGTATATTTTGAATACATATATAACAACATAAAGTAAGATTTTTGTTGAACATTCAGCCTTACCATCGTCTTACTGTCTCTCTTTTTTTAATTTTATTCAACGTAACGTAACGTAACGTTATGTCGAAGACAACCGTTTTTGTCATTTTTTAACGCTGCTTTTATGATTGACAATCCTCACACACCTTTGGTATTAAAGGAACCTTATTGAGGCCAAAAAGTCTATGAACATAAAGTTTGAATTTCTTACATAAATCAACATGGGCTCTTATGCAACAGATAATTAAGAGACATATTCAGAAATAATTGAAAATCGTATTTTTTGTGCTTTTCTTAGGCCAATTTCAGTCATTTTTCACAATTTTAGTAAAGATTTTCATAATTAGAGTATCTATGTATATTCTGGAAAAACAGAATGAGCAAATGATCCGCAATTTTTCACACATATTTTTGTTGGCCTAGACTTACATCAAATTGGACATTAATCTTAAAATATATTTCCTGTCATGTCAAAAAACCTCAGTGGATTCCCTTTAATGTGTAGAAATTAAAACAATTAAATATGTACAATGATGAATAAATGAATATTAAACCCAAAGGCTAGTACTCTCAATACAGCTTCTTTATAATTATATAAATACTGTTTTGAAATATAAGTCCCCGCTTGCTCAAATTAGAAGATAATATATGCAATTGTTTTAGGAAAGTACGAGTAAATTTAATAATACACAATAGATTATATCCTTAAATATTTCAAACAATTTCAATGAATTACCTTTTATGTGCGCTTGTCTTGTCAATGATATTGTAGTGTCTGATGCACCCTTTACTCTGAATCCCTCTTCATTCAAACTGTTACTTCAAAGACAATTTGTTGTCGCTAGCCTCCGTGCCAAAAGTCCCTTTACCCTATATGGTAGCGTGTCTAGTGCTGCCCTCTTGCGGCGGCGGTACTAACTGCTATGTTGTATATTAAGCCGAAACACTATGCAAAAACGTTTTGTACTTCATATTTGTTGTAGCCATTGATATGATCATATAAGTTTATCTCTAAAATAGATTCTGAATATTATATTTGTCTTTTCACTTTGAAATCTGCTTCAAACAGTAAACCTTTTATGTTATATTATCAGTCTGAATTTACAAATGTTTGTAAAAATGCTTGTTGAATACATACAATTACTGCCGTCTTCTAACAAGTCAGCATTGGTTTATATAAAACTATATACCAAGTAATTTACTTTATATCTCTTCGGTAGGTGAAATATTCCTACATCAAACACAGCTATAAATCCGAAATAAGCACAAGAAATAGTGGAAACTACAATTTGTAATATTATGGCCCCCTTTACTTGATATATTGATACAAAGTGATATAAAGTCATATGTTGTACTTGTAGAATCTACTTTTTAAATGAAATGAGCTATAATATTTTTTCTTTTTTTTTTACATAAGAGGAGACCTACTTTCTTTAAGGAATGAAGATTTTTCCGCGCACTATCATGATGCGTGCGCAGACTAAAGTATACGGTTATGGCAAATATGTATCTCCATACGTCACAAAATTATGTAAGATGGTCATTTATGATCATAACTAAAATTGTTTTCAACCTGATTTCCATTTTATCCATTAAAACAATTTGTAAGCGACTCCATTTTTCAAGTCTTTTGACTGCAAAGTGTCTTTTTTGACGTCCACAATTTAAATTTTCAGTCAGAATAGCTGCGTATGTCAACCATGAAAAAGTGAGTGCGCGCGCACTCAAACCCTCTTTCATAAACTGGTCTAAGTCATAATTTTACATTCCCATAAAATTGATTTTCTTTTTTTCTCTCAAAAATTCAGTGTCAATTTCAATTTTCTTTTCATATTTTTTTATTGATTACGTTTCAAACATAAATTGCAACTTATATAGATAGAAATATTTTTTTTCCTATTTATTAAATATATTATTGTGGGATTAAGAAACATTTCCAACTGCCTTACAATTCGCTACAACTATATATATATATCTCCCCGCATATTTTCTCCATTATTATTCACCCTAGCTTTCGCTGTTAAATTCACAGGTGAAATTCAGATACATAAAAGATTCAGATACATAAAAGATTCTGTTGCCTTTTGCAAAACAATCATTTCAAAAATGCAACGTTTTTTTAGACAGTGCATGTAATGCATCATATTTCCTTGCACAATAGCGTCAAATCACAAAAAAATAATTTTTATACCATTGAGTTTTATTTTTGATCTTTTTTTAAATCTATTTTTTCTTATAAAAAGGAGAATTATAAACAAATGATAGTATATATTCTAAAAGAACAAGTATTTTCAAATTTATGCACCCATCTTATTTAATAGCTTTTCATAATTTTCCCTGAAACGAAATTAAGCTGTTTTTTTTTAAGAAACGACTACCTTAAAATAGTAATAAATAATAAAATATGTTTATAGTGTAATTGAAAAGTTAAACATAAGTTTATATAAATCTTTTGAAATACCTTGGTATAACAATCCTTCTGTTTAAAAAAAATCCCTTTTTCTTCCATTCAATGACTTGATTATAATAACATATAAAGACTGTTATTGAGAAAAAAATGCTTCCGCTTCCGTTAATGGTTGTCTATAACCGACATTGTAATGTTATGGAATTTTTATTTTACTGCTGCTTTCCTGGCTGAAAAATGTTATTCTCAATTAAATCGCATTGCCTGAAGGAATAAAAGAGTTTAACGTATATAGCTCCCACTGAATCTCCATTTTCTGTTCATTTATAGTAATTGTATTTGCACGAACATTGTCCAATTTTAATAACTTTAAAGCTAAAGAAGCATGTAGCACGCATTTCCCGCCACTTATTTTTTATGTCGTGCGCTTTCGCCAAGAGCATAATGCATTTTATATATTTGTCAATATTTCTACTAGAGATATATTTGACGCGTCCGGGATAGCTGACAGATATCTTAATAAACTGATCTCTTCCCATGATAACTAAATGTGCATTAAAAATAAAAAATAATTTTAAAGAGTTTTACAAATACCATTTTAACAGTCGTTCATTTTGAAATTATAGTTTGTCCCTCTAAAATCTAGCTTTGGATATTAACGTATTAAAGGCAAGTTTCAAATGTCTATATTGGATTGCATGAACATCCAAGAATAATCAATTTCCTTCCTCTTGTTCTACTCACATGGCCGGAAAAATTCACACATAACATACTTTAACTGTTTATATAATTTGAATACAGCAATAAAAAGGCACTAAACTCAAACCGTCAGCGAAACTTAAAGACAATACCTTTTGAGAAATACAAACCGATAGACAATGTATCGTCTAATAGTTATTCATTTTAACCTTCTTAAAATATGTATGATCACATGTTATGTACATAATAATTAACATTGCTGTTATAGTTGTAGAAGCGACCATAATAAATTGGCGCAATCATAATGAAATTTCACAATGAACTTTTGTCCATCGTTTTTATCATGCCAATTATGCCTCAGAAATGCTTATATTTTTTATTTCTCAACAGCTTTCTCATTTTGATGAAATTTAGTAATATCCAAAAAGTTACTCATTGGCAAATTTCACGAACCACCTTTTTCATCTGTCCTTTTTAAATAATAACGGTCATAGTGAATAAATATTTTAGAAGTCAACTTTGTTAAAATTTTACTAGCTTTAAGACAAATTCTATCACATTTATCCAACATTCTATAAAACCATTATTTAAACATTATAAAATGCATGATTTCCCTTTCTAAAGGAATACAAATTTATTTATTTCTGCGGCATAATCTGACTTTAAGTTGCCATAGAAATTGTTTAGAGACCGAACATCGTAAATAACTTTGACATGTGAAAATTGGCCATTTTTGAATTCAAATGAATTTTTATTACACCCCAAGTTAGACATTCTTTTTATTTGTTTCTTTCCTTTGCTTTCTTGAAAGGCGGTAGAAAGTATCGTCGGTACGATGTGAGGATGGTTGACAGCAGCATGTCAAACATATACGCTTATTGCTGAATCAGTTATCATTCAATAAAATACCATTACAATCAATAGCCAAAACTTATGATATTAACATTAGCTTTATTTTGCCATAAAAATTTCGTGTATGATTTTACTCTAATCGTTTTGATATATACATCTATCCTACCAAAAACGGACTCTATTCCTTTTATATTGCGTGATTTGCGCATTTGAAACGTCTTTTTTCTTTTCCTTTATGTTCTGTTCTGCTCTGTTCTGAAGAATAGTAGTTTCGTTAGATAATAACATATGATATTTTCCCCCTCATTTTCTACTAATCAATACTTCTACACTTTTTAGTATTTGCTAATACTATTCATGAAATGAAATGTTTACCTTACATAAGCTTTACAACATTGATTGACGTAATGAATGTATATACTGACATCCTTATTCCTTATACTGTTTAACAGTTAATGATTTCATAGTTGTATCAAATGATAGATATACATTTAAAATAAGAATAACATGTTACATATGCAGATTCATAATACACATTTCAGTAAAATATTCATTAGAGTCTATCAAATGCCTTCTACAAGTCACGTAAAACTTTCTAAAAGCAGTTTATACTAATTTATTTTAGGTTGATCGTGTTGGAAGCAATAAGCTTATTTAAACATTCTCAAATCGGTCCCTGAAACAACCTGTACTAATTCATGAGTGTAAAATTTCTGCTCACGGACACAACAGCTTGTCCTTGGCGAGGTTTGAACCCAACAATCCTTAGATAACTAGTATGACGTGTTAACCACTCGGCCATGCCGCCACTCAAAATGGATACATTCTGCTTAAATGAATTCTATAACTTCCAATTTTATTCTAAGTATTTATTTCTTTATATCGAAACCTTGTTTTGAACGGAAGTCATGTGCATAGTCTACCGTCTGGTGATATCAAATTTCAAGTTCTTACTTTTACAATGTATTAGTAGACAATTAAAAAAAAATATTATAGCCTACTGTAGTATTCTTTTTAAAAGATAAAATATGTGTTCTTTTACCTAACATTTAAACATGACCATAAGGTGTCAGCCTCTCAACCCAGAGATCATGGGTTCGAGCCCTACTCGGATCACGTATGACACCAGTCCTGGTTGGTTCCAGGAAGCGGACTCGAGAGCTGCTATAATTGGTCAATTAACACCCAAAGACGACTTTGTCAATTAAGGGCGAATAACTCATTACAATTTAGATTTTTTTTGTATACACCATTTAAGTTAACCAGTATTTTGTTATTATGTTTGTGCAAAAGAAATAGTCTTGAGAAAGGTGAACGTGAGGAGTTGAGTCGATTGCGGACATACGGATGAACAGTGTCTGGTCATAAACGGGCTGGTGCGTATACATTTGTAACCTTTAGGTTTTACTCATACAGTCCAACAAAACATGATAATTTTAAAAAAAGCCGTGTTTCCATATAATATTACAATTTTTGTTTTAGACTTGTGTACCATATAAAGCAGGTATTGAGTAATAAATCGTACGTAATTTTTTCAGATCATTCGGCTACCCCATTTTTTTCCAGAAAAATCATTCTTAATTACAATATGATCAGGGTGTTGCAACGCTTGCGCTAAGAATAGCACAAAAATGATATTCATTATAATTCTTAACAATATTCCTTAATTTTAAGTGCATTCCTTGTTTCAAATTTTATATTTTTAGGCTTTTTGTGACCTCAGTGGAGCTTCTCTATGTGAATCGTTTTTGGGCATTATACAATTTATGCTATAAGTATTAACAGATACAAATATCTACAAAGTATAATTAAATACTATTGAAGAAAGAGTTGGGTTTTTTTCATTTATTTCATCTTTCACAAGCTTATTAATACAATCATTCACTTTACATACAACATTTTGTGATTAACTATAAAACATATCTGCTTCAATTAAATCCACATTCAATAATCACATATTCAATAATTCAAAAATAAAACAACAAAAAAAAAAAACACGAAAACATCACATACATAAAAAAAAACAGAAAAAAAAACAAACAAAAAAAACACCAAAAAAACCCAACAGATTTTTATTATTTTTATGAAACTTGAAGAATAGAAGTGCATAATTAAGTAATTTTAGCTTAGACTAATGCCCATATGATTTAAAGAAATTTCATTTAACTCGACAAATATGCAGACATTTCTCTGATTTTGTATTTAAGGAGGGGGAAACGTGTTACAAAGTAGAAAAAATATGTCAAAGTTTGCATTTCATACAAAAAAGTTTTTCCTAGATTTTGTATATTCTTTAATTTCTTGTACTTCTTAATTTTGAATTTTTGAATCATTTACTCAACTGGAGACGTGCGATTTTTTGTACTTACCATTATGGGCAAACAGAGAAGAAAAAGAAAGAGGATTGACATGGTCTTCTTTGACGATTAACTTTTGAACCTGAAACTTCGAATAATTTGCAAAACTTAGCGAAAAAAAATATCCCGCCGCATATCTAAGCTAACACAAAATACACATTTGAATGGGACTTAAAACTCTATTTCTTATGTCTATGTATCTGAAATATTTTTTTTCCGGCAAGCACATGCCCTGTTCTATTCGAAAATGTCTCAAACTACAAAACGCTTTGGTGCTTCAATATTTTTCATTTTTCGCGCCTTCCCGATATTCCCCTTTATCACGATGTAAAACACGTGCCGTTGACAGCTCCATCTCTTCGTACGATGCTGAACTGTCCAAAACCGAACTGGGCGCCCAGACTCTCTGTGCGCATCGGTTATCTGCGATAGAGAGCTGGATAACATTTTCAAGCTGTATTTCATTATTTTTTTATCTGGTGCAAAATTGGATTAAATTACTATTTTATTTTCATTTATTTTTTTTACTAGATTCTATTTGCAAGCGGAATCTCTTTTATTTTTAATTCAAAGAGTCTTTTTAGATTAAAAATGCATTTCTTAAGCGTCAGGTTTAATAATTTCTAAATTCTTATTATCCATTAATAAGTGATTTTTATTATATTTACTTGTTTGGTTCTTATAAGAGAAAATAATACTTTTTTACGTTTACAGTATACAGTCTTTGAATTAATTTTATTAACTTTCGGTCTGTTTGTATTATGTGTATTTCAGTTTTTAGAGATAATCTTAATCATGGTATTTTTCATGTTTTCATCTTTTTTTTCTTTATTTGTATAATGTCATTTTCAAATTAATTTATTTCATCCAATTCACATCGGCGCACTGGTGTTGACAAACACACAATCACCTTCTGATGAACCGCCGTCTATAATTAATCATAAGATGTGTTTTATAAAGGTAAGTTAACTTACTTAATATTTATTTCGTAATCTATAAAGTGTTCGCGATTTTTATTTTTAAATTTTTCAATCGTTCATTTGTTGATATATCAAGATTTATTTGCAAAAATGTAAAAAATTGTAAAGCTGGAAGACGCCATTTTGAATTTTTAAAGTTCTGTTAATGATGGAATGTCTTGCGTCTTGCAGCCATTTACAATATTGTTCGCGTAATGTGCGACTGTGTTTAGCGTGGTACAATCGGTATTCATCCGAATTTATTAGTAGATGAATTGTACGCACTTCACTGAAAGAAAATGTTCGAGGTAGTCATGATATTTTACAATGACACACAAATTACGCAAAATCGCCGTCAAACGCTAAAATCGTGACCTAATTGGATTAGCAAATAAGCGGCGAGTTCACGAAAGTTATGAAGATTTTGCCGCTGAGGGTTTCACAGGTATGCTATGTATATACTCTTACTTTTTATCTTTATAAATAATATATAAAGATATGAATTAAAACTGTTTTTTTTATAAATTTACTTGCTGCCAATGGTCGGGAAATGGAATAGTTTACTATTTTAACTGAATGATAATTGTTAAAATTATTATATTTAGGAGTATTCCGGCAAACAAGACTATTCCCATGCAAGAATAAAAATGTAAGTATATTTTAGTTTTCTCGGTGTTAGCTTTCTTGAATAAATTTTAATCTAAAAATAAATGCAATCACAACATGTAGCTTGCGTGCAACAGTCTGCTGGTTTTTTGTTGTTGTTTTTTTTTTGTTTGGAGTCGTGCTGACCTCTTGCAGTGGTCCAGCTTTGCTGCCGGATTTTGATGGGAACACTTTCGTTGAATGCCGCCATTCCTAGTTGATCTTTGTGTTTGTATTTTTAACGTCATTATAATCTATTTTATTTGTTTCCTGTTTTTTTAATGATTTTGATATAATATCTTCGTTAACGTACAATATTTCTTTTTCAGAACAAAAGATAAACTTTCAATTACAAACAGATTACAAGATCAGATTCAACATAAAGCTCTCTTCAACAAGTCCAAGTGCAGTCATTACAAATATCCTTAGGCCCTATAAATGTAGATAACGATTCATAATTATACCAATTTGAAATTTGAAAATAACAACGCTATAAGAATGAGAGACAAAATTCAGTTCTAAGTATGTTTTTCGTTTTATTCTACATTGAAATAATATTTGGTATTTTACTGTATATATGTGGTTCATACTAGGATTGTTTTTAATAATTCACTGTATGTTTGTTGCCCTGTGTCGTTAACTGAGATGCAAAATATCTACCCAAAAAAAGTGAGTAAAAATAGAAATACTTATCATAAATACATGTACTATCTAATATTCATTATGTATATGCCATTTGTCACATATATCTAAATGTATAACAAAATATGTGGCATCCCAGGCATAAGATAAGTGCGTTCAGTGCTAACAATTACAATATATGACGAATACTTTCAAACTACTTTTAAAAAATATCGACGGACAAAAGATTCATAATTTGATAACAATAGAATACCGAAAAGGCCCAAATAATTGCTTTTATATTTCCATTGCGTGAGTAATTGTTCTATGTAGAAAATAAAATTCACATAAAAAATAAGTACATCAAAATAACAAAAAAAAGTAAAAGTGGATAAATACTAATGTCTAATATTCAATGGTAATATATGATGAATAAAGTAATAAAAACAACACCATATATATATATGGGTATGTTCATAAAAATACCATACCATGCACCAACTTTATATTCATAAAATGTAATGTATAATGTATAAGATTTTATACTTTAATCGCCATAGATTTAAAAGGGTGACATATAAATCGGCATTATCATGATGAAATAAATGAAATATCGTTCGAATATAAAAAAGCACAGGTCAAAAATAAGAAATACACAAATTTGCAAAACACTATTTCATCACAAAATAAAACAGCAGAAATTAGAATATAATAAAGCATAGGTAAAAAAACATATACTCTCAAATTTTGTCGTTGCTATTCCTCTTTCCAAAAAGTCCCATTAGTTTTGTTGATGTTGTCATAAATGATTAACTAATACATCGTTATAATACATAATCTTACAATGGTTATATCACATTTACCACAAATAAATGGAAGTAAAAAACTCCTTGTTCCACAAGACTATAAATACAAAAGAATTTCCCAAAAAAAGAAATGTTCTATTCTGTTCTATAGAAAGATTTAACTTACAAAATGATTTGTGTGTATAATTTACAGCATGTCCTTGAACCCAATAAAAACAAAATGCATAATGATTGGTGTTTCGAAACAGGTGAAGAAATTAAATCCTCTCCTACTGAAAGTAAATGATACAACCCAAGAAAACGTTACTGTTCCAAAGTTTTAACATGTATGTTTATACATGTTATACATTTAACTGGTAATATCAAATAGACTATGTTTGCAAAAAAATAGATTAATAAAGATAAATAAATAAATGCAAAATTGCCCCTCTTCTTCTACCTTAGTTACAAAAAAATATTTTATATTATAACGCGTGCATCTTTATAGTGCATGATTGTTGTTATACGGTATGAGGAAAGAAAAAAAAACTAATAAAGTAAATTCAATCCAAATAAAAGAGCTGCCAAAATAATACATAACCGACCGGAACGTTCACCGGAATAAGATCTTTTTTCTTTAATCTAAAATGGCTGTATTTAGCATGAAATACCAAACAGCAGCGATGGTGAACGAATTATTGAACAATCTGGCACCGTTATATATGAGTGAATTTTTAAAGTTTTTTTTTTCTCTCACAATTAATTACATCATTAACGTTCAATCGCTCAAATGGAACTTGTTCTGAAAACTCTACCCCATATTATTTAAAGAAGTATTTTTTTATTCCAGTATTGATGTTTGGAACAAATTGCCAAATTACTATCCATCAATTTTTGGCATTACACAGCTGTAAAAAATCGTTTTCTTATTTTACAATTAAATACATCATGAAAATCGACCACTTTATATTGTCGCTGTTGTAAATGTTCAGAGTTCAGTAAAAATCTACCAAAAAGTTAAATAAAAGAACCACATCAAGAAATAAGTAAAATATTAATCATTTCATGATAACAAAGTACATTTTAACAATCTTGAAGTGCTGTGATTGAAAAAAGGTTTGGGACTTTGAAGATGAATATTTGCAATTTAAAGACATAAATATATGGAGACAACATGTAATTCAAAAAGAATTCAGACAAAATATTTGTAAGTAAGCCAAGTAAAAAAGACAATTTTTGTCAATAATTTCATTTTACAATAGGTTCATTTTCTATAAGTATTTCAAATGTTAATAAAAACTAAATGTATAATTGTTTTCTTAGAAAGATAAGAATTGTTGACAGAGTTCTTATTAAGTAGCTATGAACATTTTGAACAAATTCACTCTATAATGACTATTTAGATTTGTACGTTCCATGAATGTCCCTAAAGTCAATATAAAATACAGAAAAAACGGAATCTCTAAAGAATGCCCAAAACAACCAAATTGAAAATCATGAGCCTGTTCATGGAAGGTACTGGAAAGTGCAAGTTACAATCCATGCCCGTTTGCACCGGCTAGATCTACTTTAAATCCGAATAGTACTTACCTAGATCTACTTCCTTTATGTCGCGCTGTACAATGATAAAATAACTGAACCACAATTTCAGAGCCTATCCATTGTTTTAATTTCGTGCCAAAATTATTTTAAATGTTTTTTTTGCATTTAATTGTGGCAATCATCGTGCATCTTTTGTTTGTATTAGGGTAGTTCTTTACTATAACATTTATCAAAAAATCAGTATAAGATTGCCAGGTTTTGAATAAATTGATAAAGTACTTTTTTATTTTTAAGGTAAAATGGATGTCTTTCAAAATTAAAACATAGTTTTGATTTGATCAGTATTTTGGTGTATTTTAAATCATCATGTATTCGAATTTGTTATCCAAAATGAATAAAAACAGTCTTCGAACATGTTCATTCTGAGATGTTAAAATTCTATCAACAGCATTGTTATGCTCCTTTTACTGGTTATTATTTTCATTACCGAGTATTTTTATCAGCCATATCTTAAAGTCAAATTCAATTGGTTCACCTATTATTTTCTAAAGAAGTTTACCACGTTTGTTGATACTACCAGTTTGTACGTTATAGAAGTCCTTAATCTTGAATAAAAATCCGGATATTTTGCGGGTGTAAACTTGTTATAATTATTTTTTTACAAAGTAACAAATGTATAATAAAATTATTGCTACGCATGTATCGTATACACTAATTCATTATGAAAACAACTAAAATACAAATGAACAAAGAACCAATAATCCCAATATTCTTCACTTGACACCAACATCAGTTGTTTTGTTTTTTTTTCTTAATGTAAAATTCTACCAATATGCTCCTTAAAATAATGTCTTCATCAACAGTCAAGGTTTAAAGGTTTTCAATTATTACACTGTAATATGTCTTGTTCTTATCACGTTTTCTTTAAATTTCTTTTAAAATCCTTAACAATGAAGTATTTAGAAACACCTAACACAACATTAACACTCATGTAACTTTTGCTTCACGATTTTATGATTACTATTTCTTAAATGCTTTTGATAATGTGTTACGCGTTTCCATGTTGCACATTACTTCGTTAAATGCCTTTAAAATCCACCTTGATAAACATTTTTTTTTTAATTCTTCACGCGCAAGTTACAATATAATGTATTTTGCTCTTTGAAAATGTCACCATGTCTCAAAAAATGCCTGATTTATCATTTCAAACAACTCAGGCATGTCATTTTCAAATTTTGCTCTTTTTTTACATACCCCAGAATCATAATTGCCAAAATTGTGTTTAAAACCTCCTCTGTTAGTTTTCTTATAATTTCCTTAGAAAATACCCAGTCCATATCCCTCTCCCAACATTCCTAAAATGACATGGAAAAAGATAAAACCCATGCTTCATGCAAAATTTAGTTATATAACAGATGCATGTTCACACAAATTTTAACGTGAATCATGTAAGTCATATGTTAAGAACATACGCGCAAATAAAATGGCCGGGAATGTTATATGAGAGTCGTTAATCACTCTTATGCTTTACAAACCTTTGCACCATACCATACACGTGAAAACATTTTAGTTGAATAATATGATAAAAAATAATTTATTGCAGTAAGACAAAAATCATCTAAGACTTCAATAAATTTGCGATTATTTCATTAAGATCAATGGCATTTTATAAAAATTAAACTTTAAATATTTTAAGATTTTAATCATTAAAGGATAGTTTCAGGCAAGAACGGGTATATATTTTTTCCTATTGCAAACATTAACCCCACTGACCGTTGGCTTTAAAGTCTTAATTGGTCACATTACAATCCGTTAGCTACACATCAAACAGTATGTTTACGTTACCCATCACGTTGTAAACAAAAAACGTGAATTTTCAAATACCGTTCTAATGATCTAATTTTAGTAACATCAATGCAGTACAACTCATATTAGATTCATTGACTTCTCTTAACGGCATACAGAGACTCGTGGTTTCGCTTACGATATGCGTTATCCGTATCGAAAATTCATCAACTCCGAAAACAATATCTAAGGTCCATATACCTGTACTCGTGCTTTTTTAACGAACAGGTAGCTCCTTGCATGTACAACAACGTGACGATTATAAGTTACACAGAATGTTTTGCCTAACTGGACACAGTCTTCTAAGTAAGTGGAAAGGACGTATGGAACAGGTAAATTATGATATATTTGGAGTGAAATCTATATTTTAAATACATATCCATTTCGATCATTTCACACAGTGGATTATGCCTCTAGGCTTCCCATGACTGGATGGAATAAGTGACTTTATTTTGTTTAAAATACTCATTCTATAGACAAAATTATCTAACAGTGTATAAAACAATAGTATATGGTGAGATATCGAAATATATTGCACCACCAATATGCTATATTCTTCAAGATTTTGATTGAATCTCCATATCGGAAGTGCAGATATGAATGAGGGATAAGGCGTGTGATATTTAAACTAAAGAAGGAATTGTGCTGAGAAATACGCGCTTCTTTATGTCTGAAGTCTGAAGCAAAAACCTGACAATAAATAATTTTCTTATTGCTTTTTATATAACTTAATTTTACAAATGAATGAAAATTTATTAAAAACAGTTTTAGACTCCAAAAAAACTTTTAAAAGATCAAACACTAAAATTTTACTACACTGATTAGAAAAGTTCTGTATCCTGAAACTGCAAGCTATTTAAGCTACAATAATTTTTATATATTTAAGTAATAGTAGTCCCTTATGTTATTAACAAGTGACAACTTTATCATGTACACTTTTAATTTTTTATAGTTCATAATTTATTATTGATATGAGCAAAGATCATGGTATTGACTTTATAGAAATGATTTGCGCAAACGTCTTTCAAAATCTTAGGGATAAGTAAAGGCTCCGAAAATTAAGAATGTCGGAACTGTATGAATTTGAATCGCATTGCACTTTAATTATATATACATAAAAGAAAGTAAGAATTTTCTAGTAAATGTTAATCGCAATATGTCAATATATTTTTTCCGAGTGGAACAAGTTAAATAGTTATTATTGTTTTAAAAATACGCTACTTTCACTTGAAAGAAATTCAGAAATTGTATCGCTCATAAACGATTTCCAAATTCGTCAAAAATTAACATTACACAGTGTTCTAGTGTTTTAAAACAATAACAAAATAGGTATTTAAGTTTTGCCGTATTCTTGCTGTTCATAAAATTATGATGAAAACGCGGACCTTTTAAACAAATTGTATACAAAAAGCTCCGAATCGCATTCTTACAAGTGATTTTAGACTCGTTATAGAATAATTTTAATGTAAGAGTGATACATATAAAATGTTTAAATTTGAATTTCATATTATATCATTCAGTGTAAGCAAAAACATGATAAAATTATATCGAAAGTAACATTTGAAATGTTAAAATGGTTAGCGCAGAACTACCGTCTTAATGAAGATTGAATCATCCAAGTACAAATATTTACCATATTTTTGTTCTAAAGGCTAAGATATGGTCAAAGTTGAATTTAATATCATTTTTATGTCTTAATTCTCATAATCCATAATTTCTTGTCTACAAATCATCTAAAAAAGATTAAACACCATTTTTCAATTTTTGTTTTATGCTTTCCGGTGGAACTCCCTCTTTAGAAATTAAGCGTTAATTCCGCCATTTTTTTCTTGCATTAAGTACACATTTTTATAGCAATGACAATATTTAGCTTTTGCAGAATATCAAGAATGTTCCATTGATCAGGGTAAGCCATGCCAACAACAAGGAATTAAAAGATAGTTCAATTTTTTTTCTAATGTATCTTTCTTGGCATTTTATAGACATTTAAAGTAATTTTATTTTACTTTTGTATTTGTATATCGATACATTGTTTCGTGGAAATAACTTTTGTTATATGTTTATTTTGAATATATTATACATTACAGCAATAATAAGATAGGTAAGTGTTTAAAATATTTATTTCTTCTATAACAAAATTAATCATCATAATCATAGTGGATACGGTTATTGGTTGTATCAGGTTTAAAAAAAATGAAAATGTCAAAACTTCAATCAAATTTTTGACATTTATGGCAATAAATAGTATAGCTTAACATACCGTTCGTGCTTTGCTCTTATAAATGCAATGTCCTTTTTTGTTTGGTGTCCCCCTGGGCTATTTGACGGTGATCCTGTGTTGCTATGATGTCTGATCTAGGGGATGCGTGTATTGAAAGCCACCATTCCTTGTTAATTTTTGTTTCGCATATTTTTGCTGCTGTTTAAACATTCATTTGTATAATATTGATAGGGCGATAAAGTAATTTGTCAAAGAGATAACAATTATTGATATATATATAGTTTTAGCCTTAACACGTATATTGGTACATATGAATTTTTGAAGATATATCTATCATGACAATTCCACACACAAAAAGAATGTTAGACTAATGAAAACAATAAACATTTTATCTGATTTGAGAATTATATCTAGAATTTGCTTTAAATACTCATTTTCCTAATACCACCGCCGCGAATTTAAATAATTTTTCCAGAATATTTTAACCCGTATTACGCAATGTATTTAGTAAGTTTGTTGTATAAAATGGCAATAAAGGATATGTTTTGCCGGGGCCTAAAAAGAAAAATAGCATTTCCGAATTATTTAAACATGCCGTAAATGTTCTTTATATACACAATTTATATGAAATATATACATTTGTATAAAGGCTTTCTTTACTTTAAGCGCAATACATTTTATTTAAAGTTTCATAAAACAGTTAAAGATAAAGATAATATTGAAATTGAAATCTGCGGAATCGCTCACAATACGAACACCATTCTTCTTGTACAAATGAATCCTCGACCACTCTAAATAGTTTAAATGTCTGTAATCATTGCACATTAACTTCTGTCAGAATAAACGCAGGCGCACACACTTTTTTCGCCCAAAAGAATTTCGTGGTTACCGTTCTTTTACCTAGTGCAATTTCAAACTGCCATGTATATTTTAAACATAAACGTTTCTTTGTGTTCTTTAGTTTTACAGAATTTAAACCCGTACAGCTTATTTAGAACAATCCTGATCGCGAGTTTCTAATTCTTTCCGCTTCCGAAATAATTGCAAAGCCGATTATCAAGAGAAAACTTTAAGAAAAAGCCCGAAACCTTGTAATATTCATAAAGATATAAGTGACACAGAACCAACAACTTCTTGTATTTCACCTGTTATGTGGTTTTAAAGTATCATATTACTTAACTTTAAAACTATCTTTATCGTTTTTAATTGAAATGCAACCCAAATCAAGAATTCCTGAAATCTTTTGGCTTCCATAATAGGCTTTGTTTTTATCAGAATTAACGTTGTGTATTTTATTAAACAGCACGTATTTTATTTCACGTTCCGTTTTTCTCTTTTTTAAATAACATGGAAAATGTTCTTGACCAAATGCAATGATAGCTACTTATATTATATTTTACCATATGCCTCTTAAAAAATTTCATTTTTTATGCATTAAGTTTTCATAAAATAAGTCAAAAATCTTATCATTTTTTTAAGAACTCTCGATTTAGAATTGTTGCATTTATGTTTAATTCAGCAGTATATTAAGTATTGGCTTGGTTAACAAGGTAAAGAAATGCTCGGCCACTTTTAAAGACATTTATTTTATTTCTTCACTTTATCTGTATTTCATTTTATCTCGTGGTATGATATTCTTTGATAAATGGACCGGTAACTAATTAACTATTTCCTAAACGTTTGGAGGATTCACCGTACTATTTTTCTGGACCTTCGGGATCATTGCTTCTAGCATATTAAGTGTTTAAGATTTTCTACCACTGGTACTAAATTTTCTACCAATGGTATTAAATTTTCTACCAATGGTATTAAATTTTCATATAATTTTGTTGTTTTCATTGATCCAGGAGACCTTTCATCCATTAAATTGCAATGGCTAACTTATCAGAAAAATGGGACAATATTAGAAATGCTAATGTCTTTGAATTATTCCTCTGCTTTTCAATGGTTTATTCTGTCAAGTTGGATCAAGGTCCCGTACCGTTCCATACTCGTTTTATTACATTGATAGAAATATTCTTCATTTTGTAATAATAAAGTCATAAAAAACATTTGGAAAAGGTAATGGTCTCGATATATTCACCAAATATATTTTTTCGTTTGTATTTGATATATGATATAAATTTCTGAGGAAAGAAATGGTTTCAATTTAACAACACAAATAAACAGAGCAGGTGATCCGTCCGAAGCAATGAATTAACTTTATTATAATTATAAAAATTGCAGAGTTGGTTTATTTAGCCTTTTCATGAGAGATTATGTAAAATGCACATCTCTCATGCTCCCTATCTCGGACTGAAGCGGTGATTAATCTTCAAAACTCAATGATCCCTAAGGACCAGAAATGCATTAAATCACAAAGATGACGGCACGTCAAAGCTGATACATATTGTCTATTATCTAGCAAGTATAACAGTTAAACATGACTTTTTGAAACTGAGCATATCAATTTTGTCTGCTATCTTAACAATATTGATAACTTTTGTTCGTTTACTAAAAAAATCATTCACAGCCAAATAATTTACATATATTTTATGAGAATACAGCAGGAAGAATTTATTTAACGTTATCGCCAACCACAATGTTGACTTTGAAACATTTTTTGGTGTATTTATCTAGTAGGGGTAGTTACTTCCTATATCATTCTAATCTTAATTTGCTCCATTACGCTTACATCACCAGAACTCATGATTTTTTGGTTTTTTTTGTCAGCCTCTAACTCAAATGAATCTTCATTTTTTTTGGCTCATGATGATATAGTTGATTTATTCATAATGTTTACTTACCTGTAATTATATCAGGGCATGAAAACCTTTGCCAGTAAAGACATTTAAGACAAAATATTCGAAGAAAAGAATTGCGTATTTATTTAACGTCAAACGGTCAAGATGTTCAACTAGCAAAAGTAAATCTTAAAATTCCGTTAAGACCATGTACATTCAGTAATGCAAAAATGTGAAAACAATGTAAAATGCAGGCATGTACAATAGACCTGTACATTAATATTCGAAACGAGCTACATGGTAAGTAAATGAACCAACTTATTTTATTTCAAATCGAACGAAATGAATTAGTGTTTTCGGTTCCAGAAACATTGTATTTTACATATGTACACAATAAAATATTTAAAGGAAAATAGATCATTCTTGAGAATAACGACCTTGCCAGCGTACTAAAATTTAATTCATATGATTGTATTTATACTGTAACGGTTGTTTGGTTGGTATACCTGAGACATTTGCCAAACTACTCGTGTCATATTACTAGGCTTAGACAATTTTAAAGGTTACGCCAATACTATGAATGATGCGCCGCACTGTCCGTCTGTCAGCCCGTCTGCAAGTAGACAATTGATTTCCGTAAGATAACTTTTGAATTATTTCAATGACTGTGTTAATATTTGGCATCTACGTACGTTAAATCAAAAACAGTTTTTGTATGTGTTATGTAATTATAATGAATGATTCTTGAAACATATCCCTGTAAATATTTGTAATGCAGATTAAGTATGCGCCTGTTCATTTCTTTTACTTTGATTGGCAACAAAATATTTGGTTCGTTTACATACCGTGTTACTCGTAATATACATATCTTAGACTGATTCGGTGGTTTTCTTTTACAATTATCTTTACCGGGTGTGACATTAATCTAGAGCCTAGTTGTCTCATTCCTACCTTGAATTCCCTTTTTTTTAATTGAAAGTCCAATAACCTGTAGCATGGCATGGCATTTTGTTATACGCCTTATTTTTGAAACATAAATAAACCGCATGTTCCTGATTGACACATCCCTATCGTTTTGTTGAAAGTACTTTACCGAATTCTGATGGAGTAGGCAAAAACTTGTGATTATGCTCATGTTTCATTTTTTTACTTACCTTATTTCATTTTAATATATTTTCATGATGGTTTGGTGGTTTTGTAAATTACATTTACTTCTCTCTTTTTTTCACGCATTCATTATTTATTTATTGTTATTTTACTTATTTTTTATTTTATTTTTATTGATGTTCTCTTGCTCAAACGCGAAAAATATGTGCTTTAAAGTTGCTAACTTTTCATGGGTTCTATTGTTACATGAAACATATAATAAATATAGTAATAGAGTTATCACATTAATTATCAAGTAGATTATTGTATAATGATGCATTTTGATTTGTTAAGCCAGAACCTCGAAGTTTGGAGACTTATTTCTTTTTTCACGTAGAGTTATAAAACGAAAAAAAAATAAACATGTTGTTTTTGCAGTTGAATTTCATTCAGGAAACAATGATATTTTGAAGAAAGAAAGCTAAACCCCATAATTTAGTTTTGTAGTTTTGTAATATAACAATTAAGCAATAATAAGATAATTAAAAATTGTATATGCATTTAAAAGTAATCAGTTTGATACCTATAAATTCAGTATTGATTAGTCAACGAGTACAGTTCGCGCTTTAGATATAGACACCAATCCCTGATTTCTCCAAACATCACGTGGTTCGAAGTGAGGATTGTGTTAAGACAATCCCCTGCATGTGCTTTTCCAGCAAAGGAAATTGCCACTCCGCTCTTTATTCTTAGGTAAACGAGTCCATCTTAGCAAACAATTAAAGAAGGCAACCAACTTTGGCTTTAATTGATAATTCAGCATGTATTGATTTGATGTGCTTTTGTTTAAAATGGTGAATTGTTTCAAGACCCCTGACCATTGCTATTTAGTCTAAATCACACGCTAAGAAGGGACGAATAAAGTATTTTTGTGTTGTTCCTGTTAGCCAAACTGAATGATAATTGAATACAACAAATATATGCAATTTTGTATCTTCTTTTTCAGCTTATTGCATAGCTATAAGTTTAAAATGTTAGTGTCATTCTTTGTGATCGGAATAATTACGGGATGTAACCTTTAGATTGCCAGTAACATAATCTGGTCAGACATGCTGTAGAAATGTGCCTGGGTGATCTGGCCTTGAATCATTTACAAATTTCTTATCTTCGACAGAACATAAAGTGTAAAATATAATAAAAGAAAAGAAATAATACATCCGTTTAACTTAATTGAATAATTGATTGAGATGGATGCCTTTTACTTTGATATAAGGTTTCATCTTTGACATTTTAAATCGATCGTCAAAATAAATATATAGTGTGGTGATGACTTATAAACAAGCAGGAAAAAAGGAAAGGGAACTAATTCATATTAAAATTGTATTAAGGCAAGAAAGGTTAACGTTCGTACAAATATAAAACAATATAGGATTGATCGTGCTTTTCTTCATTAAAACAGCGTACGTTATATACGCATCAGAAAAACGTTAAGTGTTGTTGTTGTCTTTTTAAATATATTCATAATATTTATTTGCATTATATTTCGTTACATATTAAACAACAACGTGTTATAGATTAATATGTAAACAGATACAACTGTTTATTCTCTATTCAATAAATTTAACGGTTAAAGGGAGAGTAAAGGATTACGGAACACAGTATTCGCAACGCATTTGTCTCCCTTATAAATATCATTTAACTTTTACTGAGAAGAATCAATCCATATCGGTAAACTCTCTTAGATGAGGGAAGAAGTGCTATATGAAAAGGCATACTTATACTTACATTCATTTTATGGAAATGCCATCAACTCATTATTGCTTTCATCGCTTTAACGGCTAGATTGTATAATGAGTGTTTTTAGTTCATATTTCCTTATTCATCATCAGTGAATTAGTGACAATTTAACCTTTGATGTTCTTTTTCCCTTTTGTAAATTAAAATGTTTCAAATTTAAGCATATTTCAATACTGATGTATTATATGTTAATCTTGGTTTGAATGTGTATTTCAATAAGTTCATTTGTGCTGTATGACACTGGTATGGCACTTTATAACTTATCAAGCCCTTTATCAACTAAACAATCTATCCAGAACCAAATATTGACCTGCTTTTTGGGTTTTAATCAAGACTGACATGTATTATATGATAACTTAAATGCTATCATACTCCACATGTGTGTTGTTCAGGTTATGGTACATGTAGTTTGCTTCTTTTGGACAGAGAATTTGTTAAGCAAAATTTTGTTTAAACTCGTATATAGAAAAATATAGCCAAATTATATTTGTGTCAAGACCATCATTTGTTCATCATTTGTTCATCACAATAATCTGCTGTTTCTGTTAATGTTACTGTAATGTTTTATATTTTAGAATCATTTTTGTAAGATTTTTTAATTGATATAGACAGATATTTCACAATTAGCACAACCTAGAATATGGTCTTCCTTAATTAATTCGATTCAATTAATTTGATAAGTTGAGCAAAAATATGCAGTATTTCAACATACACGATTACTGCAATTAGAATACTTAACAAGCTTAAACAAATGACCGACTTATTGGCTCGGATCCCGCCAGGAACTTTGTGTGTTATGTGTATTTATTTAATACACATGGAAACAAAAGGTTCTACATATAATGTTTCTACATTTGTGCAGACACAGTTACACTTTCATCATTAAAAAAAAAAATATTGAAAATTATTTTATCAAACACCCGTGCCTACTTTGCGACTCCGTCAAAATGATATTGCATTGTCGTACATATTATTTTGCGTGACGTCATTGGCGTTATACAGACATAGTGTAGATCCCTGATCATTGTTGTTTTATCTAGGTTACATACTTCAAAGGGACGTAAAAAGGTTTATTTGTGTTGTTCTTGTTTGCAAAGTCGAACGATGATTGAATTTAACAAATGTATGCTACATTGTATCTATGTTGATTCGTTTTCAGCTCATTGCGTAGCTAAAGTTTCAAAATGAAAGTGTCGTTCTTTTTGATCGGATTAATAACGGGAGGTACACTTTTGATTGCCAATAACATAATCTGGTCAGATATGCTTGGGTGATCTGACGTATCTTTTACAAAGGTCTTATCTTCGATAGAACTGTTATAAAAGAAATAAAGGAAGTATGCATTCGTTTATCTTAATTAAATAATTGAATGAGATGGATGACTTTTGCTTAATATAAGTCCGCATCTTTGGCATTTTAAATCGATTATCAAACTAATGTATAATATAGTGATACCTTATAAGCAAACAAACAGAAAAAAGAAAAGGGAACTTATTCGTATTAAAATTCTTTTTAGGCCAGAAATTTTAACGTTCGTACAAATATAAAACATATAGGATCGATCGTGCTTGTCTTCATTAAAACAGCGTACGTTATAAGGAATTAGTGTTGTTGTTGTCTTTTAAAATATATTCATAATATTTATACATATTATATTTCGTTACATATTACATAACAACGTGTTATAGATCAATATCTAAACAGATAAAACTGTTTCTATTCAATAAACTTATGGTTAAAGGGAGAGTATAGGATTATGAAATACACTATTCGCAACGCATTTGTCTCCCTTATAAATATTTATGTTACTGTAACTTTTCTTCTGAGAAGAATCGATCCATATCAGTAAACTCTCTTTGATGAGGGAAGAAGTGCTATTTGAAAAGGCATACTTATACTTGCATTCATTGTATGGGAATGCAATCACCTCATTGTTGCTTTCATTGCTTAATGGCTAGATTGTATTATGAGTGTTATGAGTTCATATTTCTTTATTCATCATCAGTGAATTAGTGGCAAATTAACTTTTGATGTTCTTTTGGCCCTTTGTAAATTAAAATGTTTGAAATCTGATGTATTATATATTAATCTTGGTTTGAATGTGTATTTCAATAAGTTCATTTGTGCTGTATGACTCAGGTTTGGCACTTTATAACTTATAAAGCCCTTATCTAACCAAAGTCAAATATTGACCAGCTTGTTAGTTTTTCATCAAGCTTGACATGTATGTTTAGAAAACTTTAATGCCATCTTGTTTAGACTCAACATATAGAAAAATATTATAGCAAAGTAACCTATTGTTAATTTGTTCATCACAATAATTTGTTTTTACTGTTTATGTTAGTGCAATCTTTTATATTTAGAATCATTTTTGTAATATTTTTTAATTGATATAAACAGATAGTTCACAATTATCACAACCGAATGCTTTTAAATCGATATTTAGATCATGGTCTTTCCTGGACTAATCAGATTCAATGAATTTGATAAGTTGAGCAAAAAATGCAGTATTTCAATATACTCGATTACTGAAATTAGAATACCCAACAAGCTTTAAATAAATGACCGACTTATTGGCTCGGATCACGCCAGGTTGCTCGGATCACGCCAGGAACTTTGAATGTGATGAAGCTATCCAGCTAGCTAACGGGACCTCGGTAATTTTACTTTCGGCATTGTGTGGGTTTTGTATCATGATAAGTAAAGAAGTTAAAATTAAAATTCCACTCAACTTCTGAAGAGCATAAAACTACTTAAGAACCTCTATTCAAATAAAATATATCCTACTGCAGGGGATATCTGTCCAACGATAACATTTCTTTATGATGCTAATTACTGCGATTAGATTAACGAACGTTATATTTTATATGTTTTAATTGAACAGCACAGCATGGGGTAGAATACCAAAGGATTTGCTGACTGCATCATCCTGTGTAAAGTAGGATTTTACAAGTATTTGTGAACAGAATGGGTAAATACCCAGATGCTGAACATACGGTATTTGAAGTCTTTAAGAGCATAAATCTGTGCTCTTCTGTTAAAAATGATTCTAAAAACAAACAAAATATGATTGAAATTCCATTCTGTTTTCAAATAACTCGGCATGTGTTTCATTAATGTATATAGATTACCATACATTTATAAGTGTATAAGAGTTTCGAGTTACATTTATAAGTGTATAAGAGTTACGAGTTACGACCTCACCCTAGACAATTGATTGGATATTGGACAGTTTCCTACAAATCTAAATTTTGTAAAAGTGACAATGTTAAGTGCTACGACTTGTATGAAATGTTACGGAAATTATCTCCTATCAACAGATACAATCAAACCGAGTCTGCAATTTGCAAGTAACACTGTTGTTTTCTTTGCTTATGAGGCTTCCCCATTATTTTTATCTCTGCAGTTGTGTTTTTGCTTACTTTCTAAAGGCTCCGCCCGACCATGCTTCTTTTCATATGTTATGTCTGTGATGTCAAGGTTTTTGTATCCCAAACCTGTTGAACAGCCGGTAACACGTTTTTGAGCCCCTTTTGGGCACATTTCGTATAGACACATTTGTGCCCAGACTTCACTTTTGATATCATATCTTAGGTTATGCATTTGTTCTACTGGTCGTTGAAATTATCTCTCTAACTACATCCACTTATGGATCTACAATCTTGGTGCAATCTTTGGAAGGGGAAAAACTCTCTTGCGCAAAGTTGACCTTAAGGTTGTTGCATTTGTCTAACTTGGACTAAAGTAAATACCAGCAACTCTCTATGATGAATGGTCAGTAAGATATTTATGTTCCTTTACTTATTCATGCGTGACTGAGAGAAAAAAAAAATCTTTCAAAATGAATTTTATAAAGTATAGGACGCAAGGCACATCAGTTATTACTGACGTAGATCTTAAACAAGATTACAAGATTATTTATATTTTCTTCCAGCATTGTTCATTATATTAACTGTTTAAAATCTATATGATAAACTTCAAAATTTCTGACCAAATAAAGACCAATAAAAGAGCAAAGATTCAAAAATATATCTGTCATGAAAACGTTAAATTTAGTGTTTTCGATAAATCATAAACATTACAGAACATTACAGAAAACTGTGTGGTATTAATTCGAATATTGCACGCTATTAATGGTTGCTGTGATCGGCTGTCACTCTGAAGTTTTTTAACACTTTGATTAATTGTGTCATCCCCGACAACCTCATTGTTTTATCTTCCTCTTTGTAGCAAACTCGTTTGTTATTATATTCATCATAAAATGCGTATCATGTAGGAATACTATTACGTGTTGAATTTACATTATATTGTCATTACTATTGTTGTTATTTTAACATCTTCAATAAATTGTCCCATTTCTTAAAAAGTATTTCGATTCTCTATGTAGTATGTATCGCAAATGAAATGACTCTTCTTTGGTAAAATCGTTGCATAAATGAAAAATAAACTGACAGGAAAACAAAGAAAATAGATAAATTTGAATGTCAAGAGTCAGGTGTTGAAGTCTTAAAGTGACAACATGCCCATCCAAGAGTATATAGTGAGGAACGGGTGAAGATCTAAACAAGTTTTCATTTTGCCATAATTAATTTTAATTTTGTTATTAAAGTTTGCATAAACAATATATTATGCACAGATCCAAACAAAATTTCTGTATATATCCATAAGAATTCAATGCATAGTTTATAATAAGGGTACGGTAGTCTTCTTAAATTTTAGGCAGATTAAATCCTAAACATTTTCCAATATGAACCGTTGGTCAAACGCATTTTGACAGTAAATCTTTTGAAAATAAAGTCAATTCAGAACAACTTGACTATGCAAATTGAGCATAATGTCACTTTTAGGGCATTTTTTGGGCAATTTCATTTCCCCATACTCCTTAACAGTCCTGGTCGGCAGGGGTCTTTATCTCCAAGTAGGGACACCGCAGCGAAGTTAAATGCAAGCTCTTTTCTCTTTTTCTTCTTAAAGCAAACTGTATTTAGGCAGCAAAGTTAAATGCAAGCTCTTTTCTCTTTTTTTTCTCCTAAATCCTTACAAGAAAAAACGGTATTAAGGCAGCAAAGTTAAATGCAAGCTCTTTTCTTTTTTGTTCTTCTAAATTCTTATAAGAACAAACGGTATTTAGGCAGCAAAGTTCAATGCCATCTGTTTTTTTTTCTTCTAAATTCTCACAAGAACCAACGGTATTTAGTCTTAAGTGAACTTTCTAAGCCGCACTAGAGTGTACCTATCAGAACAGGTATATTAAAACATGTCACCATGTTTAAAATAACTTAATTTTTTTACCTCTAGGAATTACACTTATTTGTAAGTACGTCAGTAAGGTGACTGATTAATATATAAAGCCTATTTTGACTTCAACACATACCTTGACAGTCACATTAATCTATTTTCTTTGCTTTACTGTCAGTCTATCTATTTCTGTTTACGCTTTTCGTAAAGTTTTCAAATTGTTTTATTTCTAAGTCAACAATCTCATTTCCAAAAACAACTGTCAAACGAACAGTAAGATCATATTTTGTTTTGTTTTCTGGTTCATGGAAAAACATATTTACAACGTTTTGAATTGTTATTCTCATTTAAAATATATGAAGAATTTATATGACAATATTTTCATACATGAATCGTGTTCTCTGTGTGCCCACAGAGATAATTGTGTGCACACAGAGATAATTGTATGCCAATTTTTACTTCATTTTTCAAGTTTTATATATTTGATTTTGTATAAACGCTCGATGATTTCATGAATGGACAAAACTATAACATATTGTGAATGATTTCTAGAATTACCTATTTTACGTCGAGCTGACTATAAAGTGTGGAAATAGTGTTGCTTGTTAAAAACCGAATGTTCATGGACGGAATTTACTACAAATCAAAATTAAAAAATAAAATTGTCAATCAGAATTGAGACAAATTCACAGAGATGCTCATATGTTCGTGATTAAAATAAACTTTTACGCCATTCAATTTGAATGGGCGAATCTCTTTGAAAACTTCCTGTATAAAAAAACAACAATGGGCAAGAATAAATATAATGAGGTTATGAATTTTCCGGATTTAAAAGCATCCTTAAAGATAAGTGTAAAAAAAACGAAAAGGTTTTAGTGGTATGACATTTTTTCACTAAACCATTATCGGAATCTGAGCGATATACCGCTTTTCCCTATTTTTTTGTATAATAAAACATACCTTATAGTCAACTGCTCACGGGTTATGTATCATTTTACCATATAATACTACTGTTTTAATATAAATATTTAGCATTTAACATAATTCATAATAAATTATCCATATCAAATCCTTGAATCTATGAAACAAGCAGATTTTTACTACAATTGTGCTTTATAAAGATATAGCACCAATCATAAATGAATGCTTTTGTGAGTGTTTTATTTTTCTTCACAACATCATCAGTAACGTACGTTGTGGTAGCGTGTTTAAAGTTCAACAGAGTTTTATATTAATCTTGTCTTTTGGAATCATCGGGTTGCAATACTTCTGTTGTTGAGGATTGCATACCCCTGTAATAAGCAAGTGCTAGGGGCATGATATATATCACATATTTGATTTTGTCTCATGCTCAGTCTCAATGAATCCGAGACAGTCTGAGTTTTGTAATGATTTTTTTTTTTGTAAAGCTCTTTAGTCAAATTCCCTTTACATTATTTTATTTAGAGTAATATACCTGACGTGATTTGTGTACTAGTGTATCGACTCTTAATTACAATGTAAAGGTTTATAATGTTTTTTGTCACCACTTTATGAAATACAATCATAATTTAGTTAATCATAGAAGCTTCTGGATTTATTCAAATAATTCTTTAACATAATTATGATGTACATGTATTTGTGTTTGAAATTATTTTTGTCCAGTAGAATTGCAGTATTTCAAATATATCATAACATATTTACTTTAGTGAATCGGCAAGAATAGTAAACCCGACATTTATGTAAAAAATAATTGCAAACACTAAATTGGTTAGTGTTTATAAGTAAGCATTTACTACTGAGCCATCCTTGACCAATTTAATTTGTAAATGCTGACTTATATACACTGATCAATACTTAAATTCGGATTTGGACATTTTCCGTTTTGGCGTGTAATGCTTGTATCTGTCAAATACGAATTGTTTTATCGTATTAATTTAATACTTTACCTTTTACATGGAAAAAAAGAATCTGCATTTAATGTGTCTACATTTGTGCAGACACAGTTACACTGTCATCATTAAAAACATATTGAAAATTATTGAATAATTCGGTACATTTTATCTTTTTAACTAAAATAATTTGATGACCGTAACGGAATTTACTATTACGATATAATATAAAAAATATCAGCTTTTTAGCCTTGAAGCAAATTGGCAGCTGTAAAATAAACTTTGATTATTTTTTGTTATAACGTCAATGTTTTAACTTGATTAATGATAATTCGAATAAATAAATCTAACGGTAAAAATATAAACGATTGATTATTAAGTTATTGATTGTACTGCAATGTTATTTATACAATTACATTGTATTGATTGGGGTTTTCTTTTCCTTTTTGTTTTCTTATTATGGAACTGTTTGTTTTTGTCCTGCTCAAAATAAACGCATGAGTTAAGTAGAACATTGATTGAGACAGGTAATTGACTATAACATTTAAATAGATCAACCCCGCAAGTATGATCGTGTCAACCACTTCGATGACTTGTTGGATATTTTGTTCTTTGTTTATGTGTAAGACGTTTAGACAATAATAGAGTGGAAGATGAGTCAAGCAGCCTAAGAAATACAAATTATTTCTGTTTACTTGTCGATGATACGTTAAAATGCCACATCTTATAAATCAACTATTTACAAGTCAAATATTTATTTACAAATAACATTTTCTTATCAACAGTCTTATCATATATCATAGCGTATATGTTGATAAGGTTTTAAGATGTATTAAATAATGTTTGTGATGTGATTGTACGGCTCATTCTTGTTTTCACCTATCAATTTTTTTATTTTTTTATTTTTTTTTTTGGTTTTCCAGACTTCAATCAGCCCAATACATTTTTATGAACTGGCAGCTTCATTGTTTGCATAATTATATCAACATGGTTTCTTTCTTAAAACAGTGATGTTAAATGATTTGTTTCTATTTTAGGTAACATTTATATAGCATATATATAAATGTTATCTAAAATAGAAACAAATCATTTAACATCACTGTTTTAAGAAAGAAATCATGGTAACATAATTTTATATATACATGTATATAGAAATAAATATATATATAGAAATAAAACGGCAACATAAGCCGTTTTATTTCTATTGTTGATGGGTTTTTTTCTTGAAAGGGAATGCGTTTTCTCTTTTAAGGAATGCAATTTTTATGTTTAATAATATTTTATTTCATATATAAAATACATTAATTTGTTTTTTTGCATCAACACAATTACACAATATATAAATGGTTGGGCCAAATGTTTTTGCAACATTATCTAAGACCCTCCCGTTATTGCAATGATTAGCTGATGGTCGGCATTATTTACTTATTTGGACCACATTCTTACATGTACGTAATTTACTCACATATTTCATTTGAATAAGTAAAACCATATCTGTGAAGTATTTTCATTTAACAAATTGTGCAGATCTATGATGATTCACAGGTTTGCTTATAACCTTTTCTCATTTTTTTATTGTGTAGTCTTATTACCATGTAATATTATTATAAATATTTGACATTTATCGTGAGTTATAATAAGAAATAAAGAACATTTATCAATAAGTTGTCATGCTCTATTACAAATGTGACTTATATAGACTAGACCATAATGATTCATAAAACTTTCTGCACGTGAGCTAGTTTGCCTGGGATTATTTTGATGTCGTATGATCGAAACAACCTATGCACTGAATTCGAAATGTCTTAGTTTCAAAACACGTGCAATTAAAAGATACTAAGGTGCTCACGTGATTTTTACCAATTGTTTTATAAGAAATTGGTTATCATATAGTCGCATGTATCGAAAAGTCTACATAACTTGTTAATATGATTTAAATATCTGAAGTGTTTAGATACATTTGTATATGTTTTCCACTCAGTTTTTTTTTTCAAACTTGTGCCATATTTCTCAAATCATTTAGCTCGTTAACGCCTTTCCCCACTGTTTATACATGTATATTTGCTTAAAACTTTTCTATAATGTAATTAAAAATATGACTTCTAACTGTTGTCTAATGTGATATGTGTGATATTTACTGATATATTTTGAAATCTTTATAAATATAACATGTATAATATATTTTAAAATAAGGAGCAGATAATTTCTAACTTTATCCTATATTCTTACACGGTCAACATGTTTGCATTCTTGCATATCAGATTGGCAAGGTTCATTACCGCAAAATGGGCGGGTTCCCTTTGGACGTATATTCCGAACGAACCACAACATATTACAGATATTATTATTCTAATATGACAAACATAAATGAACGTATGTTGTTTTAGGCCAATAATAAGTTATTATTCATTGCCATAATGCCCTACTTCCAATGATTTTACTATTGGCAAGACTTAATATATATTGTATCATATATCATATAAAACATTGATGTTATTACACAAAGTGATCAATTTCTACTTAACAGCCTTACAATTATTTGTCCCAATTTTTCTAATTGCTTATAAATGATATCTTTTTTACATTTGTTTCGTGAAAGCTAATGCAATTAAGCTGATCAATTTAAAGCAAAATATTGCATGGTCATAATAATAGAATTCTACGCAATTATTCTGAAATTTCATCCAATTCTTAATTATATTAAACGGCTCAAGTTTCAGTGTAACAGTACTATAGTGTTTTGTATGGAAATATGATATATTGATGCCAATGTTTCAATGTAAAAAAAAATAGTAAATAACATAACATGAATCGTATTTTACATGACTGGATCTAACGTATATTGGTATTTTTCCATTACATGTAGTTTTAAAACTTAATAATAATAACAACTTTTATTGGAATATTTTGCAATAATTTAGCAAAATGTTAATCGGATATCTTCTGCTACTTAGATCGTAACAAACACATTTGTCTACATGTATTTTTACGAGGTTATGGTGATTTTGAAATACTGAAATAACCAAAATAGAAATATTATTACAAATTTTGATTAGTGATGGTTCTTATCAGAACAGTTTTAATTTGATTTTGATGTTTAAATGTCAAAAACTGGTGCGCTTTTGTAATAAATAATTAGAACAATTGTAATAAATATAATGATTAGACAGCCTTGGAAACTGAAAAAATATTTTTAATAATTTGTACCATCTAATAAACACGTTGTGTGTTTTGTTTTGAAAGTGAAACAAAGGACAATATAATAGATAAAATAATAATAAAACAATGCAGAATTGCCCATTTGAAAGGAAATTATTGTATAATATTTCTATTATTTTTTATTATTTGATTATTGCATTAAGATAATACGCTGTTTTGCACGTAAAGGTTAAAGACTGGGGCCATGTCCTACATTTGCGTTTCCAAATTAGAATAAAAATAATGAAGTATTAGATTAATAATAACTCCACTTTGTGAAGTATAAATAAATGCAAGGTCACCAATAAACTAGTTAAAACTGCTTTTTATCGAATGGTTTTTATTTGTTTATGAACTTGTCACCTTGAAGCTATTGAGCCTCTTGTCTAACCTTAATAATATTGTTCATTTGATTTTGTATTTGTTTTTCAAGAAGTTCTACAAGATTTGAAGAAAAATCTATCAGCATGTTTCAATAAAATATGATTGAAATAAAAATGATTTTAATTAAGCCATTGTTCATTTATACACCATTTTTCTCATTAACTCAACATTTAGTTAAAATTGACATAAAAATGGTCCCAATTAAGCCATTGTTTATTAATACACCATTTTTCTCATTAATTAAACATTTAGGGAAAATTGAAATAAAAATGGTTTCAATTACGCCATTGTTTCATTTATACACCATTTTTCTCATTAACTCAACATTTAGGTAAAATTTACATAAAAATGGTTTCAATTACGCCATTGTTAATTAATACACCATTTTTCTCATAAACTGAAAATTGAAATAAAAAAGGTTACAATTAAGCCATTGTTCATTTATACACCATTTATTTTATTAACATTTAGGGAAAATAAACCAGTAACCTTCAGAAACTATAATGCGCATTTATCAGTAAATAATGATACCTGATACCCTTTATACATTCTGATTGATTGACTCCATTATTTATAATAGTGTAAGCGGGGAAAAAACAAGTTATTGTGTTTGGTTGTGTGCTTCCTGGCAAAATGAGCCCTACTACATCAAGACATTGTGGCAAATATATCACCATTATAATGTTCAAACTTATTCTATAATACATGAGTATTTAAAATCATTTTAATTCAAAGAAACTGGATCAATCAATAATGAACTATGACATACGCTGATTATATGCATGTATGACCATATTGTGCGGTTGACACTCCATCATTTAAGGAATTCACATGAATATACTGTTCTTTGCCAACCCATACATTGTGACGAAAAGATGATACAAATGTTTATCTTCATCCTTTTTGCTAAGTTTGCTAAATAAAGCATGGTTAAACTAAATTCCAGAGAAAACATATGCTTGTATATAATAAAAGATATAAAAATACTTCTTAATATGACAGCAGTTTCATATACAGATTTAACGTTTAAAAATCTGGAAACAAAGTGATCCCTCGGAAGCATTAATCACAACAAAATTACAAGAGAATTGCAGACTCGGTTTGATTGAGTCTGTACATGAGGGATAATGAATAAGTGCAACATCCCTCACGCCCCCTAGCACCAGCTTGAGTGGTACTCAATTCTCAACACTCAATAAAACGTTGCTTTTCATAGGATAGTCATGACGTTTGTAAAGCAATGTTACAAACTACCAATGATATAAATGTGCGTATAATTACTTGATTTATCTCATTTAATGTAACGTTTCTGGGAAAACAACTGGTAATATTGTTCACGATTTTAATATCGTAAAGTTCGTAATAAATATTTTGTCCATAATAAATACTTAGATATATCCGACTGTTTAATCATATGAAATCATATAACATTCTATGGCGTCATGTTATTGTTCTATTTCATTGTGTACGTATAAGCGAAGAGTGCGTAGCAAAATGTTTAATAACTAACTTGTCACCTGACTTTCTTTAAATTGTTTCTATGGTTTTATGACAGCAAACATCTCTTCTTTGAGCGCGTGTTAGAGATGTCACGAGTTTTGAGAAAACATTGTTTTTAATTTGCATCAAAACATTCAAATACTAAATGAGATGTACGTTAAATGCAGTTTGTTAAAGGTAAGCAGACCATGAGTTAACGTGAGTTAATGTAAAGACTTTAAATCTACTTAAATGTTAAAAGTCCTTGGAATTCTTTTATACTTGTTACATCACTTTTTTTTCTTTTTTTATATAAATGTAATACATTTTAATATACAGTTGAGAATGCTGATGTAATTCCTGCGTAGACACGATCTTTTAGGCAAGACAAGATTTGCTTACATTATTGAATGTACTGTGAAATTACATAGATGTTGATTTTTACATTAAAAATTAAATGTTTCAGTCTAGAATATTCTTTAAATTTAGTATATGCTAAGTGAGCTTGTTTTTATTAATTGTATTTAAGAAATTATAAATACAAATTACATATGCAATCCGACTATATATTTACCGAGTATAATCCTGACTGAAATTTGTTGTTGTCTCGTTTTTACAAAAGTATTTTTTCTTCTCCAAGTATACTGCGCAGTGCTTTTTTTCTCTCATTTCTTTCCCTTTGCTCTTTTTTCATAGTTTTAATTCACAATGTGTATAAGAATACCCTTTAACATGAAGATTCACATGAATATTTACTATGCTGCCACGTCCTTATACCTTTCTATGTATACTAGTTGAGTCTTGTACTCATATTGGCCATATGCAGTGTTTTCTAATTTTGTTTGTTTTGTTTCGTCTTAGATGAATATTTTCACGTATATATAAGTGGGGGTTGGGGGTGCATAATTATTTTTAGACCATGATGACCTCCAATGCGAAGTGGCGACATGGCCGAGTGAAAAAAAGCGTCGGACAATTAATCTAAACTCGCCAGCCGTGCAGTTTCAAAGTCCGTCAGAAAACAGTATATGACAAACGGAGCAAACGTTTAGTAAAGAAACTGCACATATGTTATTCAACATCATAGACATATATGTCATGTGTAACATAAAGGTCATTCTTGCATGTTTTAAATTTTTCTAATTATTTCTTCATTGTCTGTCAAAACGTTTTGCTTTCCGAGTCGCAACGTATGATCTATTTCAAAGTTAACCGGTGTCCGGTCTACTATAGCCCGTTTCAAGTAATAGCAAACACTGTAGTGTTGTTAGTTTTTTTTGTTTACAATTAACAGAACGAAGAAAATTAATGTGAATGAGCGACCATTGGTTTCATCGCTATGGGTTTTGAGTGCTCTTTCCATACAATTCATTTATCGGTTACAACAATCATTTTCTTGCAATTTGGCACCATATATATGTCTTTCAATTAAAGCCCTTGAGGGATATTAAAAATAAATGCTTTGACATCAGCAAAAACTTAAGCCCACGATTTTGTTTCCGAGAACTCTACTACAAATATATATATTTTTAAAAAATAAATCTGCTTCCGGCTTCTCAACTTAGACTCCTGTGTATAACCATATTTAGAAGTAGTAGGAATTTTATTAGGCTAAACCTATATTTACTTGTACATAAAAATCTCAGATTCGTCGTGCTAAAATAGTTTTGCTGCTTCAGGAAATATTTCAAGATGGAAAATAGTAAGTCTGTTAGTTGTATTTACCAAAGTGGTCTTACATTTTCTGATTTCTGGTACTATATATACTCTACTATTTCAGTATAGCCCTTAGGGCAAATGTTATCTTAATTGATCATAATATTTTGAGGTATTTTGACGGTTGTCCAAGTAAGATTAGTTATGGTTTAAAGGTTACAGAAATATCATATATTTTTGGTTCTCGAAATATATTGATATTTATTTCAATGCCCATTATGTCACAGAATTGCTACCGTTTTTATTTCTCAAAAAATTATTTTTGGTATCTTTTTATAGTGTCCAAAAATAAGTCACTTGCCAAATAGATGATCTATCTTTTTTGCTTCTTATGCTCTTTTGGTAATTGGTATCATTATAGTGAGTAAAGTACTTTGTATAGAAGTCAATATACTACTTTGTTTACATTTTTCTAATTTTGTGACATAAAGCATTGCTCCCTATAATGTTAATCTAATGCCAAATGTATATAGCGACCCTTTTAAATAAAATGGCGGCCATCTTGAATGATCAGAAATAGTTTTAGGCTCATTTCACATTTGATGTAGGGATTGTTTCCAGAAAGTTCCATGCTTGTATCACTAATTGCACCTTTATGACAGCAGCCAATGCCTTTTTCCCGCTCCATATATAACAGACATTATTTGAGTGTAAAGAAACGTTGATTTTTTTTGAAGTCGGTTAATGTTATTTTCAAATTTTAAAATAAATGAACCTATCATATTTCCATTAATTTCTACAAAAAGCAGCAGTATTCCCGCCATATACCAATCAACTGGAAGCATTGTTGAAATTATTTAATTATATAAGTTAAAATATGAGTTTCAGAACTGAGCAATTTGCTATTTCAATTTTTTTTTAAAGAATTGTTGCAATAAGCAATCACGGAAAAGAGAAAATTGATACTATATATAAGCCTTGAAAAACAAATGATAAAAAGATAATTGCAAAGCTGTTAAATATTTATTTAAAAAAATACCATAATTTTGTCGGTCTACGCTTTAAAAGCGTGTTCTTAAATATTATAGTTAAAAAAGTATAAGGCTGTTAAAATAAAATGATTGTAAACTGGGTCAATAATATTTGGCTTTGTTATGAAATTTTTTTGATAAGTCGTCCAAGATGTTCGAAAATATTGTTACAATTTGAAAACTGAATTAAGATTCATAAAACGTCTAATAGGATAAAAACTGGTATTGACCCATTTATTCATATATGCGTACAAGCACTTGTGATATGAAGCATATATTCTATAGTCTGTCCCGTTAAAAATGGAAATGAACTTTTGCCTGGTATTGTATATAATTTAAACATTTTTACCATATTACTGACATTTTGGGAAAAAAAAAAGAAAAACATGCCTAGATATATTGACGTCAGAGTTAACATGACATTAATTTAAATGATTATACTGTTATATTAAATAAAAAGATGGACTATTCAAATTTGTTGGGACAGACTATCTCACATGCATATTAAGTAATGTTAAAGTCCAGGATTGTGGAAGCTAAAACCAGCTGTTAGTATAGATGATACTAAACATTTTTAACACAATAAATCCAAATTCAAAATCCTTGTTTTAAATACTTCTACCAAAGGTAAAAGGTTTTTGTGAATTGATTGTGTCAATTATTGCACGTGCTATTAGTCATTTAAAACGTGATATGATTTATTATTTATACTAGACAAAAATAGAAATGTTTCTATTAATTTGAAAACTGGTTCCAAGACACTGTTTGTAAAACATATCTTTTGTTTAAATTATATGAGCATTTTAAGTGTTCCAAACTATATTAAGTATTCAAAAAATATAAGAAATAACAAAAAAATAGCATTCAAAAATGAATCAAGTGCTTTTAATATTTCATTTTCAATTAAACTTAAATTACACAAACAATATCAATTAAAATTAAATTACACTAACAATATCAATTAAAATTAAATTACAAAAAAATGTTTATTAAAATGATGAACAAGGACCACAGCAATAATGATTTTAGTTAGCCTTGAAAATTTAAGAAGCAATTTGGATAATTGGCCATAACTATTAATTTATTATGCTTTATCATCACCGGTTTCTTCTGGTTTTGATATTAAGACCATTAAAGTATTGAGAGGGCAGTGGCTAAATTATTCATAGAAAATGCATCATTCTTTAGTACGTCTGTTAATTTCCCCGCGATTGTTGCGTATTTTATATGGCTAAATGTGGCGTCATTATACTCATTGCTAAGTACTGGTTGGTTCCGGATATGTCTATATATGTATAGCTACCTACACAATTCGAACTAAAATACATTTTGTATAAACTAAGAGCTATAAGCGGCAGGTAGCATTTCCTACAAGGAGTAGCGTTTTGGATAAAAGTGTCGTTATACAACAACTTTCTGAGACATGTTAGTGAGCGCAAGCACAATGTGATTAATCTTCAAACATGCGCTTACCAAATCACATTGAACCGAGCTTCCTGAAAGTAAATAAATATGCCTGTTAATAATTCCCGGTGCGTTGACTTAGTTGTTTTATATAGTTACATGCCTCCAGATGAGTCAAAATATTTCAATAAAATCAAACTTGAGAAAAATGTACTAAGATGTAAGGAAAAGTAAACAGTTTCAAAATTCAAGTAAGATTTTACATATTATGTGCGATTAATGACTGAATTTTCAGTATTTTCAACTATATTTCTACTGCGTTACTAACGCAGTAAAGGCTATTTATGCATATTTGACCACTTTTTGGTAATTTACGTGGTTTGTAAGTGCCATTGAAAATGTGTAAATTGCTTCCTCCTGGTTACTTCACAATATTACACATTCAAATACATTTTCAAAATTTCATGAAAATTATCATGAATCTGGAGGCGTGCTGCTTTAATACCAGTTAAAAAATATGAGCAGCGTCACGACAAAACCAACATAGTGCGTTTGCGACCAGCATGGATCCAGACCAGCCTGCACATCCGCGCAGTCTGATCAGGATCCATGCTGTTCGCTTACCAATTCTATTACAAGTAGAGAAACTGGTAGCGAACAGCATGGATCCTGATCAGACTGCGCGGATGCGCAGGCTGGTCTGGATCCATGCTGGTCGCAAACGCACTATGTTGGTTTAGTCGTGACGCGGCTCATATATTTACTCGATTTCTTAACATAATTATTATGTTGTTATTAACACTATGCTCATTGGACAAATTGAATATTATATTTTTATTTTTCGACTTCCATGTAATGTATTGTAAACTACATTGCTATTTTCAATGACATATATCCAATGTTTTTATTAAGAATAAGTATACGTGTTTCTAATTTACTTCATATAACCGCCTCTCTCGGAAGAAAATACATGTCGGAAGATAATACAAGGCCCTCCATAGTTAGAAATCAAATTATGTTGCAAAACATAAGGGGTGTAAGACAATAATAAAATTGTGTAATAAATTTAATTAACAACGTTTCATTCTGTTCCATATACATGTAATTCTTATTGCTTATGCTAAGCACATATAAAGTTATTCATTGTGAAGAGAGTTCTGAATTCATTATGGTCCCATATATATATATATATATATATATATATATATATATATATATATATATATATATATATATATATAGTTCCTTTAATACATAACCTGTTGGGTCTTGTTTATAATCCCAAGCTGTGTTTCATTACCATTGCAATATGTGCATTGTAAGTTTTTACTGTGCATTAGACAAACTTGAGTCCATAGTTGAATATTGCAGTATTAACAATGGTTTTCTAAGTCATAATGTGTTTTTGTTTTAATGTGGTTTTTGTTTTAATGTGGTTTTTAATACAATTGTTTCACCAAAATGCCTCTGAGATCATGAGATCATGTCATTTGGACATGATATCTTTCCCGTTTGATTTCGTTTTACAGTGATGTCTAAAATAAAACCAATCACTATGTGAAAGATTCAGAATTTTGTACGCACATTCGTTTGATGCTTAAGTCACCTTGAAAACACACGTGACTTTAAGATTATTATATATTTGCTACCACTGTTGCATAAGGTTTGAATTGTATTTGGTAGAGTCTGTATCTGATTATTCAAACATGTGCTTGTTATATCATAATGTTATTTCCGCACTTTCTAAAGTAATTGTGTTTTGATGACCTTTCCCTTGCTTCCTTCCTTCCTTCCTTCCTATCTTATTATCATGTAGTGTACGGAAGAGCACATGTAGCTTTACTTACAGCTTTTCTTACTAAAGTAACGTTGTGTTTCATCTTTATAAGTTACGTAAAATCATTTTGATGGATACAAACTTATTACATTAAATGACGGTACGTGATGAACTAGTTTATATAAATGTATACATGATACAATATTTAGAAACATTGTATCATAGTTTGGGTATTATAATTCAATCGTATACCCTCGTTAACCGGAATGCAGGTATATAATATATTAGTTAGCCACACACCAGTTAACGTCTGTCGGGAATAAAAATATAGCTGGGGTTTACTTTTTAAGGGCTAATTGAAAATAATATGTCATTTTCAGATGATCGTACATCAGTTACCTTTTTCTTGCGTTTCACATGTGAAGATAGGGACCATGTTTTTATTTTTACCTTTGACACAAAAAAAGAAAAAAAAACATGAAAACAAACGGAAGTCTGATTTATACTGGGGGGGGGGGGGCTATGTCCTTTCGTACAAATTAGATAACCTCATTACATCACTTGTACAATACAATATCTCGTTACAATACATATATCGTATAGAATATATAGCTTAATCTATGATCTACAAAATATACATGGGAGAACAAATATGATTTTTTGCAATAATAACAGTAATTAAACAAGTACTTGTTTATGAAAATTTAATCGTTGTTTTGTGTTTACCAGCATTATCTCAGGTTGACAAAATTCATTATCTTCTCCAACAAACAGACAAAGTATGAAGAAAGTTATATATAAGCATAACTTAACATAACAGCATATCAATTTTATACCATTTGTAAAATTGTTAGATTTACATAAATACCAACGATACCGACATAGGCTTTCCGCACGAGGAGTTTAAACATACTATATTTTCTGTAATGATGTTTTATAAAATGTGTCAAGTTTTAATAAATTCAATACTGCTCGCCTGGTGTATATTATAGATAAGCCAATCAAATGAAATTCGTCTTCAGTGTCTTGTGTAAAACAAAGGTGACATATGTGCTCTTGTCCGCTTTATTCTTAAGTTATGTGCTCAGATATTCTGAAACGGGACAAGTAGTGAACTGCCTGAAGAACATTTGATTAATATATCTGTTCAAAGTATACAAAATGATGCTCTTTTTGAAAACACAAATCAAGTGCTGTCAAAGAAGAAGCGCGCTAAACGTTCAAGGAACGGCGCGCTCCACTTCTATCAGTTATAAGCACAGAAAAAAATGGTGGAATATTACTGAAACTGCTAAGAAAATTATAAAAATATAAAAGAAAATTAACAGGAGGATAATAAGGCATAAATGACTTTCAAATGAAACTGTCCTCTAAACTAACATCTTAGTGTGAACACAAGTTAAAAGTAATTATCTTTGTTAACCGGTTGTCTTTTAGAAATTTCAGAAATTAACCAGAAAAAAGTTTAACTAGAGAAAAAGAATCAAAGTTAAAAAGGAGCATAACTTTACAAAATAGTTTTATGAATATCTCTCTGTGAAAGATGGCATTACAAAATAAAGATATTCGCTGAGGATTGATACTTTTAAGCTAATACCTTCTAAAGGTTTCTAGTGAATTTGACCTTTTACATTTTGACCTTACAAAAGGGTGTGACAGATATATGTGTCATCAGGATGCAATCATATATCAAGTTTCAATGTAATAACGTTATCTTTAGTATTGCACTTAATGACCATAAGAAGAACTTTTTCACTCAAGTTGGCAAAAGCTCCTGTATATAAAGAGAAGCGCCTGGGAAAAAAATATTGTATTTAATTTTTACCTAATAATCGCATAATATGAAGTTCGACACCTACTATGCTATTACAGTCGTCTGCCAATAATATCTTAAATGAATCATTAGAAGAAACAACGTGCAATATGTGAAATTCACTATTAGGAATAATGTATAAAATAATGTATACATGTATAATGTTTATATAATTCAAAATTTGTATACCAGTACATTTTCTCCAGGGCGACGAACCAACGTGACTTCTTATATGTTAATGCGTGGCAAATTATGCAAACAAGACAGGACCGATTCGTCGTGAATATCTTATACTGAGCGTTTCCATCTTTTTAACCCTACATTAGCATTTTTCTTTGCTGGTTTCTCTGATTTTCTACAAACTATTATCGGTTGATTCAGTCGATGAATTGTTTTGAAAAACGTGCGCGTATTAACTAAGTGAATCACTTGGCAAAACACACACATCATATTGGTGACTATCAAGTAATGTACTTTCTAAATAAAGAAAATCTATTCAGTATTATTATAGGTATTATTAAAACAACCTAACAAATTGAATATAATTTTAAATCTCCCACCGTGAAAGTTGTCCAAAAGTGACTTGGTTTCGTCACCCAGATGTTGAATAAAATATTGAATATTGTTACACGTCATGTAGTTTTAAAAGTTCTTAAGTTTTACACATCTTTCTGTTTTAGATACTCCGGTCGATCTGTTTAAGAGGCTTTTGACCTTTAATAACAGCTGTATCATATCGTTACCTTAACGTTGTGTCAGTCATGCAAAACATAAATATAAGTTCACGAAGTAAAGAAAAACATAAAAGAACTGTCAATGTTCACGTGAAATCATACAATTCCTTTATTACGTTAGAAGAAGAACGCGGTAAAAGAAGAATAAATCATACAAAGAATTAACGTTCCCATGGATGATTTTGCTTTCATCGAAATATAACTATAAAATTACATTGTTTCAGATGTGCACTTATATGATTTTCTTGCGGTATTAATTTTCTATCAAATGTCATACGACATTGTTATTTATTCATGCATATGTAAGTTTTCTTCTGGAGATTTTAGAAACAAAAAGAACTAAAACTTGTACTCATACTATAATAGTTCACATGATGATCATATCATAAAGTGTTTGTGTTTTTAAATAGATCAACTGGCCCACTAAAATCAGAAATATATGCAAAAGATAATTAAGAAATATGCTCAGAAATTCGTATTGAAAATCGTATTTTTGTGCTATTCGTTGCCAAATTTGAATAAAAAGCGTTGCAATCTCAATAAAATCATTTCTAGTCCCGTAATGGCGAAACACCTCTGTGGAGTCCCTTTAAAATTCTCATGTACATATCATTTGTCTCTTTTTAATTAATAGTAATAAATTTAAAGTAAAGTTACAGAAAAAATAAAGTCGATTAAAGTGAAATTATGCTCATTTTTTCATTGTGTATAGTTGAGCTGAATTAGAGACTGACTGCTTTAATTGTGAGGGACTAATAATAGTTCAAAATAGTGTAATATTTCAAGTATTCCAGTATACATTTGGGAGAGCGGTTTTATAGAATGCTTTAAATGGTGCATTATGCATGTATGTTGGTGACGATAATTATTATAATGAAACAATCAGTAACTTACAAAAATGCGCTCATTTAATATAGAAGATACGCACAATACATCAAAAATAAGGGAAATAACTCTATATGTATAGGATATCTTGCTTTGGATGCTTTTCACACACAAAAAAAGCGCGAGTCTTAAATCCTAGAGCCTTTAGGCTGTACATTTTGAGAACCCCTATAACATGCTAACTTAATAAAAAGGAATCTTTGAAATATTTTCTCTATCTAAAGCATAACTATGAAAGAAGTATGGTCGATCCTACAAGACAAAGAATGTCATAAAGACTTTAGATTTTCCTATAAACGCACTTACACCACGGACAACCAGCTTGTCGCTATACGTTTATCCGGTCAATTACTAAATGCTATACAACTACATGTGCTTTGATTCAATCATCATACAATTATTATATGGTTAATTTTAAATGTATTAAGTCGCTCCACGGACTTTTATTGACAATTTAAATCCGTGGTCGCTCTAGCTGTCTATATACAGGCATTGTCAATATATTCTGGGAGGTACGGGACAATCTTCGAATTCTGTACAATTAATAGTTGGCACGTCCCTTAAAATCACTAAACTGTAACTTAGGCCTAACTATATATTCATATACATTAAATATGTATCTTTCTTTCTTTCTTTAAAAGTGTTATATATAAAGTTTTACAGATACTTGAACGATTATGTAATGAAGCGACTTTTAAGCCAAGACACCGAGCCCAACACTGCACTGTAATTCTGGCAAGCGCGGGAGCCTCAATTGAAACAAAAATATACTTCCGTAAGCTGACCTTATAGTTTCCTCACATTATTTAAGCATTTAAGGTAGTACACCCCTAATGGGCACTATAAGGAATTGTAAATTTGACAACATAGGACAGTTATATGCCTTAAATGTCACCTGTATGCAAAATTTAAACAAAATTTACCGTGTGGTTTATGAGTTATGGACATTTTTATGAACTAAAACTTTTCCATTAGAAAGGATTTTTTCAAAAATGAGGAAACTCTAAATAATCTATAATATCATCATTATGAAAATTGTTTTCCTTTTGCTCATTGTTAAGAAATAAATAATGACATTTAGGTAACAAATTAAACAAGCAAAATGATTGTTTTTAAACGATATGTTTTTAATATGTTTAAAAATGTAACCCTACCCCACCCACTTTTAACACTAATTTGACCATTCCCCTATGTAAAAAGCCTTATTTAAGATATCCCTAAAATTTTCCAAAATGAGGGGCTATTTTCAAAGTTTGCCTAAATTTTCTTTAATGTAAATTGGTTGGTCTTGCAAAATATAAAATACTTTTACCGTTTAGTTTTTATTTTATTAAACTTTGGAAATATCTGGTATCATATTTGCTATTAAATTTGGCATTATTTAGTAAATAAATACCTACAATAATTATATAATTAAAATAAAACACTTTTTTCTTCCATAGGGGGGCTGAGAGATTAATAAAAAGTGTTAAAATGAAAAAAAAGAAAGAAAAAAATTGCCCCTTCTGGGGTTTGAACCCACGCCCGCTCAGTTTCAATACACTTTAAAGTGATTTGAATACTCTTCAAAGTGGAGACAGTGCATTAGGGGTGTACTACCTTAAAGTTCCTTGGCGGGACAGCGGTTAAAGTTACAGATCAGTAACAGATACCCATGTCTCTTGATGAGTGTGGGATATATTGCACTTTTTTGCCTTTGTTTTTTGTTCCATGACGACAGAACAAATTTAAGAGTAAGTGTACGAATGCCTTTTAGTTATTTTGCGTCTTTTTTCCCCCACGAATCTCTCTTTCAAAGACGTTTCTCATGATTTGCGAAGAAAGAATTTGAGGAGTTTCGCTAAATAAAGCGTTTGATAATTTGAAACAGGGTCTTTACTGAAATCTTGATTAAAAAAAAAAATATTGTAATAGATTTTTACAGCGTAAAGCAAAGTTTAAGGTGTAACATATATAATATGCATGTACGTTTCATTGTCAAGTGTTGTGTTGTATAATTGGCTATGTGTATTCTATTTTATTTTGTGACACACAGTATACATATGTTTTTCGTTTAAATTTGTTTGTCATGTTTCCCGCCCTTTTTTCCATTTAAGGTAGGTAAGTAAATTTGTATGTGTCATAACCAACTATTTTATCCTTCACTCCCCATTCTGTTCGCTAACTTTTGCGGTGCCAATGTACGTTTTTTGTATTTTTTGTGACTGCGTTTAAAACTGTTAAAAGAGCTATATACGTTCATTAAATTGTTGATATTTTGTGTATTCAACTTTATAGCCTTAAAAAATGACAGTAGAACTAGTTGGTTAGCTGGGGCCTTGATGAATCCCTGAGCTTCCTGCCAAAAAGCCGAGTTATCCCAAATATTTTTGTAAAGTATGTATGCAGTCTATGTTTCATGAGGGTCCATCAGCCCGGTTAGGCACAAAAAGCATTTATAAATTTCACTGTCGAGCACGTTACCAGTAATGCTTTTGAAGCACAAAGTGGTGATACTTTCGTCCGTGCAATTTCCAAAGAAATGAGTTTTGAGTCGGAAGTAGGTCACTGTACATCCAAACGTGCATCTTGTGACAATAATGAATGGAAAAGCTTAAGCTCTGATAAGTGTTGAACTGTTGCCAACAAAAGAGGACGTCGTTAAAAACGCCGAGCTTCGCACACGGGGCCACGTACATATGTACTTGCATCGTTAGCTGCAATCTATGTACAGCTTACGGTTAACATCTTGATATAGCTATAATTATGGGCCTACTCACCCTACTGTACCAATGTCGAGATTTGACTTACTAGGAACGAAAATACCATAAAACAGATTAGAAAAAACAGCTAGTATATTCAGACTTTTCTAGGCAGTAGTACTTACGGTTGGTGACAAATACGTACAGAAAAAATCGACTTTCAAAGATTATTATAATTCTGGGACCAGTCACCTTAAAAGTGTTAATTCAGAGTAGGCCTAATGGACGCTTTTTATAAAATCACTGGGAAGTATATTTTATAATGTGAATTCCTTACTGAATCACTAATCTATGTTAAACGTTAATAGAAGTTCCAAATATTGGGTATTTCTTTCAATTAAGAAATGATTACTTCGACACCAAATGGGAACGCAAAGCGTACGCAGTTTTACATTAACTGTTGTGCGGGGTGAATTCTCACGTTATACGAAAAAACGTGAACAACACCGTTGACCTGGGTGTGAATCTAATTTTAGTAACAATTACAAAAACATCCGGGCATTTGACAAACGTACAACGCGAGTTTAACTGTTGACTGTTGTTTTATTGGAAAGAGAACTGTCAAACGCTGTGTTATTGCTTATATTGATGGATCATTTGAAATTCAATATTTTAATGCATTTATTTTAATTCAAGCAGACAATCTTAATTCTTTAAATGCAAAATGCTATAGATTTATACCTGGACACTCATTTTGTGCATGTAAAATCACGTGACTTACAGTGGTAGTCATTGAGTCAAAACAGAAGGGAGCAAACAAGCCTTTGAACGACTGGAAAAAAGGGAAAATTAACTTTCTGAAAGGTAGATTTAACGTTTCTTGTGCCAAAGAATTTATTAAAACTGGTTTTCAACAAAAAATGTGTATTTAGGCCATGCGTATGTTTGACACAATTAACCATGTCATTGACATAATTAAATTCGTTCCTAAAACTTTCACTCCTTGCCTAATTCGCACCAAAGTAATATTGATGTGACTAGTTTACACCATTTTGTGTGATTGGTTTAGACCATACATCTTCAAAAATATTGAAAATTGTGTTATTTTGTTTTATAATTGATGGGGATTTTTTGTATGTTTGTAAATACTAGGGGTGCTTGTTTCACTGGAAGTGCCCATATCATTTTTTATGTTGCAAATATTATGTTGCAACAACTATGAAAATGTGAGAGACATAAGATTCTAATCTGAACATTTTCGTGTAAAGTCCATCAAAGTTTCCTTCAAATTGACAAGTATTTGTTCTGACTTCCATTTGAAAGACCCTAAAGTCATGAAGAATTATTGTTAGTACTCAACATAAGAATAAAACAATGTAATGCATGTGATACAAAATGAGATAAAATGATATTTAATGTATGGTCAATATCTTTTCTGACCCAGAAATAAGATATCTCAAAATATAACAACACTTTGGATGTCATAATATTTTCACAAATTTTTTGCTGAAACCTTAGAATAATCATAGAGATTGTAACAAAGAAATGTAATTTAAAACTTCAATTTCACCTGAAGATTAATTATGCTTTTTTCATGGCATTTTATTTTTTCTCATCGAAAATAATTTTATCCTGTAAAAGTGGTAATTGAACAAAATACATTAACAATTTATTGTCATTTTCTTGTCATTAAAGTTATCATGATTCACAGCAAGTTGATTACAGCAAAGTGGATTGGGATTTTTTTTTGAAAGGCAGTACTTCTTACATCATTTAATGGCCTGCTTGCAATGGCCATAGGGCACCAATAAGATATGGCAAAGATTCTACAAATTGTACTATTTTTTTTGGCTTCTAGTTTAATTTATCTATTTGAGCAGTTCTTAAACCAGGAGTATCAAAAAATCTTTTTTCTACTTTAGGGTTTCCATAAATATTATGACATGAAATAGATATCATAATCATATAGACACAAATTGAGTATCTAATATTAATTTATTAAGTCAAATTTAACCAATTATTGACTGGTCAACAAGAACACTCTGGTACATGAAAGTAAAAATTAATGACATATATTCAATCAGGGGTTCCATTAAGTTTCAAAGTTTGGAAGTCAGATTCTGAAATTGTCTGACTTTGGAAGTCAAATTATTTAAGCATTATACATTTTGGAAGTCTGAAACCAAAATCATGAATAAATGACTCACAAATGTCCACTAATGAAAGCCCTGTATAATGTATTTTGTAACAGAAAAGACTGTTAGTGGGGTTTTAAAATATGTTACTTTTTATGTAGTTAATTTTAATTAATTAAAGACATTGAGGTTATTATACTCCTTAGAGAAATGATAAATTTATTGTCTTTGCACAGTTAGTTTTTTTTCAACACAGGTTGATATTTCATACATTGATTCACAGTGACTATTTAGGATCATAAAATTGCTATTTCAAGTGGATGATAGTAAGTACTGATACCATACACAATATGCCGTTTTTAACAATTGTTGAAATCAAGGAAAACAAAGATAATTTTCAAATGAATACAATTACATTGTATGTACAAATATATGTTTGTTTTGATTATATTAGGATTATTATGTGTATTACAGACAATATTATATTTCAGTTTAATTGGGCTTGGAGTATGACAAATTTCCAAGCATTTAATTTTTTTTGAGATATAAAATATATAACATTCATTTCCTATTTAAAGTCACAATAAATATTGTTTATCAAATAATTCAATGATATATATTTTTTTAAATAGTACATGATAGAAATTTATGTAGATCTACATAATGAGGTAAAGAGAGAAGTTCAGTTGCAGAGTAACTTAATTAAAGCTGCTTCGCTTTGCCATTTAATTAATAAACAGATAATATTCTTATTAGTAAGAACTGTAGATTTTCCAATACGGTATAGTTATAAAGGTATACTTATTTGTTATTTTAAATTTTTCTATTTTAAATTCTACTTTAGCTTGAGGTATGTTATACGAGAACAATAGTTGAGTTTAACTGGGTAATTTCAATTTTAGCTTTAACTATTTCAGGTAGTGGTAAAATCAGACAAGATGGAGTGGATGATTATGAATTGTGATGGTGTCAAAGGACACTGCAGTAGTCTAGGAGACAGGGTGGAAGGGGTCTACCAGGCAGCAGATGACTGCTATGGTACGTAATAAAAGTTTTTACCATATAAAGCAATTTGTGATGACTGAAGGGTCTTACTTTTCGTTAAAGGTCACTTTAGCTTGTCTTTAAGTCTTCAAATTTTTTACAGCTCATCTGAGCACCAGTTTGTTTGACTCTTAAATTGTTTGGCCTTTAGTGAACATGTTTGTATGTATGGCTGGGTCTTAGCTACAATGTAGTCTTTTTTGCCAAGTTTATGTAGTTGAAGCATCAGAAAAACAGGACTTGCATAGATTTTGTGTTACTTAAGTTCGTTGCAAAGACTCAAAATATTCCATGGACAATATATCATGTCTTTATAAGGATTTTCTGAAGTTACAAAATTCTTTTTTTGTATAGTCTGATTAAAAAGAAACCTTTGTTCAAAGAAGATTCGCGAACATTTTTGAATAGGGTTTCATTATTGACTGCTGGATAGGAATAGGTGCTCTACATATAGAAATGTTTCCTGAACGGCTTCCTTGACGGCTACGTATGATCTAAATGTAAATTTCGTTCTCGATATACCATAATAGCAAAAGTTTGAAATAGACAACATGATTGGTAGGAGTTCTGTTAATTTCAACGTAAGTTAGTATAAAGGTGTATTAAGAAGTTTGTTAGCAAGAAAGTGACGTTGAATTTTGAATAGTTTGGAATCAAAGAAACGTAAATCTCGTTGTTATACCTGATTAGTTCATATTAAAGGTTATAATTTGATAGGAAATTATAATATTAAGAAAAAGATTGTGTGAATATATCTTTGACAAATATTTTTTTTTGAATACATGAATCAAAATTATATTGTTTTACTTTGCCTGACATTTGGATTAAATACATGACAGCCACATATTGTTTTATATCTGAAGTGAATTTCCTGTTATGTCTAAGAGGAAACAATTTGCTTTCTGGGACAGTCATGTGATCGAAAGTTAAAAGCCCGCTGAGTAAATTATGATGGCAATTACGTGCACTGTGACAAAATGGCTTTTAGAACTTAAAAGAGTCGTATAATTGTGATAGTTAATCAGATTGAGAAATTCACTTGGATGATAACAATTTTATCAGTTCGGATTTAAGTATGATAGGTGAACGGAGGGTAAATCTTAACAAAACTTGTGAATGCAGTAGTATCTTTATCTTGACGATGGCAAGTGCATTTGGATAAGAAAAGTTTATTGATGAGTATTTTGTGAACATTTTTTTAACATAGAGGAAAATTCCGGTTTACGTGATTCCCTGAATGTCTTCTTCGTTGGATAAGTATGATTGCAGTATGTGTTTTATTATACAGATAGAAAACAAATTTTAACATAAACAAATGCACGTTTCTCATAATAAATATTATGTAGGGATGTTGCAATCATTTGTGTTGATTATTCGTCCTGCGTGAAGTGTATTTAATGTTTTGATAACGATTTTTCAATGATAAAGATAATGTTCATTCTATCAGGACGTGATTTAACTTAGACGATTGTACTAGATGATTAACATAGTGGTGCGATCTGGTGTAAAACTGTCATTATTGAACCATGCTGTTTAGAATTGTTAAGAAGCTTTGCGGGCTCATGTTTGGATTGGTCCAACTAGACAAAAGTGTGTTGGATTTTGTTTTTATACGTAAATGTATCTTGCAGGAGTTATATACCCATATGGATTTAATTTTTCATACATGTATTGTACTGGGGTAAAGATTTAGAACGATTGCAGAAAAAAATATGACAGATATTCTGTCCAACATTCAGCAAGTATCTGTAAATACAGAAATATTTTCTTATATTTTCATAGTAAAATCAACATTAATATAATATAATTATTCCAAATTAATGGTCAGTTTTATATGTAATCATTTAAAAAATCTGGAATACCTTTTTGTTTCATGCTTGGTATATGTATATAATTAATAAAAAAAAATGTAATATGCCCATCTTGCATTATATGGTGGTTGAAACGGTGCTTTTAAATTCTAAGCTTGAGATATCCGTGTTATTTTGCCTTTTACTTTTTTCTACTTAAAAGTAGTTATTTCACACAATCATGTCTAGAACTCAGTTGGTAAGAATATGCCAGCTAGACTGCAATATTTTTAGCAGCTCCAACCACATACATAATTTGTGCACTGAGCTATAATGCATTGTTTAGCGGGAAGACAAGAAAATACTTTGAATACAATGCATTGAGCAATGGATTTCCCCTTGTGGTAAATTTGTTTTCACGTTTTGGTGCTATAACAAAAGATACCTTAACTATCAAATTAACAAGCCTTATAAATCTATTTGACTGTATTATTCCAATAAATGTCTGAAATACTGTCAGAAGGGGAGATGTTATTTTTTACATAGCTTTAAGGTTTCTTAAAGTTTTTTTTTATCATACTTAATTTACTAAAGTTGTTATTGTAAAAGGTAATACCATTTAATAAGAATGACCTTCATTTCTTAGAGATATAGGCTTGTGGCTTAAATGTATTATGATTAATTAAGTTCTTGATTACCAGCTATCTTATTTCTTCACTTAATTTTATAATTGACTAATACATAATTGACAAGTAATAGTCCAAGGTCTAATATAAGTTAAAGATAGCTTTGCTAAAATAAGAATTCTACATAGCTGTTGTTTACATATTAAACACTGTAAAATTTTATTTTGAGATGACTTAGAGTTGGAATCATATGTGTTACATTGAATGATTCAGTACTTTAACATTTTATTTTAAGATACAAACCTACTTAGATGAGAAAAATTTAAAAAGAAAAAAAAGTAGGGAATAAAATATTTATTATGATTAGCTAATGAAATTATTAATAGTCCACCGCAATGGCTTAGTGATTCTTTGGGAAGGAACAAAATTTTCTAATAAGAATTATGAAGACTTATTCTCTTTTTTAGCTGAAGTTGAAACTTAAGTAAGATCAAGGCTTAAGTTGAGAAATGACAATGGCTAGTCAGGGACCCTTAAATTTTCTGAATGTTGGTTTATGACTAGAATAATGTACTAAGTACAACTTTATAATCTTGATAAATGTTTAGTAAATAGTTTATGAATATTGTGCCTAATTTTGCAGAAACTCTGACAGCGTTAACAGAGAACCTACAAGAGGAAGACCCTATTGATAGAAGTACTCGGAGACAGCTTGCTGCCTCCCACCTCATACAACAAGTTGGTTATGATTTAAATATATTTGTAGAATTTCTCCTGCCCCCCCCCCCCCCCCCCCAAAAAAAAAATAGAAAGTCTTAAGTATATTGTTTTAACCCAGGTTAACGTGTTGGAAACCGAGAGTGACCAGCCTTTCCATTCATAATTAATAGAGCAATGCCAGCTGGCACATTTTTTGGAATGTGACCTGAGGTTCTCTTCTATTGGTTGACCAAACTCTAAAAATATATTATTTTTTCATTGAAATTGATAATGGACTGTGTCAAAGTGAAAGATGGAAGGATCAGTACAAATATTTACCTGATAAAGGGATAACCTAGTGTAAAATATGTATATATGTGTTTGTTTTTTTTTCCTTTAAAGAAAGCCTGATGTTTATCAGGAAAATGGTATTTTATACACACAAGTTAAATAAGCATGATGTCAATATATGATAATTGAAATGAGAAAAGGTGCTAATATAGAGGGACATTATTCACGCGGTAGTACAACGTGCTTGTTACGTCTACATTTGCTATATAGAGGAGTACATAAAATGTGTGAACATGTGAATACAGAGCAATGTTTGCTTCCTTGACAAATGTGCAGTCATTGACCCAACTCAATACTGTTGTCTGACTGACTTTAAAGGGACTCCACTGAGGTTTTTTGGCATGAAAGGACCGAAATTATTTTTTTAATGTTTTTGTATAATTAAATGTAGGCCTTGACCAATAACTCGTTTTGCACAATTTTGTATCATTCACTCATTTCGTTTCTTTGGAATAATCAAGTTTTATTATATAAATGGACCCAAAAAAGAAAAGTGTTTTAATGTTTCAAATTTGCCAAAAAATCACATAAAACCTGATTATTAATTCATTGCAGAGTATATTTATATATCATCTTTTGCATAGCTTTTAATTTTAAGTGTTCTGAATGAGTTGAGAAAGAATTTCAAATATTATGATTTTAGGCTACTCAGTGGAGTTCCTTTAAATTTTCATCTTGATATCCCCAAAATTGAAAGTGAATTATTCCAAAAGTGGAAGCTGGACAAGTCCATTTAAGAAAATTCCAAATATTAAACTTCAAGAGGTTAAGAAATCTCCCATTGTCTTAAAATGTAACTTGCTTCCTTTTTACTTCTATGCTATACACTGTAAGAACGTAGCCACTCATATTTATTTGTATTCCGTACTTGTTAAACATAGTTTAATTACTGATAGCCTAAAGTTAAACTTTTGTTTCTTTTCTTCAGGACTTAGTGCCTATGCTCATTGATCTTGAAGATGACCCAGAGCTTTTCCAGCTGGGTGTTCGGTAAGACTATATTCATGTATTCTTTTTTATTGTAAAAAGTCTTGAACTTTCCTCATGTTCCATTCATGTAATATGATAGCCGGTGACTCTTCACATGTTTTAAACAGAAATGAGATGAAAATATAATTAATTGAATGAATTGAAAGCTTTGGATCCATTAAAAAAGTTATGCTATCTGATTGGTTGAACTTTAAACCTCCTTCTGAAATAAAACACCGAAAAGTGAATATTTAAACAAAGCTGTCAAGTTTTGTAATATGTAATTATATTGTTGAAATTTAATTGTCATCTGCTAGCTGTTAGTTATGTGATGTTTTTCCTTTTCTGATGTGGAAAGGGATTTGAAAAAGTAACATAGTCGTCTTTGAATGTTTCATGATATCTGTTTATATACTTACTTCAGTCTTCTGGTCAGTCTAACGCAGCCAATAGAATGTCTGCAGCAGACAAAATGTGGGGAAACAAAGGGCCTACAAGGGGAGCCACCATGGGTGTGGGATGTGAATTCCATGCTCCTTGAGGCCAAAACAGCTTGCTCCGAGGAAAAGTTTATCAAAGCAGTATTCTCAGAAATCCAGAAAATTTTGGAAGATGTAAGTACAAATTTGACAAACATATTAGAGGGGCAAATAAGTTTTACATCTGCAAGACAGCTTCTTTAGCTTATGTTATTGAAAGATAAATTAAAAAACAGATTTATTTTATAAACTATTAAATACACTGGGTTTTGGCATAAAAACTTTAGCTTTCTAGTTGCAACTGAATTTACCCATGAAAGTAGTGCATACTAAGTCAGTTAGTCTATTTGTGCATATAAAGCCAGCCTATTTTGCTTCCATTGCTCATTATTGTTGGCAATGTTCACTTTTCAGTCACTAATGTTTTTCAAACCTCCTATAAATGTTGAAAGACTTGGTCCAGATTAATAAATGGACAAGTCCACTTAAGAAATTTAGCGCGGCCAGGTCACAGTAATAATATGTAATGTATTAAGCAGTAATTGTTTTAATTTTTTTTTTGTGAATTTATATCGTATACTAATATGATTATGATCATAAAAGAAGTGTTGATCCAATAATAAGATTCTATTTTTTAGCGGAACTGTCCTATAGGCAGGTAATGTTCATGCATATTTTGTTTTAATTTTACTATAGGCTGGAGAGTATGATTTGGTGGAAGTGGATTGTGAGTCGATTAACCAATGTTTGTTGATGATAAGGAATCTCCTTTACATACAAGACACTGCTCAAGGGCCAGAATATCTGTCTGGCATTCATATGGTTTTCTTGAGGTAAGGTTATTTTTATTTATGTGCTACAAGTCAGATGATTATTAAGAAAAGTTATCAGTTTGTGTTAAAACTTAATTATTTCTGATGGTTATGTAGTTCTGTGAGCAAATGAGCAAAAATATTTTCCTCCTCACCCACATCGATTTGTAACTTTTATCTTTATCTATGACGTTTTTTAACAAAATTCGAGCACAGCAGTTCAAAGTTAAATTTTCCCCAAGAGCAATATGGCTATTAGTTTATTCTAAAAAAAGTAACTACTAGTCCTTCATTGAGAAGTTAAGCTTTAATGTCCACGCTTATTTAATGGTGAATAACGTCAATGTAGTAAAATAGGACATTATTTCACCCCACCCACTGTTTATTAAGTAGATTCTCAATTATTTGTAGCTCTGTATTTCTATTTTGAATGAAATCGTTTCATCAAGGCTGTAACTGTATGAAAGGTTTATAGTTGTATTGCGTGTTCCAATACAAATTGTCTGTATTTTTAGGAACCTGTTTCATTGTGGGATAGACAAAGTACTGTTATTCCTGCTGAATGCCAATCAAAAGGTAAGTTATAGTGAGTTTTTTATCATACACAAATGAGAGAAGAGGTCATTTCTCTTCTGTACTGGATCGCTGTTGATCTGTATGTGTAAATTACGAGTCAATATGGTTAAAATCAGTGAAAAAATGCTATAAATAAGGTTTTTTTCCAATTAATAAAATTGATCATAAGCTTAAAAAGTTGTTGGATAAGATATATTTTGACATATTTTTTTCTGTCATATGGATGTTTTATTTTCTTTTTTGGCAGTATCACAAGATTTGGACATTTCCTAATTGAAATGTTCTTTTTATGAGGCTATCATAAAGTCACATGTGTTTAAATTGAAAGTGATTAAAATTTTCAGGATTTCTGGGGAGTGACTTTGGTTCAACTCATCTCTCTTCTGTACCGAGATTTGGTAAGTTTTTTTCTATCTATTGTAGAACCAAGTTCAGATGGTGGCTGATTTATGTACCATGTACACTTTCATGAACACTTAATGTACTGTAGTTGCCCTGTACAGTTTTCTAATGGTATGATATAAATACTATACTATGAAACTATGATAAAAAAGATCATTTGTTGTGATTTTGGTACTTGCTCTCCATTTTGATGTTGTCGACTTATAAAGGATCTATTTGTCTATGAAATGTGTGCTCTTCATGTCAATACATGATGTAAATGGTGGAATTGAAAGAGTTGGAACTTATTGCTTGGTGTTTAAAAACAATATCTTTGACACAGTGTTTAGATAACTTTTCAGACACATGTGTTAGAAAATGTCTGATGGAAGATTTTGTTGTCACATAAAAAATAAACAAGTCAATCGCATCAAAAGGTTTTGCTTTGTAGGCATTAAATTAAATGTTAAGCCTTCTTAATGACAGTACTTTTGCATGTGACACAGTAAATGATATTAATTCTTTACCATTCATTGGCAAGGGAGAAAATTCTCAGATCCACCATTTTCATGTAGGCATGGAGAGCTTCCTAGGACTTCAGGACAGGGCATTTTTTCTCTTTTTTTTCCTCTCTCTCGAATGATAATCTATAAAAATACACACCATAGATACAAATATTTCTTTTTTTCCCTATTCAAATTGTTGAAAAGTGACTTTTGTTTTTTTGTAAATATGAAGATGACGACCTTCTTATTTAGTTTTAAGATACTGTATTTTTTTTTTGCTGAGTAATCATTTTAGTTTTTTATTTTATTTTCTAGGTCAGTGAGATATTTGTACGTATAGAAGACATGTCGTCGTGTGGGGAGGAGTCATGTGACTCGTCTAACTGTTCACATTGCGAGGCGGCGATGGATCGACCATATCCCTTCGATCCTCCGTCTTTTAGGCGATCATCGTCAAAAAACAACAGTAGTGAGAGTTCGGGAAATACATCACCGGATTTTACAAAAAACGCTGTAAGCTGTACAACGGAATCGAAAACTATGATTCTATCAGATCACAATGAGGTAGAGAGCAGAACCACATCACCGCTTTCTTTGTGCTTTAGAAACTCTTGTCAGATAAATCAGGACTCGGACAGTTTGAGAAAAAACGATAATTGTGAAACGGACCCTTGTTCTCGGTGTTTTGGAAATCAGGAAAAAGACAATGCCAAAGTTGATCCTGCTTTGATCAGTTGTTCGACTCATACACTGGAACAAACTACAAGTGAAAAATTTAAAAGTGCATCTGCCGATAATAAAAGTACAGACTCAGATTCTTCGCTGGACGAATTAGGGTAAATATTATGTCTCGTATTTCTATATTGAATATATTCTGTTATTGAAAAGCTTTGTATTAAGATGTATCAAAACAAATGGAAAGTTCTTAAGTCAAGACTAAATAAGTTACTGCCAGATTTATTCTGTTTACAATTTTATAGTCTTTTGGAGTTTCACGTAAACATTCAGTATTATGTTTAAGATATGTGCATGTACAAATACCAAATGACTTTACTATTTAAATTTGCATTAAAAAGTTTTGCTTTAACTTCACAGCTACTTAACATTACTATTTTAATATTTTACTGCTGATTTTGTACTTTGATTATTTCAAAATTTACAAAGAGATTTACAAATCAAAATCATAACACAATTATGAATATGCTTTTAAAAATTTTTTTTATTCTTTTCTCCCTTTTTGTTTTTGTTTGCTTATACATTGTATAAATGTATAAATTTGTTTTTAAAAGTTTTACCGTGTTGTGGTGTAATATTAATAAAAATCTTGTTTTATTTTAGGTCACAGCTTACAGAGTTCACTTTTAGTTTTATACAGAATGGCTTCTCTAGCTTAGTCAGCGTCTTAAAGGTAAACAAATTTATCTCACTAATTCTCCTAGAATTTACTGTAAAATGCTGTCCATTATTTTCACATTAAGTAAGCAATTATTTTTACAAGAAGTGAGCAATTAATGTTTTGCTTTTGGCAGTCTAAGTAAATTTTGTAGATATTTTATTTTGTCATCGTTATTTGAAGGCCAATATTACAGAAACTTCTTGGGAAAAACAACTTTAAAGTTCTGTTCAGTAATTATGTGCACTTTTTGTACCAGTTTTACAAAGTGGCAAAAGGAACATAAAGTCTGTACATTTATTTTGTGCTTACAGATAAAAATGTTTTTATGTTTATTTATAGTGAAATTTAGTTTGTTTTATATGCATTTCCTTGTTTAAATAAGCCTTATATTATTGTTATTGTGAGAACTGGGTTTTCTTTTCCACCAAATGACAGTTGCTAATTGGTTGTCTGTCCTCTAGGGCTTTCATCAGGATCTTATTTACAGAAATTTTGCAGAGAAATTAACATATATAGAAAAACAATTTTGTTACTGGTATGATTTTAGTTGGTTTAGTTAGGAGAGGCAAACACTCAATGTTTCAGCCCTCTGTTTTACTTCAAGCTACATTTTAAAAATGCCGTAACAACAGAAATAGCTACAAGTCCAACAGAAATGGAGACAAATGTAGATTAATGTTGTCTTTTTTTTTTATTCACAGCAATCTTTAATGAACCAACATGAAGGAGGCTTCACACAAGCCCTAGATGACTCCTATTTTTTGTGGAGCGTTGCTTTCTTTCTCAAGTTTGCCCGTAGGAAAGAAATAGAATTCAAGAAGATCAAGTAAGTTGTCATACCTAATGTATAAATTGTTGTCTTGTCTTGTCTTTGTCTTTATATTGTTTCTGGTGAACGACTCAGGGCCATCATGGCCCTCTTGTATTTATATACTACTGGTTGAGTTCAGATGGTTTTGGTATTGTTTAAGTTAAGTATATATTGAGTATAACCTTGAGTAATATATTTTAGTTGGATGAAATAATGTTTAAAAATGTTGGTATGCAATACCAGGAAAAAGCTACATTTAATACAAGCATTGTTCAATATGTTTAAAAGACTTGCCTAAGTATAAATTTGGAGAAGTTTATTATTAGTACTTTGAACTGATTTCGGGATCGAAATATTGAAGTTTGGGTAGCTGAGTGGGATAAGAATGCACAAAAAATTACATAGACAAGCCTGACTGTACGACAAATGACAAAGATAAGTTATTCTGGCTAATAGAGATCAACTGTTTAAGATAAATAACTATTTATTTTAGCGTTCTTGTGAAGAAATACCTTTGACTTTAGTTTATACATTTATGATTAATTCTTTTCTGAGTCACATTCCTGCGGAATTATCCTGATGAATGTAATTAATGTGTCTGAAAGAGGTTGAGTTAAGATCGCACCTGGTCTGGTTATCCCTTCGCCTGGTCTTATCAGTGAAACAATACAATTAGATCTAAATTATGCTGGAATTTTATTAACCTTAGTCTGAAGCTTAAGGTACAGACAAATTAACCTCGTTTCTTCTGAGAACATTTCTGTAAAACCTAGATTTTATGTTGAATCCGGGACTCGTAAACTATAGTTGCCCACAAGATATTTTTTAATGCTGAAGAAGAAATATAGTCGGTTCTAGAATTGATTGAAGTATTAGTTTAGAGAGATCTTACGTGTGTATGTAATGGTCAAAATTCAGATTTTTTTGTTTGATATAATATGTCAAATGCAGCTTACCAATGAACAAACTGATATGTTGTTGCTATATTAAGATGTTTGAGTAAATTGCTCATAAGTGATGATTTATCGAGTCTTCAAAGACATTGACAATGACCTTTAAATTCTTGTTACGTGTTATTGTTCAGGAAGTTGAAAGCTTGTTTATTTGTTCACCTATTTCATATATATATTAGTAAAATGTACTCATACTTGGTTATTTCACTAGATATTTCCAATAATGCCATGGTGTCAGTTAAAAGAAAACATTTGGTTTTCTGGAGTTTTCGACTTAAACAAACTATTACTGATCGTTAGGGAACATGATCCAAACAGTTGTATGAACATGACTGGTACCCCTGTGGGAAAAAGTTGACCATATCCCTTGGGAGAACCAGACCAATATTGTTTGGTTCGTAATATTTTAGGGATTTTATAACAAATGTCTGTAATTTCAAAGTATTCATAGGTTATAAGAGAGTATAAGTTGATGGTTTAATCAATAATAATAATTTACCAGTTATTGAAACATTTGCTTTTGTTACAACCTATTAGTATTAAGGATTCCGACATCATTGAATATTACATGTTTGTTAGTATTTATAAAGTCTCCGAGACACTGAAATTATTGATTATTTAAGCTTATGTTTTTCCCATAGTTCCATAGTGATAAATAGTATACATCTTCATACTTGTTAAAACATTGTAGACTAATCATGACTGATGCGTTGAGGTTTTCATGAATAATTATCTTTTTTTTTGAAAACCTCAACGCATCAGTCATGATTTCTCCCCTTATCTTCCAAAAAAACATAATTAATTATATACATTGTACTTGTAAATCGGTTACTATGCCAACAGAAGGAAAATTTTGTTTGAAAATGGGTGGAACAGGCAAGTCATTGTGGTTGTTTTCTGTGAAAGTAAAAGATTGGAGAGAAAAATGAAGCACTATTTTTGAAAGTTATGGTGGTTTTATAGTAAACATCTGTCACAGACATCAAAAGACAATGAGTCTTATTTTTGTGATTATGATTTTAAAAAAATCAAATTTTACTGTGTAACATATATTTATCATTACTTTACTTTGTATTTTGTTACTATAATGCAAATTATCAACGATTTGTAGCTTAACCAGTGTACTTGCCATGTGACTTAGACGTCACATGTAAATAACATTGTAACACAAAGGATTGTAGAATATTGACTTTTTGTTTAGCTATTGTTATACAATGATGTCTAGTGACAATAACAGATGTTTGTTACTGTAACTATGTAGTATACAAAGTGTGAAAATATCTGAGCCGCGTCATGACTAAACCAACATAATTGCGTTTGAGACCAGCATGGATCCAGACTAGCCTGCGCATCCGCGCAGTCTGATCATGATCCATGCTGTTCGCTTACAAATCCTATAACAAGTAGAGAAACTGACAGCAAACAGCATTGATCCTGATAAGACTGAGTGGATGCCCAGGCTGGTCTGGATCCATGCTGGTCGCAAACCCATTTTGTTGATTTTGTCATGATGCGGCTCATTTTTTTCTTACAAAAAGAAATGCTAGTATGACTATGTTTATTCAAAACTTAAGCTGTTTTAATTTATTCAAAACTTAAGCTGTTTTAGTTTTAAGCTGTTTTTGTCATGTTTATTGCTACAACAGTCATAGTGATTTGCTAATGCCACCATTGTACAGCTAGACCTGAATTTTTTGTCTACAGTTCAGCAACATTCCATTCCTCATTACATAATATAAATTTTCTCCCTAATTTTTCCAAAAAAACATTTCATTTTAAGGTATAATTCTAATTTAGCAGAGTGATCCTAAACACAGATAATTGAAACCTGTTGATCGGGACCAAAGACTGGAAGTGGTCTTTGATTGTTGCTCTTTGTATTACTGCCACATATGATTTAATATACAAGTCAAATCAATAACCTGCATTAATCAAAATACAGAAATTAAGTTGCCAACAGTAAAAAGCCTAATCACATGGTACTAGAAACAGCACTGATAAATGAATTCTGTAGTATAGTAAACAAAGGTTCATCAAAATGGCAAAAAAGGGGAACTGTTTGTTTTTGAAGCAAAAAAGTCAAAATATGAACTTTTTAAAGTGTCTTTTCAATTTCTTTCTGGAGAGGACTTTGAAATTTAAGTCAACTGTAGATTTTCTGTAATCTTCTGGAGGCCTACTGCTTTTAAGTGTTTCATTAATGATTAAAGAATTGATAAAGTTACGCTAAAATTTCACAATATTTAGTTAATAGTATTGAAATTTCAGATTAACAGAAGAAAAGCATTTTTACGACAATAATAAAATGAGAAAATGATTGTTTACAAGGAAACGTTATATTTTCGATAGGTTATTTAACTCTGTTGGGGAGATATATTCTTACCAATAAAGACTGTTTACACATGGCGTCTGTTATAGTTTAACTAGCCTTTATTGGTTAAGTCACATGCTTATGCAACTCCCCGCAAACTGGCACATGTAGTTATCACACGTGACTTGGTAATACTGGCTTACGGTAGTTACCTAACTATCAAACATGTTGTGATTTTATCATCCATATTGTAATAGAATCAATTAATCTTAATATAAGGAAAAATTTGCAATTTCAAGATAAAGGGAATGATAATTTGTATTAGTTTTTGTTTTTTAAGGTTTATAGGTTTTTGATAGATTAAGATGCAATTATGTTACGGTTCTTCTAAATTTTACCGCTTCAATTTTTTCAAGATTTTAATATTTGTTGTAATTAAATTTTTATCTCGACTGTTGTTAGAAGGATAATGAGGCTGTTCCAGTCTCCGGAGTTTCCACATCAACGTCCAGTAAACACATTGTATACTTTTAAATTTCAGGGTTAAAAATTTGTATGCAACATCAGTCTTAAAACCACACCTTTTAATTGTATTCATGACTATTAATCAAGATCACTGTACAAGGCCCATAACTCTAGACATGAATTCTGACTGAATTTTAGCCCTTTGTGATGTATACAACATTAATCTTATTGACGGTATTCACTGACCTTGTGGCCATAATAATGAAGATCACTGTTTAAAACTTATAGGTTAACATTAATTAGCTTTTGTTGGAGGTTATTTTTCCACGTATTATAGCTCTTTGTTGAAATTTTTGGTGATAAACTATTCTATAATACTGATGCTATTCACTTGAAACTTTATTCATGTTCTCAAAATTATAAATAAAGATCTCTTTCCAAGACTCATAGCTTGGGTTTTAATGAAATATGACCTTTTGGGGTCTAAGTCAATATTAAGACTCATAGACTAACAATGTCATGGATTTTTTCAATCACTTTTCAAAAAAAAAAAAAGTTTGTAATTTTCTTTCTCTTTAAGGATACAATGGGATGGTTTTAGTGTCTATTTTTGGTATAGTTTGTCATAAATAGCATGTTGGTAGTTTCCTTTATTTACTGACAATCCCCTTAGCATTATTTTATCTGAAACATATCTGTCTGTTGGAAAACTGTAATGTCAAAATGGCTGCAAGTCTGTCTTAAATTACTATCCCTGATGTTGATTTACTAGAAATATATCAATTTGTTATCACTGAATTCTTACAGCCTTATTTATGATATAGAAAGATTTCCTCTAAAATTTTGATAATTGAGTTTTAATGTGAATACAGTAAGTAATTTCCATCTTCAGTGGTGTCGAAATGACTGTTTTTGTCAAATTTTGATACTTAAAAAACGATATCATTATGTTCTCTCTCTCATTCAACAAAAAGGAATGATTATAGTGGCTTTAAGTTCACTCGGTTTCTTGTAAAATAATGATGTTAATTTATGTTCAGATTACTTTTAACTGGTGAGAATGATTGTAAACTGTTTCTCCTTTAAGTTATGATGTTTCAGTATGTGACAACAATGTACATATAGATATAAAAACCATAAAATTGTAACCTCTTATGTCAATGTCTATTGTAAGGAAACTATTTTGAGTCAGTGTAAAAAGTTCATTTTAGCGTATGTTGTCTGTTTTGTTGTGTCCGACTTTGTAACAAAATTTCCTTGACTTGACTTGACTGGGAATTTAAAACTATCATTTTGACTATTTTTCTGCTCTTTTTTGCTTTGCCAATCACGAAACATCAAAAAATGGTCCCAGTAATGATGCTTATGCAATTCATTGAAGCCATAGTATCTTAATTATACCTAAGCTACTCAAATGAAGCCAAAGTAAGGTATTTACAGGTACTGATTTAAGTCAAAGCTGTCAAGAAGAAAGTAGGTCATTTATTGAAATAATGGCAATGTGCCAACAAAGTAGCAACGTTGCATAATCATGCAGCTATTTATAGGAAAGAGGAAGACTTTAGTGATGCATGGAATTGGGTGCCAAAGCTCCAAATATTAATGAAAGTTTCAAATATGAATGAAATCCAAAGAAATCTAAATCAAACAAAATAAAAGGTATACTTTCATATTTGAACTAATTTTCAATCGTAATTTTTCTTTTCAGAAATGTATTCACAGAAGATGTGTTTGGTTTTCTTGTGTATGAAGCTGTAAGTAACGGAGAAGATGTGCTCAATTCATTCAGGAACAATAAAAACTACGCCCTTAGCATGAGAAGGTTTGTAGCTCATGTTAAATATTAGATTTAAAATTCAGCAATTTTATGATTACAGTTTTGTTCTGTATATGTGGGAAATGTCCATTTAGTGAAATAATGCATGAAAATAGTTTTGTTACATATGTTAGCCGATGGAAGCTGATTTAAAAAGTTGATTAGATGTGGAATTTATATCAGTTAAACAGTGAAGACATGATATATTTATAATTACATGATTATATGTAATTATAATTGTATGTATAACATGGATGTAATGTTACATAGGGTGACATATTGTACATTTAACGCTAAGATAATATAGTAAAAGAATTCTCAACTACGTTTTCAGATTACATTTGAGTGTCAGTGCCTTACGAGAATTGATAAAGACCTTGACCTTTCACAGAGAGAGAGGACTGGAGGCAGACGATCTACAGTACCTAGAAGAACTGCAAAGTACGTTTCTATATTATGTATTCAAAAGTGCACGTGGAAGTCTTTTCTTTCTACTCTCACCAGCCCTCCCCCCCCCCGCCCCCCTCCCTAGCCCTCCACCAGCCCCATTTAAATTTTGTCACTTATGCTGGTTTATGTTATTCCAAAGAAAAATGTTTAAAGGATAAATACATCAAGGGCATTTTCAATAAAATAAGAGACTGTTAAGGTACTTGCCTCAATGTCAACAGCGTCTATATGACTTAAATACAGTTGGAAAAAAGGCGTAAAATGAAACAAAACAAAAAAAAATGTCAAAAGAGGTTATTTCTGCAAATTTAATACTGGTCATTTATAATGTTTGTTTCTGTCTTATATTATAGTTAAAAGCATACATTGCATATAATGCCTTATATGGAAGTATTCTTACTCAGTGATTATTTTTTCACCGTCAAAGAAACAGTCACTGTGGTAACTAAGCCATATCTATGGTTACTAAGTCGTATTGATTTTTTCACCATTACTGTACCTAAATGGCCACCTATTTCTAGATATTTACTCTTTTGTGAGATATTTATGAGTCTCATTTCACAATATATAGATAATTGAAGGTTGTTTTTTGTCATTTAGTGCTTTCTGTTTTAAAACTTTTTTTATGATATAATTGTTTCATGTTAAGAATAAATGAATATTTTAAAGCAGGAATTCTGATTAAGGAAAATGCAGTTTTTATGCTAATTTAAGAATGTTCAGTTTTCATACTAAATTAGGAATGGTCAGTTTTTATGCTCAATTATGAATTTTCAGTTTTTATGCTCAGTTAAATATGTCTTTGTCCTGCTTTGTAATAGAAACTGTCCAGTTGTATATAGTTTATACTACATCATTGCAATAAAAAACAGTGTGTTTTTTTTCTTATATGGTTTTACTGCTAAATTTTGGAATCCAATAATTGAAGGAAATACAAAAAAAGATGTACATATATAAAGGTTTTAATTGAAAACTTTGTTATTATGGTCAATTTTCTTTCATTCCGAGTGTCACAACTTCAGAAATGTATATTCATAGTGTATGACAAGAATTTAATTTAAAAAAAAATATTTGTCTGGAAAATATGTAGGTAACACTGGCTTAAAATCACTGATACCATAGCAACTGTATACAAGTTTTATCATGTCTTCAAGTCGTGCTATATCACGTTCTTGAAATGTGAGGACGATTTTATAAGTAAATCAATAATGCCTGCAGGCTCTCATACTGTAAGGTAAAAAAGTAATCCATGAGAAGGGTTGAATAAATTTGCTTGTTTATATAAGCGTACACGTGTCTGAACTTTGAGGAAATTAGTACTGAAGAGACCTGTTGACGCTGATATACTACATAACTTATATATATGAATATACGAGATACGTATAGGGCTTGTATTTCAAGGTTAATTTCTGGTTATGGTTATGAAATACCTATATTTGGAAAATACGTATATACTTTTCTGCTAAATCTTGTTTCAAGGTCAGATTTTTAAGAAAAGTATATGTGTTCTGCAAGTAAATGATTATAGTGTGAACAAATTGGGCGTTGTAACTGAAACCTGAATGCATCTGGTTCAAGTTCAAGTTTGAGTTTATTTCTGAAAAGACGTCATTTATCTGAGAAATGTTTCATAATCGTGAACTTTTTGAAAACTGAGAGTATTACATAAAATAACGATACAATTTTTCTAAAGTTCATACTAACCTTAATATAGTTTGAAAAGGTGTTTTATAAAGAACAATGAAAAGGCGTTTTATAAAGTACAGGTATTTCTGAATCTTATTTGTGAAAAAGTGAGTTTTTGCTGTGTGTGATAATCTGTAAAAATAACAAGATTTCATCTGTCTAGAAAAAGATCTGAGACTGAAACATAAAAGTCTTGTTTACACTGGTGATTCTAATCACATTGAGTGTCTGACTTTATTGTTCTTTACTATATTTCTGTACATTTTTGTACCATTTCTTAAATCATAAATGATCACTAAAAGTCATGATGTGCTTTGTGAAAAATGAATCCATTTCAAAACCTTTTAAGAAATCCCAGATAAATGTTGAATTTTTCCTTTCACAAACTGTAGTAATTACAAATTTTAAGATCAAAATAATTGACAACTAATTAAATTGATTATTTGCACTCAGTGCATTTTCTTTGATCAACAGCATTTTTTCTATAATGATGTGCGTGCAATTTTTTCTTTTAAGAAAATAATTATTTTCAAATTGGCCATCATTAGCAAATTGGGGCTACGCAATTTTATGGGTAATGGATTATTATCCAATGAACTTTTTTTCCTTTTAAGTAAAGTGCTTATGATTAAAGTAAAAAAACCTGTGTTGCCTAAGGGGTGAATTACACTTAGTAGTTTTAGTTCTTTTTAACCATAATCTGATGGTGATAAGTGATAAGCCTTTACCTTCGTTATGGAACCAGGCCAGCCTGCACTTTGTTTTTTGGGATGTCATCAGTTTGGGGGGGGGGTGCTGATGGTTGAGATTTGCCCCTGTCCCAGTGTCCCTCAGACACATAGTTCTTAATTAAGACCTAGGATCAATATTAGTGTTCCTGATATACTGCAAGTTATACAGCAATTCCATTGTTTAAAGAAGATAAGATGTGCTGAGCGTGTCAGGTGAATTGACATGTGCAGTTATTACGTGACAGGTAGTTAAGCACGTCATTTATTCAATTCTGGAGAAATTGTATATTGGCAGCATGCCAATTTTATTCATAATTATAGAAATTCTTGTTGTAACGAAATACTAGCAGCCATTTTAATGCTATATTAGAAACATGTGGCATTATTTGGTTTTTGAATTTGATATTTAGAGTTTAATTAAAACTAATACTGATATAAAAGTGTTTTTTTTTAAATTGGTTTCAAAATTATTTGTATAGAGGACAATATATCTCTTTGTATACATTGCCTTATACTTAAAAAATTTATTGGATATCTGCCCCGTACATGAAATTTAGAGGTGGAAATAAGCCCCTAACGGGCAGTGTAAAGATGGACATTTGGTCCAACATCCCTCTGCCCAATAGAAATACTATACAATATTATATATTACTAATACATGTAGAATAGAAACACAATTGAAGTACACATATTTATGTTGTAGTAACACATACAATGTGTATATTTCACTTTTCTTGTGGGTTAAGGTAGATGTGACCCCTACCCAGGAAGTAAAATCATTACAATAACAATGTTACACTGCCTTAAACTGTTATACTGGACTCAAAGTTTTTGTTTCAATACAAAGTTCTTTTTTAAATTTGCAGAAACAAAAAACTAACCTGAAACATGATAGTATCTTTTTATTTACTTTTCACAGAAACACTGGCCAACATGAAAGATTTACGACAATTGTTTTTATGGTTGGTGAGGATTTATGAGCCTGGTTGTCACAGTATACTGTTTCTACGAGACGTTATAGTAACCAACCACTACTTCCTGTTACTGTTGGAGGAATGGATTGGCCGGGGCTTTTGTCTTGATAAGAGAATCGACATGCTGGCTCATGTTAAACAGTAAGTTTCGCAATGTTTCTGTGTGCTGTAAAGTCTTTTAATTTCGTGGTCATAAAATTTTGTGGTTTTCACTTTTGCCACAAAGAATTCAAATTATTTAACCCCATACATGTGGTTTTTTTTGTAAATGATAATGAACTGTCTGCCTATTTAGTTTCATATCCATAATAAATAATGTATTCATTTATAAAAATGAATATTAATTTATTTCTAATGTTTAGCCCTCAATGTTGTCTTTTTATAAGAAATGTAAAGTATGTGAAGGTTAAAGCATATTCATAAATGTAAATTAATGTAATATTATATCTCTTATTACAGGTTTGCGGAAGCAAATGTGATGCAAAAGTACGGGTACTTGTTACAGAACTTTGTACGTAACGATCATCATGTTAACAACTGTATATTTACTATGATGCATCACGTGGCGGGCGACTGTCTCAAACCTGAAGCTCTCCTCCAGGCAGACATACTGAAAACATTCCTACAGATCTGGGACACCGAGTTACCTATAACACAGGTTTGTTATGTTCATGTCTTTTATATATTGATGCAAGAATGGTGTTGATGCATGCTTTCATTGAAAGGGCATTATTTCAAAGGACAAAAATTGATGAATTGTATTTCATTTCATTGAGTATATAGCCAAGTTAAAGTTTCAGATCATTAAATTTTTAATTGTATTTTGAACATGGATGATAATATTAATAGATTAAAACTTTGTTGAAACTTATTTTTTTACTTTTGTTCAAAGGAGATGAATGACCTGATGGAATACGTAATTCATAAATTCCTAGCCACTGCAGAAGAGAATCCCCTGTCATGTGCAATGCAGTTGTTTACAGAATCTTCAAGTGAATTAGAGGATATGAATATTGATGGGTAAGTAATTTGTGACAGTGATTTTTTCACCCTATATAACAAACAGAGGCCTAGCAAAGGCCTCTACCTATATCCAATGGAAATTTTCCTTAAAAAATAATGCAGATTTCCCAAATATCTAAAACTTACACTTCAAAGTGAGATCAGTGACACTCAACTTTGTCAAGTTTAAAGAAATTATACTGAACAGCTTTAATTCTGCCTATATGAAAACTCCTGAAAAAGTCCTTAATTCTTAAATTTGCAATTTCAGCTGTAATTCTTCAGAAAATCAAGTCCTTTGAACCTTTTACTTTATAATGTTGTAACCTTTAAAATAAGAATATAAATTTTCCATTTGAATCAGAGAAAGTAAGCAGTTTATTAATAGGGGTGATAAAGTAGGATATTTTCAGCTTTATTTCAAAGTAAAATCTTTGATTAACTAGTACACACCTTTAAATAAACATTTATGTATCGGCCATATTGTCCATTTAAGGTGTTTGAATATGATAAGGAAGGTTGTTAATTTATTTCTAAGAAGGTAAAACCACGTTGTCTCAACATGCTCAACAACTTTTTTCCCCCTGGAGTTATATAAAGTATTGGGTTATTTTTAGCTCCAGCTTTACGTTATATATTAGTTTCATGTCATTCTTCATGCTTTCTGTCCGTGTTTACCAATAAATAGAACGTGTTCCAGTTTATTACACACATGCAGACTGGTTTTCCTTATCTAATGGAAAAAAGACTGGTTTTCAGTTGGTTTTTATTATTACAAAATCATATTAATAATAAAAAAGTCTGGTAATTTGAATTCCAAGATAAAATTGATAATAATGATTGTAATATAATAATAAAAAAAAGTCTTGCTATTTGAATTCTAATATTTTGAGGCAAAAATATTGTATCAATTTATATGATTGTATGTTTGCAGGGTTTAGTATGTTTTTTTTTTCAACTGATCATTTGTTTTGCATTCAGTCTTTTATTTACCCTTAATATGGGGAATATCTTATATACACTTGTGCACCCTTCATCTCATGTCTTTCTTGACTAGTAAAGCTGGAAAGTTGCCATATGACCTTTACTGTGTGCATACAATGTAAAACTCAACGGGCAGAAAGAAATATTCTAAAAAAATCCAAAAAAACACTTGAAAAACTAGTCACACATTATATATTTATGTATGTTTTTTGTTACTATTTATAGAAGTGAGTCCGAGGACTCCTCAGACGAGGATGAGTGGACAGAGGAGGAAGTGGACAAAGTGTTCATGTGGTATGCAGAATTAGAAGGCTGCTCTGATGTGGTCGACAAAATCACAATAATGTTCAGTGAAGTTGGCATCAAGAAATCCAAGTTAGAGGTAGGTTTTATGTCTTTTGTATTTAAATTGACCTGTTTATTTAGATATGTACATTTATAAGTGATGATGGCTAGGGCTATGTCATCGGAAGAAGAGTCAGTCCAGTCTTCACACCCATGTAGTCCAAAACTGGGGTCCATACTTATGGCATCTTAATTGATAGCTAAGTCCCTTATATTGATAATGAACACCTAACAATTCAGAAGCAAGACAAGTCCATTAAGATAGATTTATTTTGGTTAGATTTAATTTATTCATTTGATTATTTTAGGTTGTAAATCACATGGTGAAGATGGGTTGGTTGAGTTCAGAACAGATGGAGACGTTTATAGACACTGATAAACAAGAATATGATGTAAGTTCAACTGGTGCTGCTTGTGTAATAAATATGTTGAGTAAAATTGTTTTTTTGATAATTGCCTTGTGCCTTTGCTTTGTGAGTTTAACCTTTCATACCATTACATATATAAAAATCTCCTTCATACATGGCCAAGGATGAGCTAACATTGTTTACAAAGAAATAAGTTGAAAGCAATAGAAATGTTAAAATGTTTATAACTGGCACAAAACTTATATAAAAGTATACATATTTTTATATACATATTTGTACATGACCAAACTATAGAAGCTGCTTATGTTAATGTTTCAACATGTATTTTAAAGTCTCAAGAGTGGCGGCATGGCCGTTTGGTTAACACATCAGACAAGTAATCCAAGGATTGCTGACCGCGTGGGTAACCTCTTCAGGGGCCAGGCGTTGATTGCTTGAGCAGAAACTTAACATTCATTGCTTAGTACTGGTTGGTTCCAGGATAGGATTTGAGTTTCAAAATGCTTGTAGCTTCTTACACAATTGATCTAAAATAACTTTGTATAAACTAATGATCTTTTTACTTTCAGCTGGAAACCCCCAAACTAAATATTGAAGACAAAAAACAGAAGAAAATGATCTCAATTCTTGAAGAGCTCTCCAGAATGGAGGAAGAAAAGATAGTACCTTATTGTTTAACGAAACTGAGAGAGGAAGGATTAGATGTCCAGATTGATTATATCCAAGCTAGTTTCTTGGAAGCTGCTTATGTTAAGATAGGTGAGTCTTAGTTTTTGTGAGAATCCTTTAATTACTGACATTTTGCTGGTTAACAGGATTTTAATTAGAAAAGAAATTTCAGATTTTCGTGTATTTTTTTTTCTTTTTTTGTCTGTCATTTACTGCAATTTATATTCAGTTTTTGTTCTCTAATTTTACATTTTTCTTGTATTTAATTTCACATGATTTTCACATTTGTTTTGGTATGAAATTTTACACAATTGCATAATATTCAGTTATTTTTGAATAGGTTATATTTAAAAATTGGATGAAAATAACATGCTAGAAATTATGGTTTTTTTTGTTATAAAAAAGAAAGAATCATTAAACTAATTAATCATAATAAGAATATTTCTCTTAGAATTGGCTGAAAATCTTTTTGTAAAGTAAAAGATTTATAACTTTCTCAGTGAAAGACTTGATATGGTTTTGCCTGGGGCAATGGTAAGGAGCAAGTCCAGACTTGCTATCCAAGAAGTAAGATCCATCTCCATACTTTAAGCAATTTAATGTATGAAGAAAACCTAATGGCTGAGGGGTTGCCTTTAAGGGTAGAGTCATAAGATTAACAGCCACCATTTATCCCTGCATAATTGTAAGAGGCAACTAAATGGGTTCAAATTACCAGAGTCTTTACATCTCTTAGCTCTAGGTGAGATGGTTTTGACCCCTGGTGTTGCTTAAAGTTTGTAACACCCAAGGTTAGCCAAAATCAACTTTCCTGTTTTGGCGCCATATGAGCTAAATTATGTTTGTTCGCCATAAAACCAAACTAAAGAAAACAAATGAACAAAATGTTAGATAAATAAAACCTCCCTTTTTAACACTGAACTGTCTGAAAGAAATAACAGGACCTGTCCTTTTTAAAGATTATGAGACCAACATCTTATGCTTATTTTCTTTTATTAAACATTTTTTCAGATAACGAATATATGGAGAAAAAACATGTAGAGGAGCCACTGTTTAAATATTACCTTGGCAAGGGTAAAGATTTACCGATCGTGTTCTACAACGAGGATCAGGAGAAGATCAGGAGTAATGTTTACATGTTGGCACTACTACAGCAAATGGGACTTCATTTAGAGGAGGAGACAGGACTTCTTTATCCCAGAATACCTAGCAATATGACCGTACAGGAACTGGTCGAACTTGCAAAAATGCTAGGCAAAATTGATGAAGGTGAGGGTTTTATAGAATTTGGGCAATTTTTTTTTTATATTAATTACTGATTTGGCTACACATGAATTCAAATGTTAAGAAAATCACATTGCATTCATAGTCTGATAAAAGTTTCTTGCATATCTGACTGATGTTTCTTTCCATAAGTTTAACCCATGCTAGAAATTTCATCTTGCATGGGGGTGTCACGATATGGTTGTTTTACAACAAATGTAAAAGCTCTTGTCTATTTGTAAGCTTATCAAAATGTATTTCCATGTTTGTTTTTTTGGCCAGTCTAATGCATATCTATTTTTAAACTAACTTTAATTGAGATATTTTTGTTTGCATTACAGAGTATGTTAAATTTGACATTACAAAAGCCGCAGACTACATAAGTGCTACAACAAAAGACACATTCTCAGAGCCACGAGCATTTGGCGATAACAACATGGACAGTGGTGCTGTCAGGTAACTATTTGTTTTTTTAAATCTTCTTAGGCTAATGTAAGAGGCTTTCATAAGTCTGATGACAGGTGACAGATTTTCAAAGAGATTCATGCTTGCCCGTCTTGGGTTTGGGTGCTAGTGGGTTTTTCAGTCTTCATGGATTTTGGTTCTGACATAAACATCAAAGTGTAGCCTGTGACAGGAGTTACGTTTCTAGATTATGTAATATTTATGACTTTTGTGCGTACATAGCTTTGAATATTATGTGAGATGTCTTCTTCAGTGACTTAAACTTGAATTTCAACCTTGACCCTAATCATCTTATCATAAAGAAAAAGAATGGCAAAACAGATATTATCTAGAACAAAATGACATTAAATTGTCTTTCTTATAATACATTACTTTATTTTCTTTCCTTACAAAATGTTTCATTTTGGAAGTTCAAACTTAAAAATAAATTAAAAGTGTAACTTAGTATTTATTCTCTTATTTCAGAAGGAAATCATCAACGAAGGTACCGAGTGTTGCATGGATGAGTCTAGTCTCAAACTTTAACAGGACGGAACAAACATATTACACTAGTACAGTAGGACTCGACATGGATACAGATTAAAACAATAGAAAATTGATGTAATTTACACAAATAATAGTTGTAATGAATGTTACGTTAAAACTTGAAGTAATAATTCTATCTCGTATAAAGTTGGTGAATTGTGTTGGCGCAAAGATGTTAAAAGACTTAGCAAGGACATTGGCACCATTTATGATAGCAAAAGTGCAGAGGTCATGCATCAGACTAGAGGAACAAGCATTATAGTTGAAATCTTGGTGAAGATTGCATTATATGAATTGATGCAAATGAAAAACATCTATGATTATTTATCTCTTTAAATGATACTTATTTGCATAGAATTTGGACAGGCTCGAAAAAAGACGGTTAGTGTTTGGAGTTAAAAACATAGGTGGTTATTAAAGCTGCTTTTTTGTTAACTTTGTACTTAATTTTCTACAATACATTGCATTTTTAGCTCACCTGCGCACATCAGCACTCTGGTTTAATTTATATACTAGCCTTTGTTTAAAAATGCACCATGTGCGTAATATACATGTATATAGAAAACAATGCTATTGACAAAGAAGCAAAACTTCTTTTGGCACAGAAAGCTGCACGAGTAAGAAAATAGCGAGCAGAAAAGTATTTGACTTTTTCTAGATAACTAATAAATTGAAAACTTATATACTCCGATATGCTGGTATGTCACAAAGTTTTCCAAATAAAATAAACACATATTAAGAGGAAAAAGGGCAATAGGGTTAGGAAAAGGGGAATCGTTTGTGGTAAATTGGGTTATAATGTGTAAAGAAGGGTCCATTTTGATGGGTAAAGTTGTACATGGTTAAGTGAAGTTATTTTTCATGAATATATTGGTTTATTTTGTACATGTATATATTTTTACAAGAATATTTATTGTCATGAATGTTTACATCAAATTGTAAATATATATCAAATGATGTACGAAAATGTTTGTACTGTGTCTTTTATTGACACACTTGTCGTATCCCAGCCACAATTGATATTATTATTATGTCAGTCAAATATTTTTGTTATGATGTTTGACATAACGTTAGATACTTTTAATGTATGTGACTTGTATTTTAAATGTCACACTATGAATGAGGCCAACATTACTATTGATGTCTATAGACTAAAAATGCAGGACCATGCCAGGAGCCAATAATTTATTTAGTTCCGGTAAATTCGGTACCAATAAACTTAATCTAGCAAAAGTCAGTATTGAGTGTAAGACTGCTTCTTGTGAGACTGGTTCTTTTGTGAAATCAATATAAAATGGTATACAGTCAAATAAATGAGTCAATATTGATTGACTGGTTCTTGTAAAATCAATATGAAATGGTATACAGTCAATATTGATTGACTGGTTTGGGCAAAATCAGTCAAACTCCTCACAGTGATTACCTCCCTTGGCAGAATTGTAATCACTGCTTTTGCAGAAATCACATGATGATGAAAGTCACACGACGAAATGTCGAAATTCAAATGTAAATATCGACTGTTACATAGAAAATTAAATGTAATTCTTTTCTCTTTCTGTTTTTTCGTACTTATATCTGTTGTAGTTTATAAAAATAATGAAAAATAAACCCAAAAGCTAAAAAAATGTAAAACTACAAAATACAATGTATTGATAAAAATGTGTATGGTGGCAGAGATATCTGTACTGATAAGGGGAGCTCACTGTGTAGGAGATTGAAAATCAGTAGTAATTGTTAGACTGGTTTAGATAAAAAAAACTGGTTCAGATAGAATCAGTATTTACTTTAAGATTGGTTTAAGTAAAGTCAATTTCAATTGTTAAGACTTTGTCTGCTAAAATCAATTGTGATTGCTTAAATCATTACAGACTTTGATTGTTTAAAAATTTAGATTTTTACAGACAACTATAGGTGATATATTCTATATTTCGGAAATGTTTATTATTGTACAGTACTTTAATACACTTGTACATTAAACAATATTTTTTTTAAATAAAAATATTTTATGTATTTATTTTTGATTAATTTCATACAGGTTCATATAATTTCATACATTTTTAAAATTTGATACCTGAATTTGGATATTGTAAAGATTTTAAATCTTAAAACATGCTGCTTTCTTTGGTTTACAAAGATTTTTATATGTTTAATAACAACAGTATTTTATACATTGTTAAAACTTTTACCTAATAAGTTTTGCTTATTACACATTTTGTATGAATTATTATTTATATCATATTTTTGATGTTTTCTTTTTTGCACTTAAAAGAAAGTTTTTTTAGACAAAAAACAAACTTGCTTACAGTTCATTTGATTAATTTTTTTTATTGAAAATGAAAGTAATTGTTCTAGTCACTGAGCACATGTAAATATTTTTGCACTTAGCAACAAAAACTTTCATTTCTTTAAACATGATCAAATCATCACTGAACAGGTTTAGATTTGGCAGGTAGGGGATACAGTTTTGTTAATAGGACTTTTAATTAGCAAAGTCATTTTCAGGAGAGCTGGAAATCTTGTTTAGTTTTATGCTTTACTTATACCATCAGTGATACAAATAAATTGATTATGTCACCAGAATAACGGCACGTAGTTGGGCCAGTCTCAAAACTGTAGACAACTAAATTAAGAATTTTATATTGAAATCCATGAAGTGTTAACCTTCTGGAACCCCAAGGTGATTATCTGATCAGCCTTTGCCACCATTATAGAACCAGCTGAGCCTTTTGGTAGCTCAGAGTTTTGTATTTTGATATTCAAGCTCTTTAAACTTTGAATAGACTGTTTGAAATTCAAAACTGGGCAAAGCCATTTCACTAATTCAAGAGTTTCAGGGTTCAAGCTATACAAAGCCATACCAAATTAAATGCACGATAAATCCATAAAATATATTCTTGGTTAAGAATTAAAAAAAAAACACTTTTGTGCTTCTTATCACAGATTTAGTCAGTCTCACAGATATTTATAGATTACACATTTCATATTGTATATATATCCGAGCACATCATCATTTTTCCCATTACAGACCCTCATTTAAAAACATGTTCATAAAATGTAATTAACAGTTTTATCAATTTGTACATCATTTTCATGCAATTCTCAATTAAGATGGAGAATATTCTTTTTTTATTTTAATGTTTTGTTGAACCAGTGACTTTATGTTGTAAAATTTCTCTATATTTTGTCATCTTTCATTGTGATGTCATAGGTGATGATTTGTATTGTTTTCTGTTTAATTGACAATAATTTGTTCATGTATGCTGAGATATTTGTTTTTTAGCCCGAATTTTTCGAAAGAAATATTAGAATTATTGCAACAGTTATGTCGTCCATTGCTGTCAGAAAACTTTCAACAATGGCCATCATTTTTGTATTTCTTAACGGATTGTCTTCATACTTGGACCCAACAACCCTTTGGACAACACCTTCATTTAAATAGCCCAGATTAAACTTGGGCTTGAATTTTAATGACAATAATTTTCAAGGGGTATTGACTTTAGAAATAAGAAAAAGTCGAGCGTGGCCCCTGCTACACGGTGGCTCTTGTTGTCATTCCTTTTGTGAAGGGTACACATTACATTTCACTTATTGCAACTGACTCTTTATCTAAAATATGATTGGACACATTGAAATTTAAAATTGACCAATCGCTGAGTTGCATGAATGTAAACTCGCTTGGTTGTTATCAAATGAAAACAAAGAAAATTGTGCAGTGCCATTTTTATTGTATTTTGTTTATGGTAATTTGTGTTAGCTTTTAAGTTCAAATTTTACTGTCAGCGGATAAAAAACATTTAATTTGTCAATTCAAATATTTCAACAGTCAAATACGATGTAATGTGTGACGATATAATGTGTGACGTCACACTATTGCGTCCTGCAATGTTTAAAGGTACCAACAGCAAATGATTGGATTGAAATCATATATCTCTGAGTTGATTGTCACAAGGTTTATTAATGTAATGATCTTATGGTAATCAGGTTCACATGGTATTTCCCAGAGCACTTTTTCGTATTAAATGGCTCCTATTTGAACTGTGAACTGACGTGTTTTTTTTTCATTATTATTTTAAATACTTTTGCTTTTCCGTTTATATTATTTGTGTATAGAATGCTCATTTGTTAGGTTTTGTCACTGTAGATTGTTGTCAATAAAATATTAAAATAAATGTGAAATACAGTCTTGCTATTTTGTTGTTGTTTTTTGTTTGATTTTTTTCTTCAATTTTCAAGGTAATAAAATAACTGACTGAAAAAAATATATTAGAGACCGGGTATACATGTTTGTAGAAAAAAATATATTAGAGACCGGGTATACATGTTTGTAGAAAAAAATATATTAGAGACCGGGTATACATGTTTGTAGAAAAAAATATATTAGAGACCGGGTATACATGTTTGTAGAAAAGGCTCTTACTTTTAGGGCATTCATGAATATACTGTTTTTACATAAATTAAGACTGGTCTGTTACGTGGTACCTGTTTATAATATAATACAGCACGTTTTTACGTCGCTTTTCATTGGATAATCGTGACGTTTTATATAGTTTTTTAAACACAGCTGCTGTCAATTTACGAAGAAATCTCACTTATTTCCTTGAAAAGAGAGTTTGCTGTACATGTTTTATAAATTCGTTACGGTCATATGGGGTCATATGGTCGAATATACAACTCTCGTCTGGTGGTTCGGATTATATATGCACGCAACCGTTTGTATAGGGCCATATTACCTGTCAATAAATCTGTATATAACCAATAGTATATATTAACACCATCAAGTTTATCAAAAACTCTGGTGCAATATATTGACAGTTAACACATTGACTGGCCTTTATACAGCATCAGTAATATGAATACAAAAACCTCCGCTTGTGTCGATATCGCGTATGTGGAAATATCGCTTATAAGTCGATATGCCTGTCTTGGAATTTGACAGCATTTGTAATCGTATATAAGTTATTTAGCGTTTATCCATTTCGAATTTATCAATATTTCGGATGTATCGCTGCAAATTTTCAACCCCAACGTATGGTTTTAGAGCTTAATCGTCTTTTTTTTGTGGGGGGTTTGGCTTAACGCAAACCAACACGGTATAGGTCATAAGGTGACTTCCAAGCCCTACCGGTGGAGGAAGACCTCAGGTCACCGAGTAGAACCACAGACGATCCGTAAGCTAGTATTAAAGGGTCTGACGACAGGTGTCATTGAATATTATATATAATTATAAGCGCCGCCTTGTACAGAAATAAAATCACTTTTTACTTACCATGCGTTCTTCGATGCTGATGGTTGTGTTTATAAGCTCATTGCGTTTTCCTTCTTCTAAAGTAAAGCTATGTTATAAAGATCGTATGTAAAGATGATATTCATTTGTTTGGGTTTATATGAGGAAAGCAATATGCAAATTATTCCGGTGAATGGTTCGTGAAACTAAGAATATATGTTTAAAACAAAGAAGTTCATGGTGAACCATTGTGCAGTGCACGTTTGCATCTTTTCAAATGTGTTTTTTTTCATAAAAGAGACATAGTTTTGCAGATCATGAAGTATTTATCAGAATAAGCAATTTATAAATATAACAAAATCACTGTATGCCGATTTCCGGTGTTGCACATGCCATGGTTATAACAATGGCAACTCTTCGTCGAGGCGCTCGACTGGGGTTTTCTTTTTGGTAGAAGGAAATTCATTTAACAGGTAAGCATGCCCTCTTTCAAAACACATGACTTTTGGAGATTCTGATATGCTTACCAGTTTTCAAACTTTTAAAGGAACTCCACTTAAGTTAAAGGCTTAAAATTTGAAAATCTTAGAAATATCAAGTGAATCATTTTAAAATGGAATGATCTGCTAAGGATAACAAAGAAAATTTACTGAGAATGAATTGAAAATCGATCTTTTGAGCCATTCTTAGGCGGATTTGAGTGAAAAGCCTTGTTACACAAACGCTTTTGATTTGCCGGTCATTTTGTGCACGATTCAAATGCAATTCTGGAAAAACGGTGACAAGGAATAAAATGAATATCTTCATAAACGTTATTGGTACACAAAGCTCTCAAAATATTTTTAGTTCAGTCATGTAAAAACATCAGTGGAGTCCATTAATGTAACGACAATGAGCTATAAGATGTGTGTGTATTTTGTGTCTTGCCGTCTCTTTTCATACGGCCTTATAACGACAGCCGTATGAAACGACAGTTGAAAAGAACAGTCACAAAAAGCTCGTATATATATAGGCCTACATTCGCTTAATTCTGGCGCCTTCCAAACTTTTGTTTACTAATAAAAATATATTTTGCTGAGAAAGAACAATTCGGAACACCTCAGTATGACGGATGTGACTGGCGTCAGGTCTACTAGGAGACGTTCATATTTTCACCTAACCTCTTTGATATTGCTGAACACTCCAAGGACTGGTGAAGGTTGTAACGAATTGGAATGTCGCAATAGTTTCCACGAGTTTGCGCCACGTGACCAGATTACAGACAAAGGAAAGACTTCGACATCGTGATTCCGTGCAATTCGTATATTAAACACTTAAATATCAACAAGTCTTATTTACATTTAAACTAGTGAGATGCCGTGAAGAAGTTCAAAACAATATCTGATGTTTAAAAACAATTATACTGTTTGTCATATATATCATTAAACGTCAGACTGCAATTAGTTTAAGTGCCTAGCGCTGTGTTTATAATCCATTTAAAACTGGTTCAATCGGCATTTACAGAGAGTCACGTGTAGGATACTCAAGGAAAAATATTGTTCTCAAACAGTCATAAACAATACTATAAAAAATTTATTAAAGTGCACGTAATTCGAGGATTTCTTCAAGGTTTATGATTAAATGCACGGTAGTCACGAGTAAAAACAAAGCATGCCGTGATCATTGACCTAGCAGGAGGACACGTGTTGTCGAATAAAGTTTTAATATTTTGAATTTTTCATTTTATTGCGAGTATAAAGCAATGAAAAGCAATCAACACTATAGGATTTTAATTAAACGTTTCTAATATGAAACAGTTTTTATTTCGTTTATTACACTATCCTTGTCTCAACATTATATCAGAGAATGACATGCGGTGGTTTTTACATCAGTTTCAAAATTTGTCGTGCCGTGAATTAAATGCTTGTAGAGCAACTTATTGAGTTTGTCGAAAATACAATTTAAAAAAAAGAAGAAATGAGCCGCGTCACGACAAAACCAACATAATGGGGTTGCGACCAGCATGTATCCAGACCAGCGGCAAAATTATTCCACTTTGAAACAAGCCCAAACAAATTTGCGGTTTCACAAGTTTGGTTGTTCTGGGAATAGAATTGGCTTTTAACTATTAAATGTTCCAAGGTTCGAACTACAAGCAAGCGTTCATTTCATAAAAGTCGCAAACAAAGCGAAATAATGGGCATCGCATTTTTAATAATCTACTATAGAATGACTTAATTACTGTTACGTGTATAAGTGCCTATGCAAATACTAGTATATTTTTCAAAGACAATGCTTCTGTTATGTAACAGGACATTCTGAAGGACAGCTAAATCCCCTTCTGGAGCGGTCATTGTACTTATTGACCTTTAACCAACTATGACCTTGATGTTATGCCATGCATATCATAATCACATTTGCTTTCCAAATCAGATTCAGTCATTTAGCAATTATCTTCCATATTAAGAAGGTAGAAACCGTTGTAGATCTTCTAATTTTGTTTGAATTTTTAGGTCAAGGTCTTGGTAACCATGGGTAATTCTAGACTACATATATTGACACGTTCCTTACATATTTGACTGTATCATGCTTTAGGCAAAATCGCTGTTTCGTGGGCATTAGTGATATGTCCTGTTTTTACTTATAATACCTGATTGTGACTCTACTGAATTAATGATCGTTTTCGTGTTTTACAAATCATTCAGGTGAGAATCACAAGACTGTTGGCTATGTTTTACCTTGACCTTTGGGGAAGCGACCTGGTTGTTGCCTTCTGAAGGTGATGATGGTGATCAATTATGCCAATTTAATTTTTAAAAAGTAAGTAGTTAAAAGTTATGAAGAGGACACATATTGTTAACTAATAACATTTGACCTCTAGGTGTGGCCTCGACCTTGGAGGTAGCGACCTGAATATTGCCCTCTACACATCATTTCATTATGGTGACTATTTGTGCAAAGTCATTCAAAAAATAATTCAGTAGACTGAAACTGGAAAATGTGGACTTTATAATTTGAACTTTAAGCGTGACCTTGGCCTTGGGGTAAGCAACCTGGTTGTACCTTAGCGGTAGCAACCTAGTTGTTAAACCCTGCAGATTGTGTCGTAGTTGGGATAGCTTGTGCCAAGTAATTAAAAAACCTTTGAATTGTCAACAAATAAGTTATAGAATGGACATAAAAAATAGATGTTTTGAGTGTGACCTTGAAGGTAGTGACTTGATTGTTGTGCTATGCAAATCGGCTCTTAATAGGATAATTTCTGCCAAGTTATTTTTAAAAAAAAAACATTGCAGCGCATTAAATGTTATAGAGCGGACACGAAAAAAGTAAAACTTTTTACCACTAGAATTTTAAGTGTGACCTTGACCTTTGGGGTAGCAACCCAATTATTGTGCTCTGCACGTCGTCTCATAATGGTGATCACTTGCTCCAAGTTATTTTAAAAAATCAGCGGCTTATAGGTTATGGAGCGGACACGAAAGTGTTACGGCAAGACGGACGGACGTCGGCCGAAATGGAATGAGGGGGGGGGGGCAATTCTTTTGTTATTTTCTTTTGTTTAATAGAGAGCCAAAGGCCTCTTCTCTATTGCTAAGGAATTAACTCTTTTATTCTCTTTTGTCCTGTTTACAGTTAGATGACCCCCTATCCCTATTCGGTCGTGCGGTTTAAAAGTTACAGAGCAGACACAAGAAGTGTTACGAATGGACAGACAGACAGGCTGACAGACGGGGGCCATGCCTATAATCCTGGTTCTGCTTTATGGAAGGGGATTAAAAAATCAGGTCACAGACATGCAGAACAAGTGCCCGTTATACTTATACGTTTAATGAAATCGACCATCCCTCCCATCCCTACCCAAATACTGCACACACATTTTTTTAAAGGACAGTAGATTCTTTTCTCTCAACTGTTCTGAGAAAGCATAACTGCTACTTATATCAAATCTGTGTTACTTTAACGCATTTGCTAAAATATCAGATTGTATAGTATTAAACGTAGACGTCTTAAATTTTGACGCCAATATTATTTTCACTTCAGCTACATGCAAATGGTAGTATTTTTATGTAAAATTCTTCATCACCATGCTTCTTAGGATGTTCAGTTCTTAGAAAAAGGACAATTATTGGCATTAAAACAGTCTCAAGACGAAGACTTTATAACAGTTTCACCTGTACTTTATACGAATGTCGCCTGTGAGGAGGGCTCTTGCTAATGTTTTTATTATAACTTGTAGCCTGACCCATTCTCTTTGTGAATATTTGTTGTTTTTTTGTATTATTCATGTAACGTTACATGTATTCAGGGTCTTTTAAATAAAATCTATTTGAAAAACCCTGATTTATTTATGCAAAGATAAGTTGCAAGACAGTATTATTCAACTAAATGAATTCCGCCTCAACTTCGGCGAATAACGCCTTAACTTTTGGCGAATGTCGCTTTTACTTTTGTTATTTTGTCGAATGTTGCTTTTCTTGTGCGCAGTGGCTTTCAATTTGCGCTTCTTGGCGGCGACTTTTTCTTCTTAAACATTTTATAACAATCTCATGACAATTGTTACGATTTTTTTATCAATAAAATTTACTTCGACCATTCATTCACTGCCAATGTCAAAACATGAGAATCATTAAAGTGTCGTTGTTTTTGATGTCAATGTTGTAATAGTGTGAATAAAAACAATATAACTACATTGTGGGCATAATTACGATCAATTTCCTACTATATAAAACTCTCGTGTATCTAATAAAGACGATTCCTACAGATATGATTGATCAGAGCCGATCACCTTTCACAGTGTTGTCATCCCAGGTTTCAATATAATCCTTAAATGTCACGTGTGGCGAGTCACAAGTGTTCCAGATATTGGAACACCTGTACAGAAGGTCCACGCGAAACACGCCTAACTTTTGATACGTGGTCCACGATTTATAGATCTTCGAATTACATGTACCAACAAATCGGATTCCTGGTGTAACTTAGAAAACAATAACTAAGACATAATTCCATTATATGAGTGATTTCTCAAACTGAAGTTTTATAAAAACAGATCTGTTGATGACTCTATTGGCGACACGTGAACAATTATTCTTTTAATAGTCTTTTAAAGAGTTGGAAAAGCGGTACAGATAATGGAAAAGACTTAACATTAACGGTAATGTTTCAGCTCTGGGTTTCCTCAACATTTTTCAGCATTGTCTTATAAATTGCTAAGTTAAAACTTTAATAATGATACATGTATTGTGGTAATGTGGCTTTAGCAAACATCTAAATAAAAATGACACTAAAATTTTTTAAAATAATTTTCCATAGACTACACGCGAGCTTATAAAAAAAGAACATTCAGTTATTCTTGAAATATTAGTGGTCGAGTTATGGTCCTTATCACATATATTGTGTGACGATAAGGAAGTCAGATGGAAGTCTCTCAAGAAATAAAGGAGTTAGAGTAACAAGAGCGCTCAATGACCATGTGTCACCTGATTAACATGGGATGATTGGACAGTTTCTTCCATATATGTCGTGGCTACTTTGTAGCATATTGTAGCTACTGTGTAGCATGAAACACAATTATCATTAATATACCAAAAACGCGGTTTTTTCCACGACAATAAGTCAGTAACAAATCATTCAACCGGAAAACTCGTGTAATTAAGCATAAGTACTTGTGGAACTGCTGATCAATCCTCTTTCAATTGCATAAATCATTATTTACATTATATTTAATTATAAATGATTAAAGGGTCTTAACAATGACAAAATCTTTAAACTAGAAAATGCTGGTCAACGATATACACAGCTTAACTTAGTCTGTAAAGTTCGCATAATTGCATCAGTAGTTTTTCAGTAGTTCGGACAATGGAGAAGTGATCTATATATGTTATGGCTCTTATTAACAGCCATACGCCTTTTTCATTCAAGGGGTCATAACTCGGCCAAACAAGTAAACCCGTGTAATATGCGTAAGGATCCAGTCTTTGAAGTTTCATTCAAATTGCTTGAGCGTTAAAGATTAGTCTGGGCAAACTTTAAAAATCAAAATCATTAAAGGGTCACAACTCTTACAAAAATCAATGAACCGGACAATGCTGCTAGACTTAGTACAGATCATTCCTGTAAAGTTTGGATGAACTTTATCACTGTGTATTCACATATGAGGAGGGTGATAATAAGGAATATATATTTGAAATCTGAGGTAAATTATTTAAGAAATAAAGAAGTTATTAAAAAAAATCCAGCCAGAAATCTGGATGCTGAGTCGAGTAGGACAGCTCTCCCTAAAATTACAGCCTATAATCAAAATAATAGTATTACAAAAAAAATATTCATTTTCTTTCATTTATTCACGTAAAAATCATTCTTTTTTCCAGTAATAATTATTCCAATCAATAAAATGTTTATCAATAGCACATATTATGAAAAAAAAACTACTTCATTTATACATGCATACACCGCTAACAATATAAAAATAATCCATCTAAATGGTGTTATATCATAGCAAACTGGACACATCTTCTTTATAGTTTACAAAATTCTTATAGATTAAACATAGTTTTTTAGAGAATTTTACAAAATCTACAGACCTTATTATATTGCTACTGAGTACTGTTTTCCACGTAAGACCATCAGGACAAATAAATTTAGTCACATAACTGTGCAAGTATTAATGTCTAGCTCAAAGCCTATGACATTGGTCTGTCATTTACAGCATGAAAACTGTTTTGTTTTTTTACATTTGAAACAATCAAGTGTACAAACATACAAAACTAAAAATCTCCTAACTTTCTCAGTCTTCAAGAAAATGACAAAATAACAAATTGCACAAATAAATGTCAATTCATACAAACAAGTGTGAAAATGCAGGCATTAAATCAGATAAAATCTAAAACAATTTTATCACTGCTCTTTAACATATAAAATATACCTCAAGAACATTATTCAATATATCAATAAAGCTATTTCAACCAACTAGTAATTTGTTTAGAACAAAAACTATATCAGCATATAATTTTCTGATGAAAATCTCATTGAATACTTCTTAACCAAAATTCAATGCTATAAGGTATACATATTCAATTCACAGTAAGTCTCATATATGTTGAACATATATCCAATGCCTTTACATAAGTATCATTCCAAATTCAAGTTGAGAGTTGACTGATTATACTGGATTAGCAAGAAATTTTTATTTTCATTAAAATTATGAGCCAAAATGTTACATTAGATTTCCTAACATAACATAAAACAGTAACATTGTAAATGAATATTTCTTTTTTATTATATACTTATAAATGAAATATTGAGAAATATTGATGAAATAAAATGCATATTTTCATTTTCCGTATTTTCACTGTAAAAATTTATTTTTCACTGCAGTGAAATTTATTTTCATCTTGTGATATGAAATTACCATATTTCACTCGTGGCTACCGCCACTCATGAAATATTTATTTTCATTCCACTCGATGAAAATAAATCATGTATTTATAAAAAAACTTGAATATCCTCTATCTATATCCTGCCAATCTCAATGCCATAATCCCAACTGGCTATGTAATCTTATGTCCTTACTTGAAATGACATGTTATCTCATGGCTTTGCCTCAATAAACAATATTTTCTTACGGCCTAACCTTAACTTACAAAGTTATTGAATGCTTATACATCAATTCACAATGAAACCTAATACTCTAACCTTATTTACAACATTCTTATACTCTAAACTTATTTACAACATTATCTTATGCTCTGACCTAATTTCACGATGTCATATCCCGAACTTCCCTCAGTTCAGAATGTTACCTTCACATTGCAATCTAATGCCAAGGTCTAACCTTAATTCACAATTTTCTTGCAGACTGAACTTTATTCACAATGTTATCTCATTGGCTATTTTCAATCACAACTTACTGTGATGCTAAAACCTCAATTTACAATGTGATCTGATGCTACTAACCTTAATTCACAATTTTCTTGTTGTCTGTAACTTTATTCCAATGTTATCTCATTGGCTATTTTCAATCACAACTTACTGTGATGCTAAAACCTCAATTTACAATGTGATCTGATGCTACTAACCTTAATTCACAATTTTCTCGCAGTCTGAACTTTATTCACAATGTTATCTCATTGGCTATTTTCAATCACAACTTACTGTGATGCTAAAACCTCAATTTACAATGTGATCTGATGCTACTAACCTTAATTCACAATTTTCTCGCAGTCTGAACTTTATTCACAATGTTATCTCATTGGCTATTTTCAATCACAACTTACTGTGATGCTAAAACCTCAATTTACAATGTGATCTGATGCTACTAACCTTAATTCACAATTTTCTCGCAGTCTGAACTTTATTCACAATGTTATCTCATGGTCTAATAGCAATCACAACTTATTGTGATGCTCCAACCTCAATTCACAATTTCTTCTTCTCTAACCCTAATTCTCAATTCAATCTAACACTCTAAATTCAATTCACAAGGTTATCTTCTGATGTTACCTTTAATATTTACATGGTTTTCTCTTATTCATCTCATTGAATAACCTCACAATTTCATAGCCTGTACAAAAATATGACTATTTAACGGCATGTGCTTATTAACAATCTAAATTCCCAATGTAACATGTGCTAACCACTGATTCTGGTTGAAAATAAACAAGAAAAAAAAATCGTCAACATTTTTTTGCTAATTCATCACTTTTTGTCACCTGACTCTTTCCTTTGCTTTTCCATTTTTAATTTGTTGTAAAATTCTTCTAGCTGTGTAAGCGAGTCTTTTGGTACGAGAGTTGATCCCTTCTCCTCAGTTTTTGACTTTTCTTTATGTTTTTCATCTGAAGAGTCTGAGTCACTTGACCATTTTGATTTAAAGGTGGGCTTGAACAACATTCCTCTTGCTTTTACCTGAGGCTTCTTTGATTTGGGTGACCTAGACCGTGACCTTTTCTTCAACTTGTTTTTATTTGCCTCAATTTCGTCACGATGAAACCAGAAAACTCTTTTCTCATCTGGATCCTTTTTAGCACTTTGAACAACATCTGGCAAACTTTTCCCACTACTCTTTCTTCGATCACTTTCGCTTGTTTTTCTTTCTCTGCTCCTTGACCTATCTTTCCTGTCTTTACTCAACTTTCTGTCCTTGCTTTTACTCCTTGATCGTCTAGAACTTCTTTCCTTGCTTTTACTACGAGACTTGTGCTTCTTGTTGCTACTTTGTTTCCTCTCTTTGCTTCTAGATCTGTCCTTTTTCTTCTTCTTTTCTGATTTACTCTTGCCTCTATCACTTGAACTTGACCCATCTCTCTTACCATGACTATCCTTTTTTGATTTTGAACTTCTCTCACGGGACCTTGATCTTGATTTTTTACCTTCAGTTTCACTGCCACTATCAGTATCCCATTTTGACCGTAAACCCTTCATTTTCATAATTTTCTGAATGTTTACTGAGACCTTACCTTCAGTTTTAGATTCTTTAGAAGGTTTTTCTTTATTTTTTTCATTTGCTTTATTTTTTTCCTCTGTAAATATTTTCTTCTCAACATTAGCAGCTCTTGCCCGTATTATACTGGAAACTTCATCTTCAACTTCGTCTTCGGGTAATGGAGATACACTCAACTCTTTCCACTTCTTTGCCAGGGCAGCTTTTTCTTCGGGTTTCATTCTTCGATGAGGTGGAGGAGACTTTGAGATCAGATGTGCCGCTAACATGTTTGCCATTTTCTCCTGTGCCTGACTCACTTGTGACTCTGGTAACAATTTAGGTCCAGTCTCTGAAGTGCCCCAACGACTTTTCTTTTCTTCTGGACTATCCCATCGACTGCTGACCTTAGGAAGGTCACTGGCAACAATTTTTCTTCCAGGTGAGGAACCCTTTCTGGTCTTCTTTGCACTAGAAGATTTTCCTCTAGACCTAGAACGTGACCTTGAACTTGAAGAACTATATGATCTTTTATGTTGTTTGTAATGATCCTTTTTACTCCTGTACTTGTCTCGTGACCTGGACCTAGATCGTGTTGCACGTGATCGAGACCTGCGTGATCGAGATTTGGATTTCGGAGAATATGAACGGCTTCTTGACCTCCTACTCTTCCTATACTTGTCTGCAGATCTAGATCGAGATCTGGACCTTGACTTATATCTTGATGATTTCCTTTTATTTTCAGGAGTTTTTGGTCTAAATTTAAACCTTGGGTCATTATCTAAATTAGCATTCTTACTGGGCAGATCTCCTACGGTTTTAACATGTATATTTCTCGTTTCCATGTTTACCATTTCTACCTTCTGCTCAATTACTGGAGGTTTACTCTCTGGATTAATACCAATGGGATGTTGCTGCTTCAATTTTACTGCTCTTGGCACGTAAGTGGAAATCATTTGCTTATCTTTACTGGCTCTTGGTGGAGGTAAATCAGCAAAAATATCAGTTGACAGCTTTGACTGATCACCATTTGACCTTTCAGTGCTTCTCCTCTCATAATCTCTAGAGGGATTTCTGTCCAATGTTGCGTCCTTTCCTTGACCATCTATTTTTTTTGGTTTCACTGCAATAACTCTCTCATATGTTTCTTCCCTACTACTTGATCTACTTCTGCGGCTATCGTCATGTTTTTGTCTCGAAAGTGATCTTGACCTACTTCTATGTCTATCATAACGTTTTGGTCTGGACAGTGACCGTGACCTACTTCTTTGGCTATCATAACGTTTTTTTCTGGAAGGTGACCTTGAGCTACTTCTGCGTCTTTTATCTTGTATTTGTCTTGAAGATGGCGACCTTGACCTACTTCTACGGTTATCATCTTTTCTTTGCCCAAGAGGTGACCCTGACTTACTCCTGCGGCTATCATAACGTTTCTGTCTTAATGAAGGTGACCTTGATCTACTTCTTGATCCAGCTATTTTTTTCCTTATAATAATTTCCCTTCTTTCACTGCTTTCGCTCGGTTTCTGTTCATAGTAATCTTCCTTAGACTTGTATTTATACAGTTGCTCTCGACTCTGTCTGCCTTCTGGTGAACGTGATCTTGACCTTGCATCTTTGAAACTTTTCTTCCACTTATTGTCTTTTATAGCAGAACTTTCCTTTCTGTCATATTCCATATAGTTTTCTGGTAATGGTGATCCTCTCCTATCTTGTTTATTCCCCTTTCCAATCATAATACTTCTTCTTTCTTGACTGTCATTAAGTTCATCTGTCCGTCTTGCATCACTATCTCTGGGCGGTGACCTCCTTCTATATTCATTTTGTTCAAAGTTATAGCTCTTTCCAGGTTGATTCTTGTCCTTCTTTGACATAGATATGATTCGCCTTTCTTCGAATTCTTCTTCCTGACCTTGTCTTTTAGGCCATTCTGAGTTATATGACCCTCTATATTGGTCTTCCTGCTGCCTAGGAGATGGCCGCCTTGGAGATATAGTTCTTCTATGAGATGAACCTTGTCTTGGAGGTGAACCATGTCTATATTGGGGAGTATGGTCAGGGGGTGATGTAAATCTACCAGAGTCCCTTCTTTGTGAAGGATCGTGTCTTCTTGGAGACTCATACCTAGGTGAATGATTTCTAGGTGATCTATTTCTTTCTGGTGAATGCCTCCTTTGATCCCTATATATATGATCATCGTTTCGTCTATCCATACTAGAGTCTCTGTACCTATTATCACCTTGCTTGCTATATTTTCTATACTGAAAGTCATCTTGTCTACCATATGCTCTGTATCGATAATCAGCACCATGTTGACCAACATCTTCCGGAGACGAGATGTCTTCTAAGCCCAGTCTATCACTCACTTCATCTTTGGTTGGAGTGACACTATCCCGACCCCCTGTTATAGCTGGATGTCCTTTATTTCCAACCATAACGTCTCTCCCAGTTGATCTACTTTTGTTTGAATCATATTTTAGATAATCATCTCGTCTTCTATCTCTGTGTTCATAACTTTCACTTGTTCCGTACAAAAATTCATCATCTCTTAAGCTCTGGCTTTTCTCTTCGTCATACCTCCTCCTGTTGTCTTTTTCAGTATTTCTGTTATAATCTCCTCTCTCATTTTCTGGAGGTTTGTAGGTGAGCTCCCGGCCCAATGACGGTGATCTTTCATCTCTACTTCGTCTACTTGGCATATTTCCCTCGTACAACCTCATACTTGACCTTTCTTCCACCGCATACCTTGATTCCTTACTATCCTGCTTGGTTTTCTCAGCCGAATGTCTCGATGATGATGCGATATCTACCGGCTGTCTTTCCATTTCTTCCTGCCGTGGAGGACTCTCTCCTAATCCTGGGATTTTCTCATTACTTCTGCTGAAACTGTAAAAGCTTGACTTGGATTCTTGTTTGATATCTCTTGACTGATCTTCCCCGTAAAGAAAATCATCTTCTCTGGAGCGTGAATTTTTTGGCGACTTCTTTCCTCTGCGGTCATCATATTCTTCTTTTGACTTTGTAACAGACTCCTGTGATTTTGACTTTGCATACAGACTCTCATCTTTTTCTTTTTTAGAAGCAGACTTAGGTTCCCTTTTTACTTGTGACCTCTGACCTCGTGACTTATCACCGTGTCGTGACCTTGATGACTCTGATGAACTAGATGAAGAACTGCTAGAAGAACTAGAGGATGATCTACGACGACGTCTCCTAGGTGATGCCGACCTTTTCTTCCCAGGATGCTCCTCTGAAGGATCCTTTTTTCTCGACCTGAATAAATGTTAACAGAATAATACATTACATTCTATAAAACTTGTTAAAATGATCAAACTTTATATTTTAAAATGCCTCCATAATTTTTTGGTTCAAAAATTTAAATAGATACAACAATTCTTATAATATAGGCTGTTTTAACCAAGTCTTAGGTAATTCAAATTCTCACAAAAATATATGAATTGTCTAAACATGCTGAGAAAAAAACCCACACCAAATCAGCCATTATTTCTATGATAAAAAAGAAGAAAACTACAAATGTATAAACAATTATGTACCCACATTCCACTGTTCTAACAGTAGAACAGACTAGAGGAAATCCCAACCCCATCTCACCAGTAGAGGGGATGTAAAATGTTCATAAAATACAGGTCCAGACATATCTTTCATAAACCATGCAAAGCATCATAAAAACTGTGAGTGATGATTTATTTCTAAAATTTTGAATTATATTATATGTAGTCTTAAGTGCCATTTATTTAAAAATTTGTAATCAGCTTTATATGCTGAAATATTAAAGTAATAAAATCAATACCTGGAAACTTTTTTCTCTTCTTTAATAAGTTTTTTCAGTGTTTCAGTGGTATCTTTATATGGTACGGGTGATGGTGTTCGTTCCTTCTTTACCTTCGTACTTCTTCCGGCTTCACGCTCCTGTGACAAAGAACATATAATTCAGGAAGCAATACTTTATTCTTCGGATGCAATAATTATACTTAGGATGCAATTGTTATACTTGGGATGCAAAACTTACACTTAGGATGCAATACTTTAGTTGCCATCAGATTCTATGAATAAAATTCTCTTATGAACAGTATCAGCAAGCCTGACCTCACAGCTTTGAATTACAGTGAAGGAATTGAGATATTGTGGAGTTAAAATTGGATAGCTAAGTATCCTTACTCTATAGAAACATATAATATTGAATGACTGAGAGCAATAAATGTCAAATATTTAAACAATTCATTTTAAGGAAATATGTTTAATATAAAAAAACAACTACTGTAAGAATGACTTCTCTATCTAAAATAATAGTCACATTTCAAAAAAGGACAAACTAGAATGCAAGTATACATATCCTGCTGGGGTATTAACTTTCATACAATGCATGTGTATTCTTTGTGAATGTGAAACTGAAATTTCCCTAAAATTTCAAAGGAATTTCAATACCCAGAGAGTAAAAGTACAGAATAAGGTCAGACAAGAAAAACCCAACTGTTTGGGTAGTAAAATGTAAAGAAGTAAGACAAGTAACATTACCAACCTCTTTGTATTCTATATATCTGAGATATTCCTTGGCTTCATCAGAGTTAGGCATTATTTCCACTGCACGCTGGTAACAAACTTTAGCATCAGAAAATTGTTTGTCATCCTCATGGCTTTAATTGAAAACAAAATAATATCAATTATCAAATATTAATTTGAAAGGCATCAATTTGCTACAATTTGTCTTATCAATTGTATAATTATTAATTTGGCTGGCATCAATTTTATATTAATTTGACTTGGATCAAGAATATATCAGTTTGGCCAGCCTTGCTTGATATCAATTTGCTTTAGTTTGGCATGCATCAATTTATTATCAATTTGACTTAAATCATGTATATTATATCAGGTTGGGTAGCATCAATTTAGCTACAATCAAGAATCAGAGTTTCAATCATATCTGCCATATCAATCTTCCTTTTAAAAATACAGTTTTTCAATACAAGTATCCTCCACAATTAAATGATTTAATCCCATTGAACATTAAGATATTATCTTACAAGGAATTAGTCTAGAAAAACAAACCATTTTCCCTTAGCGAGGAGTGTCTCATGCATGTATTTTATAGCATTTGGATGCTTCGAGTTAATTCGCAGAGCCTCTTCAAAATCTACCAAGGCCCTTGTGTAACTCTCATTGTTGGCATACCTGAAACAAAAACAAGTGTTAGTTTTCTGCTGTAAGTACAAAGTACTTATATCAGAGTTAGAACTTTAAGTCAAAATACTTCCAGCATATATCTATTTAGATGTCAAGTGGGATTTCAAGTTTGGAAGTTTAAAGTATTTGATTGAAAATAAGGAATATAAAGTTAAAAGAACTGGCTATTCAGTATCCAATTAGAAATGAAACAAATGTGAGAGTTTGCATGCGCTAGCCTTTCTCTCTTTGGAATTTTTATAGACCAAGTAGGTTCTTATAACGGACCACATAAAAGACCACATATATTAATAACATATAAGACCAGAAACTTTTTGTTTAATTCGATTCTCATAATTGTTGTCTAACATTATTATTTTTAATATTATTTTGTATATAAGATACATGTACAATGAAAGCTGATACAAATAGAATTACATATCTTTAGAAAAACAAACAGGCATTGATGTAGAAAGAAACTAGAAATGTGCTCATATGATAAGACACAAATGTCGCCCCCTGCCCCCAACCTCCCTCCAGATTCCACTGTTTTTTGTTAGACTGCAGATTGACAAAGTAACAGCAGGATGGATAGACAAGGCTTCTCATAAAAAGAACAAGCATTCTAACTTATAATGACAACGAAAGATAAAATTGAGTGATGCCTTTTCATACAAATAATCAAGAACACTAAAATATGTACTTACAATGCTCCCCTGGCAACTAAAGCTTCTACATTCGTTGTATCTATCTGTAATGCCTTGTTGAAAGACTGCATGGCCTCAGTCTGTCTATTTGCCTTAAAGTCGTGAATTCCTTGTGCAACACTGTAACAAAATATATATAACATAATCATATGTCTGTTTTTCATACCAATATTACAATACATATATAAATGTATGTTCTGTCTGGACAGCAGGAAATAATGAATAAAAAAAAAGAAAAAAAAAGAAATAAATTTTTCAATACAAATTAATATAATTGAATTCCAACAATTATAACCATTCTTATTTGAGCTGTGTCACGACAAAACCAACATAATACGATTGCGACCAGCATGGATCCAGACCAGCCTGCACATCCGCGCAGTCTGATCAGGATCCATGCTGTTCGCTATCAGTTTCTTTACTTCTTATAGGGTCTGTAAGTGAACAGCATGGATCCTGATCAGACTGCGCGGATGCGAAGGCTGGTCTGGATCCATATTGGTCGCAAACCCATTATGTTGGTTTTGTCGTGACGCGGCTCATTTTATGAAATTGCAGTCACATTCTGGCTGACCCATTTTTGAATTCTAAATACAATGGGAAGTAATGTTTTGTCCATGTCAGGTCTTGTAAAAGCATCATTACAATAAATCAACAAGTTCATTATAATTTAACAGATATATAACTTACCATTGGTAAGCCCATTTTTGTGACTGTGATTTTCTCAAACTTTCAGCATAATCTTTCTCTGAAATCTTCAACCTAAAATGACAGGAGAAAGAAAACTATCAGTAAAAATAACAGATGTTTTTTTTTTACAGAAAAGCAAGTCTGTGTGATTTTTTTTTTACATCCGACATTTCATACAAATTTTTATTTCAGTTTTAAATCCAAACTTTTGATAAAATTAACCTTTCTAATAACATGACATATTCTAATTAAAAGGAAAAAATTAAGATTATCTTTTATAAAAAGTTTAAGAACTTTTGGCACCCAGCTTATTGATGGTGCAACAGACCAAGAAATTCTCTCATTTTTTTTTCTTCTTTGTTTGGCTCTGATTAATTATTAAATGAATACAAATTTTCAGACTTTCCCCCCACAATCTGTCCAATTACACTTATTTTTCATGTCAAGCTATTTAACTCAGTTCATTTCATAATTTTCACAAAGATAAAGGAAAACTAAAACATCTCATTACCTTGAAAACAAGCTATAAAAATCTAACTGATTTCCATTATTTATTTTCACCTCCTAAACTTGCTCACCAAACTGAAACCATATCAAAACTTCTTTCATCCCTTTTTTTCTGACGAGCCCATCTTTTCTCATATACATTCATTATGGAATTCCTTGGAATTTTAACTTTTTTTATTCTTTTCTGACTTTATTCTCACATGACGAGACACTATATATTACCGGTACAGGCCCCTCATCATGGACACTTCTTCTTTCTGACCCAACGTCTCCAACAAGAATCGGACGTTTCCTGGGTTAGTGAAGCCAATGATGGAATTGACTAACTCATCAAACGTCAACCCTCTGATGTGCAACTTCCTCCTACAACAAAAATCAATCAGTTTAGATTTGCTAATAACTTACACTATTGAATTTCTATATTTATAAATATAATACAAATGCAGGCGGGGGTGGGGGAATCAATCAAAGTGTTAACCATATGTCATAGCTTGCATTGAACATGTTTTACCCTAGGTATCCTGTTTAAAACAACTCTTTTTTCCACTTTCTTGCGATTTTGATGCACAGACATGGTGGCTACTTCCATGGGAGAGGTTTGACATTAATGGTAGATAGATAAAAATTGATCAATCTAACTACCATTAATGTCAAAGAAATATCTAATCAACCACCAGTGTTGACCACAATTAAGTAATTTCATTAAGCAATTTTCTGATTCAAGAAGATTAACAGTCAACCTCCTTTGTCTTCTTTTAGAGTAAGTAAATTATAGTCAGCAACCTTGATTTTTTGCCACAGATGCCTCAAAGACATAGTTTTTATGACTAGTCCAAATTCTTTACAAATTTCGTTCAGAAAATGCATTAAGCATATATTTGAATGTAAAAGCCACATTGAAGTTCCATTATCAATTATTAAAATCATTATAACTTTATATCTATAGCTTTATTTAGATCAGAATAATTTGTCTATCAACATTATTACCTGTATTGTACTGGAAAGTCTTCTTCCTGTATCAGTCCCTACAAGAAAAAAACATTTCTTCTTTTTCATTTTTGCCTTCTAGGAAATAGTAACTTATCAGTTTTCTTAACTTAACTACAATCTTTTTGTCAATAACTGTTGTAGTATTTTCTTCTGAGTCCCAAAAGCATTCCAAAGTTGCATGAATACCCCAAAATTGCATAAATACCGGAGATGTGGGATAATTTTATGCTGAATGGCTGATCTGATAATTATCACTTATTAACAAACAAAATACAGACTCCTTTGCCTTAACATGCAATGAACACTCTCACTATTTGGTCAGACAAAATATTCAGATTTGACAGGAATACAGATACAAGAATTCACATAGCACTATTCTTGTATGTAATATTTATACTCTTATTAGAACTATATATCAATGTTAAATCAATGTGCTTGCAATACAGCCATAATATAAGTACATGTACCTTTTTGATGACTTGAAACAATGCCTTTAGCATATAATAATTGTGATGAACTCATTATGTTTTAACTTTATCCCTTAATCTGCAATGTGAACATGATAAGCTTTTGATGCCAGAATTTAACCAGGGCCAGTCTGACTGCACATCTATAGTTCTACCAAGCTGTATGCCCATGCAAGTTCATTTTTTTGTAATCCCTTTAACTTCAAATGGACTGTTTCAAATTCAAAGCAGTACATTAAGTTTACATAAATACAAGAGGTAAAGGGTTAACTAATCTACAGTATAAGTTTTATCTTACAAGTGTTGGTTTAGGTCCAGCAATATCTCCTAGCGATGTATCCATCAGGGACATAAGAACACTCTCAGCTTCCGGGTTCACATTTATTATAACACCTGAAAGAAAAGTAAAATTGAAACTCATTTAATGCAGACTGGGAATTTTCTTTCAGAACTGTTCATGGTAAGCTTTGTAGAAATACAAGTTAAATGTATCCTTTTTAAAACAAGAGCTGTCGGTAGGACATCAACGCTCGACTATTCTTAGTGCTTGATAGTAAAAAAAATGCTTGATACAGTTACCTCCTCCTGTTTACAGGTTGGGGTCTTGATGGTGAACAAGTGTGCAAAGTTTCAAAGCCATATGTCAATGGACTTTGAAAATATTTGAACTATTACAAAAACTTTAACGTAAATTCTAAGTCGAAAAAGGGGCATAATTCTGTCAAAATGCTTGATAGAGTTACCTCCTCCTGTTTACAGGTTGGGGTCATGATGTTGAACAAGTGTGCAAAGTTTCAAAGCCATATGTCAATGGACTTTGAAAATATTTGAACTATTACAAAAACTTTAACATAAATTCTAAGTCAAACAAGAGCTGTCGGTAGGACAGCAACGCTCGACTATTCTTAGTGCTTGATAGTAAAAAAAAATGCTTGATACAATTACCTCCTCCTGTTTACAGGTTGGGGTAATGATGGTGAACAAGTGTGCAAAGTTTCAAAGCCATATGTCAATGGACTTTGAAAATATTTGAACTATTACAAAAACTTTAACGTAAATTCTAAGTCGAAAAAGGGGCATAATTCTGTCAAAATGCTTGATACAGTTACCTCCTCCTCTCTACAGGTTGGGGTCATGATGGTGAACAAGTGTGCCAAGTTTCAAAGCCATATGTCAATGGACTTTGAAAATATTTGAACTATTACAAAAACTTTAACGTAAATTCTAAGTCGAAAAAGGGGCATAATTCTGTCAAAATGCTTGATACAGTTACCTCCTCCTCTCTACAGGTTGGGGTCATGATGGTGAACAAGTGTGCAAAGTTTCAAAGCCATATGTCAATGGACTTTGAAAATATTTGAACTATTACAAAAACTTTAACGTAAATTCTAAGTCGAAAAAGGGGCATAATTCTGTCAAAATGCTTGATACAGTTACCTCCTCCTGTCTACAGGTTGGGGTCATGATGGTGAACAAGTGTGCCAAGTTTCAAAGCCATATGTCAATGGACTTTGAAAATATTTGAACTATTACAAAAACTTTAACATAAGTGGTTACGCCGACGCGGACACCAACGCCGACGCCGACGCTCGGGTGACTACAATAGCTCTACTTATTCTTATCGAATAGTCGAGCTAAAAAGGGGCATAATTCTGTCAAAATGCTTGATAGAGTTTCCTCCTCTTGTCTACAGGTTGGGGTCATGATGGTGAACAAGTGTGCAAAGTTTCAAAGCCATATGTCAATGGACTTTGAAAATATTTGAACTATTACAAAAACTTTAACGTAAATTCTAAGTCGAAAAAGGGGCATAATTCTGTCAAAATGCTTGATAGAGTTACCTCCTCCTGTCTACAGGTTGGGGTCATGATGGTGAACAAGTGTGCAAAGTTTCAAAGCCATATGTCTATGGACTTTGAAAATATTTGAACTATTACAAAAACTTTAACATAGGTGGTTACGCCGATGCGGACGCCGACGCTCGGGTGACTGCAATAGCTCTACTTATTCTTATCGAATAGTCGAGCTAAAAATATATATACACTGACCATCAAAACAATACCCACACTTCTTATTTTTCTTGTTTTCTTGCAAAATGTAAATATTCTGAATCAAATACAGTCTTCTTGCTTTCTTGTAACACATACTTATCAAATGACTAAAGTTTAAACTACACAAGAGTCATGAACAGTAATAGTAGTTGTGAATAAGTTAGTACTCAAATCTAACAATCCCTGCATTGAGAAGCAGAGCTTCATCACATAACGCTTAATTTTTTATTTTTTTTTTACTCGGGTTTTACGTGACACCAACACAGTATAGGTCATTTGGCGACGTTCCAGCTTTTACTGGTGGAGGAAGACCTCAGGTGCCCCTCCGTGCATTTTTCCAGGCACGAACGGGCACCTGAGTAGAACCACCGACGTTTCGTAAGCTAGCTGGATAGCTTCCTCACATGAAAGAATCTGAAGTCCCTGTTAGGATTCGAACCCAAAGCGGTGTAATGCTTAATTAACCACCCTCATACAACAAACTAAGTTACATCATTCAAGAAGGCAAAAAGGCAGAATATTTTTCAACTTCTAATTTCAACAGGTTTTGACAGGTTTCAAGTCATCCAGTTATAGCAGTAAGTAATAAGACCAGCAATGTCCATGCACATAAAAAAGTCTTCTGCATATTTAATTCACAACACTGAGTGAAAGTAGGTCAATTACAGAAAACATACCCCACTCTAATGGGTTTACACTTGTAATACATGTATACACTATACCTCTGATAAAATCCTTAACTTGATACCCTTCCACTGGGTTCTGTGTTGGAAACATCTTGGGTATTTCTGCACTATGAACAAAAGCCTACAAAATAAATATAATTTGAATCAGGCATTTCGTTAATTCAGTACTGATTTCACTATCAACTCTTCCGGACAATACATTACTAGTTACTTTGATTTCTTTATTAAACAGGACTTACAGCACAGAGCAAAACATGTCCATAAGTCATGTTCACCCTTGTTCCACATGAGATATGAATAGTAAAGTTTTGGCCAAGTTTTCTAAATTTTATAATACTGACCTACAGGGTCATGGCCACAGTGAGATCAAGGTCATGTGTCTCTAATATTATGTGAAAATTAGGCACTTGTCCAGAGATATGTTGTGTTCATACTATGTTGTGTTCAAGTATGAGGCACCTAGCTGAAGCTTATGGAATAAAGATGATATTGCCAAAGATAAGATTGTCCATAAATAGATTTCCAGATCAGACAATTAGCAACTATATCCCCTGATCTATCAACGAATTGATTGGGGCAAGAAAAAGTGTAAACCTTTAATTTACAGTATTATTTTAGCAACTATATTGTAGAATAAGTGGTTTTAAGTTACCAACCTTCAACTTGTCAACAAACATTTAAATGAAAGAAAATAAGAATTTTACATACAGTTATCCCAAGATCATCTATGTCTCTGTTTTTGCCATCATCCAAACACAATAACTGTACAACTAATCCAGTATCCAATATAGATGTTACCACGGCAACTGCTATATCCTTCATCTGTAAACTCTGAAATTTTAAAGAGGATATACTGACACATCAAAAGCATCAAAATACAGAATAATTAAATTTACTGTTGAAAATGTTCTTAAAAAACAACAACCTTTATCTGGGTAAATTAACTTGTCAAAAAAAGAAATAATGTATACCGGTATATCTTGAACTAACAAACGAAAGAACGAACTAACAAACGAAAGAGCGAACTAACTAACTAACCAACTAACTAACTAACTAAATAACCAGCTAGCTGAATAACTAGCTAATTGAATATCTAATTAGATATCTAGCTAACAGAATAACTAGTGAACTGAATGACAAGCTAAATAACTTACTGAATAACTAGCTAACTGAATGACTTAGTATAACAAGCAATTATCATAGTATTGCAAGCAATCCATAAGTCCCCTACCGGATAGAACCCCAGCAACATTCTGATGGGCCATTGGCCATTCACTAATGTGTAAATTTTTCTCTATTTTAAGTAAATTTGTTGGAAATGTTCTTTAAAAGTGATCACAGGAAAAAGTTTTTATGAACAGACAGACAGACGAACTGAAGGACACTCTAAAGTTAATATTTGAAACATCCCTGTTACCAAAATATAACATTTTAAAAAGCAAAATTCTTAAAGAGGAGATAACTCTGGAATTAAAGATGCAATTTCATAAAAAGTTTCAGCTCTTTTTGACTAGTCACAAATATTGTTATATTTGCCATGTTTTAAGCCTATTTGTTGCCAAGGCAACCAATATTTTTTCAAAATAGGGGGAACTGATAACACCTGCATAATCTCAAGATTGCCATCTACCAATATGTCAAGTTTCATAAAAATATTTCCAGTACTTTTTGAGTTACCACTGGATTCAGTTTATGTGTAAAATTTGCCATATTTTCAGTCTATGTGTTGCCATAGCAACCAGAATTTTCAACATAGGAAGAAAAGAAAAAAACGTGTATAATCTCCAGACTGCCATCTACACATATTACAAATTTCATAAAAATATTTCTATTACTTTTTGCGTTAACACTGGATCCAGTTTATGTGTAAAATTTGCCATATTTTCAGTCTATTTGTTGCCATAGCAACCAGAATTTTCAACATCGGAAGAAAAGAAAAAGACGTGCATAATCTCCAGACTGCCATCTATCCATATATCAAGTTTCATAAAAATATTTCCAGTACTTTTTGCGTTATCACTGGATCCAGTTTATGTGTAAAATTTGCCATATTTTCAGCCTATTTGTTGCCATAGCAACCAGAATTTTCAACATAGGAAGAAAAGAAAAAGACGTGCATAATCTCCATACTGCCATCTATCCATATATCAAGTTTCATAAAAATATTTTCAGTACTTTTCAAGTTATCGCGGGATCCAGTTTTGTGGACGGACGGACTGACGGACTGACAGACAGACGGACGGACAGACGGACGGAGGGTAAACCTAAAGTCCCCTCCGGTAAACCGGTAGGGGACTAATAACACATCCTAAATAGCACATAAAACACAAAAGTAAAAGGACAACCTCATTCTTATGACATGAGCATTATAGGCCCTTAGCGTTCTAGGAATAAAACATAAATTAAATACTCACATAATACAGATGTTTTCTAGCAGTGTGTGGATCAATACCCATAAACGTCTCCAGGGCTGGCATCTTGGCATAGGAATCTGAAACAATATTTACCTGAATCAAAACAAGCTGCCATGGTACAAAATCCAGACAGTACAATGTATAAGTTGACTTGAACAATATGTGTACAGTATACATCTAAATGGCATTGGACATCTGTAACTCTAAAAAACTTAAAATGACCTAAATCAAATGGCAATGCTATTTAGGGGATAATAATCTTCAAGGAATTTTGAGAGGGGATGAGAGATTGTGATGTATGCTTATCACGAATTTAAAAGCTGTCAAACAACATCTTAACGCAGGAAATTGATTGAAAATGGTGATAAAAGGGTATTGGATACCATGTAAAGATGCAATCACTAGCTATTAACTTTGACAGAGAGGTCTTGCTTGTGAATTGTTACTAGGGAAACTTTTTTAAACCCCATTAATCACCCACAGGTGATTAACATTTCCACAGTTAGTGTCGGCAGTCAGCATTTGGGGAGGTCGCAGGTCTATCTGGTTTGAATTTTTTTTTTTTGATAAAAAACCTGAATGGACTGATTAAAATTAAAAAGACTGGAACAACAGTCTTAAACGGGTTAAACATTTAATTACCCTAGAAAACTTTTAAAGGGAAAAACAACTTTTTGTAAAACATCACTTCAAGCTGCCCTTTGTTTCTAATTTTCTTTTTGGTAAAATGTGGGCTTTTTTTGAAAAAAACCCACAAAAAACTGGGGCCCTGAAAAAAAGGTAAAAATACATACTTGTAAAAAAATTAAATTTTTTAGAAGCCCCCAAATTTATTGAAATAATTCATATTAATTTATTCTGTGAATATATAAAAAAAATTGATAAACCGAAATTGAATATAAAACTATGCTGACAACAACCATGTAAATCCAATTTAATTGCAAGAGTCAAGTAATTGTAATATCCAACTTATTCTTAAAACCAGGGTTTCTGCCAGTGGAAATTTGGGAAATGGGAAATTTTACTCCTTGATTTTGGCTTGTAAATACCAAAATGTAATGAATTTCCTTCTTTACTTATGTAACAAGAACTTCGAATATCAGACATTTTGCAGTAGTCTCTGACTTTCAAATTTTGGAACTTAATGGACGTCATGTTTAAAACTTTTGACTACTTTTACTTGCTTTCATGTATTTGATTATATTATCAATGATTAAAAAAGCAAAATGATAAGACTTATTATATCTATACAAAATCTATCAGTATGAATGTGTGAATGCATGAACAAGTTTACATTGCATGGACAACTATCTACTTTAAACAACTATAGAAACTTGACAACATTTACTGGATTTCAGGCATCAGACTAATCTATATAATCAATAAAAAAGAAAAGAAAAATGGGAAAGAAAAATATTTGGGATTCATACTCAATTTCAGGCATCTGTGACCTATGCTTCTGTAGATGAAGGAAAATATTAGGAGGAACCCGTTCTTGTTCAAGTTGAAGCTGCCGCAGGAAGTCTGGTCCATGAAACTCCACGGCACGGCCTAACAAAACTTCATCCATGGTTACCTTCACTCTAATCTTCCACTTTACAGTTCTATAAATTTATTATGCTATATCAATGTCTTTGCCTGAAAATAAAAAAAATTCATTGAAGATTTTGTGCAACACTTTTTTATGAGGCATGTCTTTTTAATTTTAAATACCATACAAAAATGCATGGTCATGATAGAACTTACAATGGTAAAAAATCAGGTTATATTAACTTTTATAACAAAGGGGTATCTAAGATTATAGGAAGGTAAACTTTATAGTAACAAAAATAACTAACATTGGTACAATGTACATGGAAGTCTTCACAAGGGAAAAAACTTGAACAAATCACTCAGGTTGAATACAATATTTACCTCCTCTGACAGTTATCCAATATAATTCTAATACTAGAATTTAGTATCAGTTAAAAATATACTTGTAACCAAAAATTTACCCAGAGCCATTCCTTTGAAATTTCATTAACTTAAAGCTTAAATGAGCAACAACCTTTGCTGCCCAATTTCATATGTGAGGGTACATTGGTACACTGAAGTTCAAATATGTAGCAAGGAACATGTTTTTGTAAAGAAAAAAAAATCATGATATTAATGAACAGCATTTTCAACTAGTATTACTACCAACTAACACAGGCACGGACTCATCACTTAAAGCTGCAATCCAGCAATATAGTGGACATAACAATCAGACTATCCCAAACATTCATTTAAAATTTGATGATTCTGAAGACTTTACTCTGCCTGCATGTAACCCTGCCCTGCATGTAGAAGTTTGGGCATGAATGACACACTGTAGTGCATGCTGCATCCCTGTTTGGAACTCCCCACCATTCCACAAAGCTGATTTATTGATATATTTCTGAGGTTGGCTAGCTTGGTAAAACAATGGATCCTTCTAATATTAATACTAAACCCAAACAATAATTGCTACAGTCTTATTGAATGCAGTGAATAATTGAGAATATTGTGTGTCATTATAAAGCCTTTTTTCAAAGCCGCAAGTCCATTGTTAATGTCAAAAAATACTATGACCGTATTGATGGCCTCCCTATCGGATAAAAATACCGTGTTCCGAAAGTAAGATACGTTCATGCTAATTTCACGAGTGCTTCTAAACGAATAGCGCGCATAAAATGACCAACATTGAATATATATAGAACAAGAATAGCAGTATGTTCTTAAATCAAAACTATCAAATCTTTCGCTCTAATTTCAGTTCTTTCTTTAAAGTGATATTATGCCCATCCAATTAAATGGTCAGTGAACAGGTAAAACTCAAAATAACTCGACACTTTATCATAATTGTGATCAATTTTATATTTTACTTTGAACTAATGATCAATAAACATGAAGTTGAACAACGGAAATTTCTATAAATATTTCATTAAGAATTTATCAGTAAAGCTCAATTCTGATAGGAGCGTGACAGTCTTTTTAAATTTAAGTTGTTTTTATATTGTATCATAAACATTTTTCATTGTTGATTATTGGTCACTGTTTTGGTGCCAATGAGCATTTTTCTGGCATAAGCAGGTGCCCAAGTAGAACCATCAACCTTCAATCAACTAGATAGGAACCATCTTTAAAAGGTTGTCACACTAAAGTGTATGCATTAACATGTAACAACCTATCAAAAATAGGTTTAAGATAATTAAGGTGTACATCAATTCTGCATACATGTACATTTTACACAAACTGACATATATGTCAATGTTAATTGCTATACCCATAGACTGAAAACAAATTTTAAACACATAATCTGAATAGTCTAGGCTGTACCTTAAAGGGCGTTACATATAGGTTTTATATGCTTCTCAAATGGTTGCAAAAAAAGTGGTCAGAAAATGTATAAAATAAACAGCACATCATTGAAATGTATTGTCCACTAATTGGAAGCATTATGATGACAACATTAACAAATGACAATTTGTTTTTTAACACTGGCAGTCACTGAATTTAAGATCACAAATTCCAGTTTTGAATTTATTCTACTATATTTTATTTTTAACTAAATTTTCTTAAATTTTTTACTGGCCCGAACTAATATTCACTGGCCATGGGCCACCGGGCCAGTGCTAAATTTGATGACTGCTCTGACTATAGCCTGTTATATACAACTATAAATATTTTATTGCATTTAAACAACATGTACCATAACATAAATACAATTTCAATAGTATTAAAATTATACAAAGACATTTGAAAGACCATGCTCTATGTTGTGATCTGTATCTTTTTTATTAAAGTACATCATAACATGTATATAATTTCATACATTTATCACAAACTTTCAATGCTATTGTAAAAACATGAACAAACTATGGCTTTAATTGGGCTCCAAGTAAACCTGCAATTTAGATTAGCCTGTTGCCTGGCATCTTTTTCCAACACTTGACAAGTCACTTTTGGGTTCTGTAATAAAATAAACATTAAACAAATGTAACAAATGTCAAACTAAAACAGCATTTACAGAACATGAAAATTAATTGTTAACAAGAGGGCTACTGTGTCACAAACTATGCCCACCCATATGCCCAGTCTCGTAATAGTGAACATTTACCTCAAAATCCCACAATTCATTATAATGTTCATTCTTATCTGACCTTTGACCTCTGCATGTTCCCTTGACCAAGGCCAAATTGAAGGGGCCTAAATTAAATGCAGAAACCTGCCTCACAATGCTGAACATTACTTTTAATGTCTTACATAAAACTTTTATAAGTTATCAATAAAATATCTGTAAGTCCCTACCCTCTTCATTTTAAATGAAAGAAATCACTGCAATATAGACTTACCAAAATTGCAGGAATAGAATGTCACAAAAGCCTTGCGGGACTAAAACTTTTTCATTTTTCGTTGTTTACTTCTGGTTGTGAATCGAAATTGTTGTAGTTGGTATCAAAAAAAAAATAGTCGTTGACATAGTTGCCGACAAAAATCAGTTTTTGCTGCTTCGGAACGAATTGTTGTACCTCTAGTTATAATTATAGTGATGTCTTGAAATAGAACACTCGATGATATATGATGCTTACTATTTGTGTACTGATGATACACAAATTGGTAAACATACCAATTGGGTTATCATAAACCAATTTGTGCATTGTGCTTGACAATATACTTGACAGGTCTGTTTTAAGGCACTAGTCAATAGCAACCATAACCCTTCCACACGTTGGCCTATATGAAATCACAGACACTTACATGTAGTTATGTCAGTCACTCCCCTCCTTGATCCGGACTTGCATACATCACAGCTAAATTTAATTTGCAAACCCTACGTCATAAACTATTTTTGCATATTATTACAACCTGGTCACATGTCTTGAACATAAAACTTGCTGTCCGCTGTTTTGGCAATATTTAAACAAGAGGGCCATGATGGCCCTGAGGTCGCTCACCTGTATATAGGCCCCCCCACCCCCGGGCCAATTTTTACCCAAGGGCTTTTATTTGTTTATTTGAACAGACTTGGTAGACACCCATAAGAAGATGTTTCATGCTAAACATCTAAGTCCTAGCTCATTGGGTTTTTTAAAAGAAGATTTTTTAAAGTTTTTACTATACACATATAGTTAAAAACAATGACACCCTGGGCAGGGCCAGTTTTGACCCCCGGGCTTTTATTTGAACAAACTTTGTTGATATTTACTTAAAGATGTTTCATGCTTAATATCTAAACTCTAGCTATGTGGGTTTTTTCAAAGAAGATTTTTAAGTTTTTGCTATACACATTTAAGGAAAATCAATGACCCCCCCCCCCAGGCGGGGCCAGTTTTGACCCCAGGGCTTTTATTTGAACATACTTGGTAGACACCCATTAGAACATGTTTCATGCTAAATATCTTAGCTCTAGCTCTTTGAGTTCTTTAAAAGAAGATTTTTTAAGTTTTTACTATATGCATATAGGGAAAATCAATGACCCCCTGGGGCGGGGCCAATTTTGACCCCAGGGCTTTTATTTGAACAAACTTGGTAGACACTCATTAGAAGATGTTTCATGCTAAATATCTTAGCTCTAGCTCATTGGGTTCTTTAAAAGAAGATTTTTTAAGTTTTTACTATATGCATATAGGGAAAATCTATGACCCGCTGGGGCGGGGTCAATTTTGACCCCAGGGCTTTTATTTGAACAAACTTGGTAGACATTCACTAGAAGATGTTTCATGCCAAATATCTAAGCTCTAGCTCTTATGGTTCTTTAAAAGAAGATTTTTTAAGTTTTTACTATATACATATAGGGAAAATTAATGACCCCCGGGGTGGGGCCAATTTTGACCACAGGGCTTTAATTTGAACAAACTTGGTAGACACTCACTAGAAGATGTTTCATGCTTAATATCTTAGCTCTAGCTCTTTGGGTTCTTTAAAAGAAGATTTTTTAAGTTTTTACTATATGCATATAGGGAAAATCAATGACCCCTGGGGCGGGGCCAATTTTGACCCCAGGGCTTTTATTTGAACAAACTTGGTAGACATTCACTAGAAGATGTTTCATGCTTAATATCTAAGCTCTAGCTTATACGGTTCTTTAAAAGAAGATTTTTTAAGTTTTTACTATATGCATATAGGGAAAATCAATGACCCCCCGGGGCGGGGCCAATTTTGACCCCAGGGCTTTTATTTGAACAAACTTGGTAGACACTCACTAGAAGATGTTTCATGCCAAATATCTTAGCTCTAGCTCTTTGGGTTCTTTAAAAGAAGATTTTTTAAGTTTTTACTATATGCATATAGGGAAAATCAATGACCCCCTGGGGCGGGGCCAATTTTGACCCCAGGGCTTTTATTTGAACAAAAATGGTAGACACTCACTAGAAGATGTTTCATGCCAAATATCTAAGCTCTAGCTCTTAAGGTTGTTTAAAAGAAGATATTTAAAGATTTTTCTTTCGGTTGCCATGGCAACCAGAGTTCTGCATGGAATTAAATTCTTTGAACAATTTTTAAAGGTGACCACCAAAGGAACATTCCTGTGAAGTTTGGATGAAATTGGCTCAGTGGTTTATGAGGAGATGTCATTTAAAGCAAAAGTTTACGGACGGACGGACGCCGGACGAAAAGCGATCACAAAAGCTCACCCTGTCACTTTGTGACAGGTGAGCTAAAAACTCCCTAAAATATCATAATTTCATAAAGGCAACAACGTAATACCCCTTTGATGTGTAAAGAACTGTTTTGCACACTCTATAGTCATTTCATGCCAAGATCCAGACATAATTCTCTAATGTGCATTTTTTCTCAAATCACATCTGAAAGAATTTCATTCAGCCAATTCTAGAGCATGTGAATATTGCTGCTTCTTAGCATAATTCAAATAAAATGGACATTTATACGCTTACTCTAAGTTACTGTAAAATTATTCTTGCAAACAGGTTAAATCAGGATATGTTTTATTTTGATAACCTTGTATCCACTTGGGATATGTGATCAGTGATTTTTTAAAAAAATTTTCACAACAACCCATACCCCTGAAATTGTGAATTTTTAGCGCGATAATCTGTCAAATTGTGAAAAAATAAACAAGAATAAATCATCACCTGTAGTCACTTTATTCATACATTTTAATAATTATATTCATAGTTTCAGCTTTCTTCTTTTTATTCCCTCAAATATATCAATCAAATTCTCAAGATTGTCATTTGTCAGTTCATTATTTTGTTTGGTACTGAAAAGCAATCCTGCCAATTGTGAATTTTTTACACATTTTTGTGAAATTTTTATGTGTTTTTGGCATTGTGAAGAGGCCTTTTTTTTTGGGTCAAAATCAACCAAAAAAAATCACTGGTGGTGGAACTGTACCAGGTATCAATAAAGTGTTATTTTAATGCCACTGATTGAAAATAATTTGTTACTGTTTTTTGTATCGCCGATTCGATGCTGACATAAGGAGTGTTAAGCGATACCAGTGAAAAACCTGTCGCTGTTCATACCGGTTTTAACTGGATGACTAAATAACCTTATGACACAGGGTTTTCTTTTCATGCCAATACAAGTTTGGCTCAGATTTAGACATGCCCATGGCTTGATGCTGCCCATTATCCTGTGCCATTTTCATTTTTCAGCTTGTCATAGGCAGATCTCTGCTGTACGTTTTTATTCAATACCGTTGTATACCACTACCAGTGTAGTCCCGCATGATGAATAGCTTCAAATGTCTACTCATCCTGCATGCTTTGCTACTTTTCCTGCATTTTGTGCATGATTTTCAAGAAAAACTTTGCTGATGCAATAGACCCCTGGAATTCTAATGATCAGGTTGATTACATTTGAAATGAACCAAAACCAGAAACCAACCTTGTGTTTCAGGCTATGTATAAATCTCCCACTATATATGCATTTTTAGGCACATTCCAGTCACACCTGTAAGGCTCGCCGCTGTATCCAATTAACAATGCGTTCAAAGTTTTATAAAGTGCGTGATTTATACATACCCTAAGACACAATCTTTGTTTTTCCATCTTTAAATGTAAACAAAGTGATTTCGACAATTCTAGCAGACTATTTCATCTGCGAAATTCCAATCAACATGAATCATACATAACCTAAAACACAAGCTTTGTTTCTGGTTTATCATCATTTAATGTAAAGGAACTGATTATGAGAATTCTAGTGGCACATTTCATCAGTGAATTTCCACTTGTTGTCCTGGACTAGCATACATGTACAACAATTTTATCTATCTATCTCTGAGTACTGCCAACCCCTCTCGCGAGTGTTATAGGCAGGAAATTGTGGGCGTCGGGTGTGTTAGTGAAAGGTGTGAGAGAAAGTAAAAACCTGAAAATGAACATAATCAGGACAGTGAGAGACGTTGAAAACTTCAAGTCATTGTTAAAATATTTTTATTAGTAAGGGTGAGAGAAAGATTTAAAAGTAAAAACACACCAAGTCAACTAATACTGTATCTTAACCACTGCCTGTTTGTATTGATCTAGATCAGGCAGGGTGACAATGTTCCTTGGGAGCTGGTTCCAAAGTGCGATACAGTGGGGGAAGAAGGAGAACTTATGGTAGTCTGATTTAACCTGTATTTTCCTAAGAGAGAGGGGATGCATATGTCTAGTAAGCCTAGATGGAGTTTTAATGTAGGTGGAAAGGCTAATGGCTACTAGATTATGGTAAATTTTAAAAAACATAATAAGTCTAAAGTCTAGTCTGCGATGCTCGAGAGAACGCCAGCCAAGATCTTTCTGCACGACTGTAACTGATGACAATGGGGAGTAATCCTGTTTTACCCAGCGTATCGCTCGTCTTTGGACCATCTCTATTTTTTGGATGTTTGATTGTGTGTAGGGGCTCCAAACAGTTGATGCATATTCTAGCTGGGGTCTCACTAGGGATTTATAAACTAGTTGTTTTACTTTTTCATTTTTTGCATTGATATTTCGTTTTATGAATCCTAGGGTTTTATTTGCATTTGATGTAATTCTTGAGATATGTATGTTGTAGTTTAGGTCTGTGGACAAGTCAAGGCCAAGGTATTTTGAGCTAGGAACTGATGTTAAAGCTTGGCCATGAAGGAAGTACTTGTTGTTGATGACTTTTTTGTTTTTAGTGATGTGAAGGACTTGACATTTTGAGGGGTTGAATTCCATGTCCCACTCACTTTCCCAGATTTGCATCTTATTGAGATCCTCCTGAAGGGATTGTGAGTCTGAGGACGAGTTTATAGTAATGTAAACAACAGTGTCATCAGCAAAGAGGCGAATTTGAGACTTGGAGACAGAAGACGGAAGTTCATTAATGTAGATCAGAAAGCAGAGTGGACCAAGGACGGACCCTTGGGGGACGCCAGAGTTTACAGGGACTTCTGTAGAGTGTTCATCTTCCAGTACAACAGTTTGGCTCCGATCTATAAGGAAGGAACATGTCCAATAGAGAATTTGTGTGGAGACACCGTTTTCTTGTAGGGTAAGGAGAAGTTTACGATGATTTACTTTGTCAAAGGCTTTGCTAAAGTCAAGGAGAATAAGATCTGTTTGTTTCCCTGCTGAGATGTTGTTGACAAGGGAGTCTGTTAGTTCAATAAGCTGTGTTTCACATGAGCGTTTCTCCCTAAAGCCATGTTGAAGGTCGAGGAGAATGTTGTGATTACTGAAGTGTGAAGAGAGATGTGAGGCGACAATGTGTTCGAGCGTTTTGCAAAGGATACACGTTAATGAAATCGGTTGATAATTGGCTGGATCTGTGCTGTCACCTTTTTTGTAAATAGGGCAAACATAGGCTTTGGTCCAGTCAGAGGGAATTGTACCAGAGCAGACTTCCCGAAAGTTGAAAAAAACTGTCAGACATTCGGTCTGACAAACCATGAAAATCTGTCGGACCGAAACAAAATATGTCGGACCAAATAAAATTGATCAAATCAAAGAAAAACTTGTGTTTGTATTTCTAAGACACTTTCTGTTTTTTATTTTTTCGCCGTAAAAATCGGCACAATCCGTACAGCGCATTTTCATCTCCTCCCTGTCATACACCAATGATTCATGGTTCTGCTTTCATTTTTCATTAAATTTTGTCTCAGGTCTAATATTTTCATCATTTTATTGCTTTTCTGTGCACTCTTCTGGCGTAGATTTTCGGTTTTTCCAAGGTTTCGCACCTTTAGCGACGCCATTTTGTATACATGCGGCTTGGATAAAAGCCGGACAGTCGGACCGATCCGGAATAAAAAATTGTCGGACCTGATCAAAATTTATCGGACATGTCCGTCGGACCGACGTATTTCGGGAAGTCTGCCAGAGGATAAAGATTTTTGGAATAGAATTGTGATAATATCTGTGATTTCATTCCTCAGTTCTTTGAGGACAACCGGCCGAACAAGGTCTGGGCAGAATCCGGATTAGCTCGGCCCTAAAACATACTCGGCCCCCCGAGTCAGCTCGGCCCTATTCCAACTCGGCACGGGTCAACTCGGCCCACTTTTAAAAATGGGTAAAGGTTATCAAAGGACTCCTATTGTCACGGGCTATTATTGTCAATCAATGTGTATGTTAAAGATACCGATTAATTAGGTGATAATTATGATTGACTCATTCATTCAAATTTGATTAGAAGCTTATGCTATTAAGTAAACACGTTTTTGTTTCATATTTTTTTGAAAATTACTTTACAAATGAAATGCATCTAAGGAAACATAATTTTATTATATCTTTATTCACAGGCACAAGTATCGGACCTGGGAAGAAAAAATATGAAGTATTTTTATCAATCTGTTCATATTTTTTCTTCCCAGGTTCGATAATCATGCCTGTGTCTATATTAATTTTATCGAATTTGCAAGACAAATAAATAACTTTTTTTTCTAAATATACTTTATTTCAGCAGAGGTACAATTTACGTATAATTATATAATAATAATAAGATATTTCTTATTATTCATTTACCTTAACAACATGCAAAGCAAAGTAAATACGTTATAGGCCTATATATTTTTGTAAAGTGGGCCGAGTTGACCCGTGCCGAGTTGACCCGTGCCGAGTTGGTATAGGGCCGAGTTGACTCTTTTCCGTCTGGGCATGCAGCTTTATCTATCTTTAGGTTAGCAAGAAGTTTCAGCACCCCATTTTTGCTGACAGATATATCATCCATTTGAGGGTATTTACAGTATTTAACTATTTTTTGGGGTCAAGGTAATAGAGTTTTTGCATGCAAGTTTGTTTTCGAGACAGTGGAGAAAACTGATTGGAACTGCATGTTCAATATATTGGCCTTGTCTCGGTTGTTTGATTTAAGATAGCCTGTTTTGTATTCATCCTGTCTCGATCATAACTAATAGAATAAATACGAGTGGACGAGTGGAATTTTCGATACCCATTATACGAAATTTCCTGTTTGCCTGCAAGTTTTTTCGCTATAACAAACATGTGACACATTGTGGGAAAGGTTTATCATGTTTAAATTATGTGCTGCGATTTGAAGGCCCACCCTCCTGTGACAGTGAGACTCAATGTCACACCAGAGATTGTAAAATACCCACTACAAGCCGCAGCACAGTGAGATGGTCCTACCACTGGCCACTTGAAAATAAGGAATAAAGTCGGTGTTTTTCTCATGCACAGCGGCATAATAAATATATATTACCCCACCCACCATCAAAACAAACAAAAAGTTTGCAGAAGCCTAGTCCAACTAATTAGACTTGTCAAAGAGACACCGAGATAATTTTGGACGGGCGCTGTCTTTTTCCAAGTCCAACCACGAACTGCATTTTTATGCACGGACGCTTCCCAATTAGAAGTTGTTGGGAGCGAAAACTAGAAAAGTTTCAAAGAAACGGTCTACATTACCTGAAAGAGAATCGTTTTTTATGCAAGGTTCCAAATTATCATACTTCAAAGTCGAACAGAAGTCTAAATATTCCACTTTAATTTTTTTAATCGTTGAAAATTATTGAAAGCGGCCATATTGGAAAACGGTGTCATGATAAAATTGTAAACACTGGTAAAATCCATGGTGTAACACAGGTATCGGCGGCAATCGATTGTATTTGCCAAGCTTTATTATACAATTTGTTTATGTTATTTATATGAATTATTGCAGGAATAACTCTTTTATTCACACACAAATATTTCAGCATTAAAAAGAGAATGTGTAAAGGAAATTATGATAACCTTACTTAGAAATTAAATAGTTTATGATGTCCGATGTCAGATCATACTGCATTTAAGTCCGTTTAAATTGTCAAATTAGATATTATTAAGTTGGTTTTTTTAACATCTGTGATCATTAGGTGAAAATTTCTGAACTAACTTTTTATTTTATAACCCTGCCATGAATTTCCCACATACAAAATACAATGTAATTGTAGGTACATCTTAATGAATTAATAATTATACTATACATGATGAAGCAAAGAAGAATTTCAATTTATATTACACTCCATATCAATTTCTAGTTTATTATCTTTAAAAGAAATTGAGGACGGTTGTGTATGGGAAGAAGTTCAAAACAACCAAAAATAACTTTAAAACTCTGAAAAAAAAATCTTAAAATTTCAAACTATAAAATGGAATTTCAGACAGTCGATCTCAGTAAAATATAATTGTCGCACAGATTTGACGGGGTTAATGATAAAAACACAGCAAGCGGAAATTTAGTGACCGTTATTTAGATGTTGAATAGCATAACAATGTAAGACAGATGGGAGAAATGTTGGAACGACTGTCGCAAAAGGCACCAAAACCTCTGATACCCATTAAAAATTCCATGTTATCTAGTTCCCGTTGAACGGCACCTCGATTGAAAGTTCCATGATTACCGCCGTATTATGTACACATCTGTGGATGTTGATTAAAAATTTCAACATTATTGTGTTTAAGTGATCAATTCTGTTTAAACCGGCGAAAGGGAGCACTTGAACCTACCAGAGCCGTCTTTGGCACTCCTGTGTATTTATGTTTCGATTTTGCAGTTTCAGGCGTTTTTGGTGGTTTTTTTTGAAGGGTGGATACATGATTCAGAGTCAACTCGTCCCCTGGTCAACTCGTCCTCTGGTCAACTCGTCACCTTTTTGGTCAACTCGTCCCTTGGACAACTCGTCCCCTGGTCAACTCATCCCCAACTCGTCCCCCCCCCCCAATAAATTATCATAGACTGTTTAAAATAATACATTATAAAATTACTGAATTTGACATATTTTGACGCTTTTTGTATGCGAATATTTGGAGGTTTTTTTGTTGTTAATTAAATTATATCATGACACGTGCCTTTGGTAATTTTAAAGTAAACACATAGTAATTTGATAACAGGATTTTAAAGACCACATTTGCCTCTGTGGTTGGATACGTATATAACATATTAAAAAGAAAACGCGTGTCTTTAATTAGAAATTATAACAAATCGGCGTGAAAATCGTTGCCAAAGGGGTTGTTATAAAAATTTTTATTTTCCAAATGTCGACTTTGTTTTTGAATGGTGTATGGTCAAATATGTGAAAATGTTGAATTAAATACAATTAATACATTCAATATGTTGACTTGTATTATACAAGAAATTCTGGAACTCGGTTTAATACAAGCTCTCTTTGAGATCAATTTAAAGATTTATTTATGGAAATTTTAATATTAATCTTTACTTATTATTAGATGGCAATTGAATATTTAGTAATTACTTTATGTTTTCAATTAGTTATTAATATCCACGGCAAATATCATTGTACGGATTTTTTATTTAAAAAAAAATAATGAAAAAAAAAAAATACTAACTCTTTCAAAAGGCATGTAGTGTTTATACAACTCCTATGATAATGGACCATAAAATATTACAATGAAATTCAATTTTAAAAAAAATCAGAAACAATTGACAATTTCACAACAAACAATTATCATGTTTTTAATTGACACGATCCCTTCTATAATGAGATCAATACGCACCGGACATAAAGTTTTTAGCACTTCCAATTTCTGTTAATCTGTCGTCAGTCTTTAATCCATTCAGGGGAGGAGGAAAAAAATCAAAGAGTTGGACTAATTTTTAGTTTTAATTATCATTAAAAACTCCGATTAATTAAACATTAATTGAATGTTTGCAAACTTACCTGTCTTTGTAATCTTACATCAAAGCTATGCAAACGTGGTTAGATAAAGATCATTAAAATTTAACGTAAAAAAGACGTTATTTTATTAATATTTCGATATCAATCAAATTCATTATAAATTTTACATAAAAAGTACTATTTAAAGACATTGATTTACAACATAATAGTGACGAATAGATCGAACGTAGGGGACGACGATTTGACCAATATTAGGGACTGAGTTGACTCTTTGAGGACGAGTTGACCAAAAGTAGGGGACGAGTTGACCAAAAAGGTGACGCAGTTGACCAGAGGACGAGTTGACTAGGGGACGAGTTGACCGGATTGCGGATACATGAATGTGGATAAGTTTTTTCTGTTTCTTTACATTTCTTTGCTTGTTTGCCGAACCTTGTATTGATAATCATTATCCTGTTTGTTACGGTTCGGTATACATGTATACAATATGATAAACAAGATGAACAAGGAAAGGCGGCGTTCAATGAACGCAAAACCCCCACACGACCCAGGAACATGAACCATTGGCAAGGAGCCCAGGAAGGATCCTAAATTAAAAACGGGAAAGGGCGGCAAAGGAAAGAAGCACGGTCAGGCTTATCACTAAAATGTAACTGAGAAGGAAATCAAAGAAAATAAATAAAATGAATGATTAATAAGGACACAAAGTTAACGAGCACAGGGGAAGGGGATAGGAAATCGTCGGGGAGGGGGCGAAATAAAGAAAATAAAACTAGGGGCAAAAGGGAAGATACTTTCTACCAAGAGGAAAAACAACAAGGGAACACAAACAAAAGTGTCACCAAAACAGTATGAAACAGGACCCACTAAGTTAACGGGGCACAGGAGAACGGGGATAGAAATTCGGGGGAGGGGGCGAAATAAAGAAATAAAACTAGGGGCTAAAGGGAAGAAACTTACCAATAGGACGAGAAAACAACAAGGGACACAAACAAAAGTGTCACCAAAACAGTATGAAACAACAAGACATACACCTTATAACATTTATAAGTCTCTTAATTCCGTTCATTTGAAAATTCTGATCTTCCTCCAATGACTTTTTTTTAATATCCTCTACTTTTAAAATTTATTTCAATTAAAATATGTGACCCTTCCTTTTATAGTTACACAGCATATGGCTGGATCACAATAAAGTTCCTTTTTTTAGTAAATTAATAAAGTATGTCAAGAAGACATTTAAACTTTATCAATAGGTTTAATATGGTATTATATATCGGCAATTCGGTGAAAAAGAGCTTCTTGAAAATATTATTTTGTACAAATACTGAATAATTTGAAGTGTATTTCAAATAGTTTCCTTCAATATTTCTTTTTACGTTCTTAATTGTCATATAAATATGCATGTATAAATGAAGTCAGTATTTTATCCGAGAGTGCATTTGGCAGTCATTAGCAGTAAACAAGAAGCAGGCAAAAACCACCAAAATTGATAATGTTGAGGTACATGTATTAAAATATTTAAAAAAAAAAAAAAAAAAAATATTAAACAACAGGTACTTTACGGAGGCCTATTTGCGACCATTGCATTTTAGGTTAAATACAATGATAACCCTTTTCAATAGTATTTAATAATGCACACGTTTATTAAAAAATAATGAATAGATTTATTTCCCCCGATATTTTTGTTTAAATTTAATCCTCATCCGGCGTAACCCCCCACACTTACCTGCTAGAAACCCCACTTGGTTTGCTACTACCCGCTTTCCACGGGAAACGATTTTTTTTGGATGACGTCAAAAAACATGTTCCCCCGGGAAGATAGAGTAGGGCAGGGAAAAAAAAATTTAAAAAAAATCGGGATGTATGGGGTTAAGGGAAAAGGGGGGCAATTTTAATATTTTTTCCCAGGGGAAGTTAAATTTCTAAAATTTTTATTCTTTTGATCTTTAGAAGTAATTGGTTAAACTTTTAGTTTTTAAGGGGAGGGAAAAATTTAGTCCAAAACTATCGGGGGAAAATGTTGCCGGAAAGAATTTTTCCGGCGTAAAATGACAGTTTAAAAATTTAAAGGGGGTAACCCGGGTTTTACAGTAAGGGAAAAAAAAATCCCGTAAAAAGGGGCAAACCGTTCACGGGGCCAAATTTTAAATTTGGGGGGGGCAGAAGGGCCCGAATGCCCAAAAATTAATTATTTTACCCAAAATTTAAATTTTTTGAAAGCGATGAGGGGATAAATTATCTTTTAGAAGTTGAAAAACCTGATTGTAAACCCCGTGTGGATAAGGGTTTAAAACCCCCAAAATAATTTAAAACAAAATGGGGGGTTTTTCAAAAGGGGGACCATTTTTTTTGGAATTTTTCCCTTTTGGGTTTAAGGGGCAAATAAATTTTGTCTCAAAGTAATGCTTCCCCGAAAGCGACTAAATTTCTCCCGTTTCTTTTCTTTGGGGGCCCGCTCAAATTTTTTTTGGGGAATTTTTTGTTCATAAAAACTTTAAAGCCCATTTTAGAATTTGGGCCCAGTTGAAAAAAATCTTTAAACTTGACCATAAAAATATCTGGTGTTAAATGAACAAAATTAAAAATTTTCAAAAAGTTAAAAATTTCCAAAAATCACAGACCACGGTTTTATTCAAAAATAAATCCGTGCAAGACATAAATATCTATGTCTTGGCCCAAAAAAGAAATTCAATTTAAAATTCAGAAAGGGTGACTTAAATTTTGGTTTACAGGGGGGACTTTTAATTTGTTAAAGGTTTGGGGAACATTGCGTACATATACAAAAATTTTTTTTTTGCACCCGGGCTAGA